>NW_005842430.1:994204-1006991 GCF_000455745.1 Alligator sinensis
TTTCCCTAGTTGTTTGCCTCTCCAAATTAGCTCCTTGGACTTTGTCATTTGGGAATTAACTGTAGTTTCAGCAACCAGTTCCCAACCACAAATTTTGTAGGCTCTAAGACCACTCTCTACATACTACATTTACGTGATGACGAGCATTTTAATTGCAGTATAGATGGCAAGGGTGCTACATATGCACCTAATTTAAGGTATCATAAAATGGCAAATGAGTCGTAACAACAGTCCGTGTACCCATTGGCTACAGCTACATTCATTCCCCTTCCCCCGCACCTCTCTCTCACCTACTGACCACCTCAGGTTACATTTTAACTGACTGACTTTCTTGCATAGGTACTGGCCTCTGGATGCTTTACTATTTACTCTATCCAGGAAGAGCACAGACCATCTGTAGATGCTTCCTCATCCTGACAAAGGGTATTTGTACCCAAAAGCTTGCAAATAAGAAATTTTCCAATTATTTGAGTTGGTCTAATAAAAAGATATCAGATTTACCCAAAGAACCTTATCTACATATATGTAGAACACTTTTATGGCTGGTTTGTTTGGTTCCTTAAATTTAACTTGTGGCCAGAATCAGCAATCAGGTGATTGTTGGCTTGGATCTCAGGCTGTGGAGAGCAGGAGGAAGAGCTGAAGAGCTTTCTCTCTGGGGACTTTAAACCCCACACATCCCTCAACAACCCAGTCAGATGGCCCCAGGTCTGGTTCAAGACATAGGCCTGTCTGGGGATCAGGGCTGATAACCTGCAGATGTCTGGGTCAGGGGTGGCAGTCAGCTGGTTCCTGGACAGCCTTTGGTCCAGAAATTGGTCCCATGCTTGTCTGGCTAGGGCCTGTAATCAGCCCTGCGTGCAGGGCTGGGCATCTGTCTTTCAACTTGTTGGTGTAGGGGGAGCCCAGTCTCATGATCCCAGGCTTCTCCTGCACTGACAAGTAGTAATGGCATGATTGGGACCTGATCCTTGATCCCCAAATCACATGTCCTGCCATGCACAAGTGGCATGGCAGGAGACACAATTATTGGGATTGGGTATGAGCTCCCACAGGGCCATTAAATGAGCATGTGCCAGGAGCCGAAGCCTGTGGTGAAAAGACTACACTGAACTCTTTACTCTTGGAAAGGCTCCAGAGTAAAAAACAGTAGGAGAAAAAGACTATTCTGATTAAGTGTCTTTACCTAACTTCTAATTTGGATATTTTCTGCCAGCTCCGTAGGGAATGTCCTTGAACTTAAAGGCTGGGTCCTGCAAGCAGTTAATATAGTTAAATCATGTCGCCCGCCCCCCCCAACTTCCAAAAAACCAAAACTTGATTCCCTGTTGTAGTTCCTCTTAATTTCAAAAGGACTATGCACAAGAGTAAAGATATATACAATAGGAACTGTTTGCTGGATATAGCTCTCTGCTGTCAGAACTAGACAACTAAGCCCGCTGCTTTTAACCAAAAAGTGAAGGCAGAATATGGCAAGGTAATTTGATCAACACATTTTAAATAAAAAGTCTTTACTCCCAAAGACTTAAATAAATGTAGAGTGCTGTTATGCACAACGTATAGAAACACATGCATGTAAGCAGCTCCATTTCTTCCAAGCTGATAGGATTCCCTGGCAGTATCATATCCAGTAACTTTTTCTTTTCTGTGGCACCTGGAGGACCTGCAGCCTGAATGGCATGCTGTGTACTCTTGTAGAGCGTATAAACTGAAACAGGATCCCTGACCTCTGTGACCAGTAAGTTTATAAATTCCTGTGGAAACTTTGATTCAGGGCCTGCTGGAGCTCTTTAAAAAAAATCATAGCAAATAATTTCTAAATTAACCATAGAACTTCCTGAAGGCATTAATTCTTACCAAATACAGATCCTGTAGACCAGAATGGTTTGGAAGAGATGAGAATTCAAAATCTTTTTTAAGAATTATTTTTTAATGGCAGAATACTAATAACTTTTCAGATTTTCGTCTCCCAGACCACGGCTGTCCAACCACTAAGTGACTGAGGATCACAGCAGCACAAGCACTCTCACCTTGTTGCACCATGCATGCATGCATGCAGGCAGGTGCTCCCCCAGAACCACACCTCCCCGGCAGCTTCCTGCAGGCTCCTCTGTGCCACTGCCCCTCACAGGTGCTCCAGGCTGCCGGATCCCCTATGCTCACAGGCTACATTGTGCCACACCAACCCCATCTGCCTCTTGGGTTGGGTCAGGCAGTGGAAGCCAGGGAAGGAAGTGGGGGGTCCAAGCCCCTGGTCCTGCTGTAGCCACAGCAAGCGGACTGGGTGGGAGCCTGGGGCCTACATGTTAACCCCTCATGGGCTGCATGCAGCCTGCAGGCTTGCATTTGGACAGCCCTGCCTCAGAAGATTCTTTTTTTTATCTTGTGGTCCCCCAAAATCTATCATATTATTATATCACAAATGAGAAAATGAAAAGGCAAAATGTTTTTGTTATAATGAAGGTAGGTGTGTTTTAAAGGGCTGAGTGTAACCAAAAATGTTTTACAATAGAAAGGAAATTTGTATTTTTAATGATGGACTAGCTGTTGTGACTCAATTTCAGACAATTCATATATTGATTATAGTGGTTTAGGCTATCTGAAATCAAAAGGGATCAACAATTGCAGAGGTGTAAATATAACTATTTAAGAATATGTATTATGTCAGTGTTGCTGTTATATAAGACCTTTATTGATATTTTATCTGAGACTGAAAATTTAGATAATGTTTTCATCCAGATTTTGTGCTCTAAAACATTATATGTTAATGACTGGGTTTTTTCTCTCTCTTGTGATCACTTCACTGGTGTGTATAAATTTCACCTGTAAACCTGCAAAGTCTCGTTGAAATTGATTAGATCTGCAAAGCATTTCAGGCCTTTAACTTTTTACAGCTGTATATCAAAATTAGCTAGATTTAACTTTATAAAATTGTATCTGGTTGGGCATTTGTTTGCTAAATCACATCATGAAGTAATTAAAAATGGCCGTGCTTTAAATCTCTAACTGGGTTTTAGATGAAAACACAGACAGGCTTTTTATTGCAGTATTTTGCCATTGCCAGACACTAGTACAATACATTTTCTCTTACTTTCAAACATAAAGCTAACAAGGACAGAGTTTTTAATGTTTTTATGGTACTGAACAAACA
Source organism: Alligator sinensis (assembly GCF_000455745.1). NCBI lineage: Eukaryota > Metazoa > Chordata > Crocodylia > Alligatoridae > Alligator > Alligator sinensis. The sequence continues at coordinate 997,356 of NW_005842430.1, forward strand.
CCAGCTTATGTCAATAAATGGGTGAGTCTCATCTGAAATAATAGATGTGGTAACTTGATTCCTCTGATTTGTAGGCTTTGAAAAATTTACTACTTAACCAGCTGGAGAAAATCAGAGTACAACTGACCATCCCTTGACTTAGTCCCTGGTGATGAGGAAGGGCCAGCATTTGTTTTTCATTCAAATCAAATGTTGCATGAGCAAAAAAGAGGAAGTGCATGCTGGTCATAGGTTAGGTGCATGATAGAGTTTCCAGAGAAACTTTTCCTTCATAGTATCTTCTGGTCTAGATTTCAAGTGTTGGCTATTCGATTGCTTCCAGTTATTTTGAGGCAGGTTTTGCTTAAGTAGTGAAAATTTCAGTGTAACCCAGGGATTCAGTTTTGCAAGCTGTAGAAGCATCCTAATGCTGCAGAGGCTGACTTCTGGCTTTTTAGGGCTGGAATAAGTCTTTTGTGCAGGTCCAGGTGGGAATGCGTGGGAGACAGACTTGAAGCCAGAAGCAATCAGACAAAGCCAAAAAGAGTAGGCGGGGGAGTGAGAGAGAGCCTGGAAGTGTGTTGAGACAGCACTGCAGGGTTGTGGTGAATGGTTCTGCTGTTCCATGATTGCTGTCTTGCTCTGAGGGGTGGACACACACAACCATGTTATGCAAATATGAGTGCAATATCCTACATTTGCTTAAAGTGTGTTTTGTTGTCAAAATTATTATTTACCCAGGATATGTACTTTATTAATTTACTCTGTTTACTGTTGCACTGAGCACTTGTTGCTTATAGTTGGAAGAAAATTGATGAATGAGTTTATCCACATAAGCTTTTAGTCCTTTTTATTTAGCCTCTTGGGTTGTTGCTTTTGCAGTGATAATAACTGAACTATAAACAATGTTGATGTTTGGATATTTCAGTATCTTACATTGACAGGAATTTGAAAACAATAGGCATGAACCAGCCTCACAGTGCCTACCAGCCAACAATAAATTTGCATTTACAGGCTCTCTCTTTATATAAGTACAACTGTTATTCATTAGACTGCTGTATTTTTCTTTCTCACTACCACTAAACTTCAGGCTAATTACTCTTACCCCTTCCAACATATACAGTGTTTTGAAGAGCGGACCTTGTGACTTACAAAGTCAGTCTAAATTTAAATTGGATGTTTCATACCACAAGTTCGAACCACCACAATTAACATTACAGCATAGGAGAGACTTGGAATAGAGAGGAAAAACTCCTCGTTCTCTTAATTGTGTATTACTTGAGTTTAAAAACCAGCCTTAGTTTGTGTTTAGTATACATTTTGCATTTAAAAGATACAAAGGAAACCCAGCGTGAATCATGAAGCCATAAAAATAGTCCTCTAAGCCAGAACTGAGTCTTTGGTGTTCAAACTGCATACAGGTAGTTCAGTCAATATCTAGTAAGTACAGCGAGGACTGTTTTTATTCTCTTGTTGCTTCACCTTTATTGTAACCACTTTATTTTTCATGAATGTTTTGAGAGGCAAGGTAATTTTTGGTCTGGCCTATTATATAAGACTGTACTATATAAAAGGTGTCATTTAATGTGCCTAGCCGCCTTTTTGTATTTGTGTGTGAACATGCTAACTTGTATTTTTGTGCTTACTAGGAATAGGAGGCTTGCATGAATTTGTGCTGAAGTCAGCAACATTATCTACATCACCAGCTTGCCCTCCATTTACACCTCTCAATTTTGAAGCTACACCAATTGTCCGTGTTGCTATTGAACCAAAACACCCAAGTAAGCGTTTAATTTTTTTGTTTTATAAAAGAAATTCACTTGCAAAACAGTGGCCCATATCTGAAACTTTAATATGGTTGTCTTTGAGCATTTACTTTTTCCCTAAGCAGATAGGAGGTACATAATGTTTTCCCTTATAAATGTACTTTTCCTCATGGAGCTTAATACTACAGAAGGCTGTAATAGTGAGATACATTTATGAAAAATTCTGAAATAAATGATAAAAGCAATCATATGCATAATATTGTATGCATATGCACACTGCCAGAAATTTTCATTGGAGGCGAAAATTTCCCTTTAGCTCCCAAATTTATTTCTGAATAATGAATTATTTTCCTTTAGAATTGCCTTGGGGTGCAATCTTATACATTTATTTAAATTCCAAGGGGAAAATGCCCTTTCCAGAAAAGGATTTTGTCCCATTAACTTCTCATCTGTTAATATTTCCTGAATCTTGTTCCCTTAATCACACTTTTATTTTTTACAGTTTTTAAAATGTCATTATAACTTGAAGACATAAGCTCTTTTTTTTTTAATAGCATTATTAACCATAATTGTGGGATCTTACAATGGAATGCAAGTCAAATTCCAGCACTTTATATGGAATCAGAAGAAAATGAAAATAGTTTTATAAGGTTACTGTCTGATACATGTGTAGTTCTTTTGTCTGTTATACCTGGATATGGGAAATTCAAACCCCATTGGTACCAGGATACATATTGCAGCTTCTGGGAAACAATAGGATTAGGAAGAGATGTAGACAAATAATTCAGTAAAGCTAGGCTGAAACTCAGTGAGAAAAGGTAGAAACTTAAAAGACTGGAGAACCAACTAAAACCATGGTGTTTTTTTCCATAGGTTTCCTCCTGTGTTCATGTATTGGAAATGTGAACACACAAAGAGAACAATATGCTTTACATTGGGTTCACAGATATTTTGTGCACTGTTTTAATATTGTCTGATGAACTTTTTAATTGCTGAAGTATTTGTGTGAACTTAGTCTTACTTATGTTTTTAAGGTGGAGTGGAGTGGGAAATATTTCTAATTGCAGTGCAGAAAAGTTTCAGAGATACGTACTCTGACAAAAAAAACACTAAGTCAATCATTGAATCACAAAAGGGACTGTGTGTGTTATTACAGGGAAATAAAGGAGAATAATCTGTTTGACTTTTCTCCCTGTCTTCCTTTAATACTCTCATGTGCTTATTGTGATTCAGACTTACTACCCCAGACATTCAGCTGCATTACTAAATATAATTCCTTTCTTTTTAATGCCTCTGAGATTAATGTTCTTCCCTTTGTCCCACAGACCTAAAGCTGACAGTGTTAACTTTGATAGTGCCTTTCTTTAGGCGTAGCATATTTGGATTCAGTCCTGGACTCTATTAACATTTATTTCACAGATATCTACAAGGATGAGTTTAAAAATCTTCCATAAGAGGGGTTCTAAATACACAATGCCTTATGTGGCTATTTTAGAGAGAACTTGCAATAAAGGAGACTAGAAAATGTACTGGAAAGCCAGACACACTTAAGGTCTCATCATCCTGATTTACTTGTCATTATCATTGCCTGATCTAGCTTTCCTTTCACTCAGCTCTTAGGAAGGCTGAGAGCAGATCTTTTGTCATTACCAGAAAAGTGTTTTCCTGGAGGCCTTTTTGTACTTGCAAAACTTCAAGCCTTGATCATTGAGGTACACTTTCTCCTTCACACGTGCACTTCAGTGTACAATATCAGTGCAGCTTCAAAACCAAGTTTAATAAATACATTTCCCACAGAGTAATAACATTTAGTTAATATAGTTTATTTTACTTTTAAGCTGCTATTAATGTTTAAATTAGAAATTAGCTATTGTAGTCTGAGCAAAAGCATAAAAATGCAGTTTGCCATAGAATACATTATATAATAGCAGGATCATCCAGTGACACACCTTTGCTGCTACTAAAAATCCAATAACACCAGGATCATTTATACATGGGAGATATACATTGTCAGGTCCTCTGCAAGTTTACATATTCATATATATTGAGGAAGCACTATAAATGTAAAATTGTTGTAAAGGGAGGGGAGGGAAAAGAGTAAAACATTTGAGAACTGTGATATTTTTGGGGGGAACTCCATTTAACAGATGGCTTATGGCTTTTAAATCAAATAAATAATTAATAACAATATCAAATGTATGGAAGTAATGAGAGAGATTCAGTCCTGTGGCATCACAGCTGCCCATCCCCAGTGATTTGAGAATAGGTTATTGAGAGGAGGTTTAATTTTGGCCATGGGAGCACTGTCAGTAAAGACTGTTTTGGGGTGTATTGGATCGGCATCATCTCCTAGATGGTCTGACCTTCCTTTTTTTGTTAACTGTTCCAGCCAGTCAGCTCTGATCCCACAAAACGTGAGAGTTGTGGATGACTTAATTTTTGTCACCCTGTTACTGATGCTCTTTCTGTCCATGGCATTCCCCAGCTGGGGACCATCTTGACCAGATTTTACTTCCCTTTACTTTATTTTCAGATACCTTCTGTTTCTTTTGGACTTTCTGGTTTTTGTTTTAATGCTTCATTGCTTATTTGGCTTGTGTTTTATAGTATATCATTGTGGTATTGATACAGATTTACAACCTCATTTTCAACTGAGTGTTTTGGTTTTTCTCCTTTTTAGCTACAGACTACTTTTCTTATTAAATCTTTCTACATTTGAAAGTACACACTGTTCTCTAGCACAGAGATGACATGTTCTGAAGACTAGAGTTGGACTATGTTTCTGGGCATTACACCACTGACCCTTGGATGAAAACAGACCAGAGCTGCCTGCACTCTCCACCCACCTTAGGCAGGCAGTCCCAGTGCTTCAGAGGCCCAATCCTGTGAGCCCCAGGAATTTCCATTCATGGGGCACATGGGATTGGGCCCCTGAAACCCTGGGAACCCATGCCTGAGTTCCCCCCATTTGGGAATCCCTGACTGCCTGTCAACACTGCAGTGCAGTCCTGGGGCTGGGACTGCCAATCTGTTGATCATTTGATTCATGGTCCCAGCCTCAAGACTGCACCTGAAGCCACTTTCCCCACTTAGAGACATACCCTGGAGATTCTCCAGGATGTGTCTGTGTAAGATGGGAAAACCAGGCAGGTGCCATCAGGACTTCAGTGGTCCCATCTTGCATAGGAATTCCCAAAGCATGCAAGACAAGCTCCTCAAGCCCCAGGGGAACATGTTGCCCATTGTCTTGCAAGCTCAGTGGGCATCATGTGTTTCACTCAATGAGGTGGATCAGCTGTGCTGGGATACATTCTGGCAGTGCTAATCTGCTTCATCTGCCAATGTCTGTTTCTAGTCATACAGGGTGCTGACAGATGTGGAAAAAAGAAAACCCAGAGCTTTACTGGAAGAGGCAGTATATTAGTTTGACCTGGCTCCATAGCATCTGTGTAAATTGGGCGCTTAAGCTGGGCTTTTTGGTGCTTTTATCTAAAAGGTATTTGAATCAGCTATTACAGGGGTTGTCAACTGGGGGTATGCGTACCCCTGGGGGTACTTGGGACAGCCCCAGGGGATACGCATGGTGGCCGCGTGGAGTGGTGAATGGTGGCGGCGGCGGCATTCAAGCTCCCTGTCCCCCGCTGCTGCCATTCACCACTCCGCGCCACCAGCTTCACATCCGGCCGGCCATCAGCACCCCCCACCCGTCTGGAAGGGGGTACACTCCTGAAGGGATACCCACCAAAAGGGATACATGCCTTAACAAAAGGTTGAAAACCCCTGAGTTATTAGATAAAAGTGCCAGAAAGCCCCACTGAAGCGCCTGATCTATACAGATGTTGAATGAGCTGGGTCCAACCAATGTGATGCCTCTTGTGGGCATGTGCTGTGCTCATTGTGGGGGTGCACCAAGCTTGAAGTAAAGCACTGTTTGTTTTTTTTATCCACATCTGTAAGTAGCCTATACAGATGTTAGAGGAAGGGAGAAGCACATCTTTATGCATCCTGCAATTGATCAAGTCATTTTCATTTGAAAATTTCTGAATCCCTTGAATCTACAGATAGCTCCATGCTTACTCCATGTGTATTTAAAAAACCTTAAAAATATATCTGTGTAAAACTTCTGCTTAGTTAGAAACAATAAATCATTCTAGCTCTCTAGTTTGTGTTTTTAGTCTGAAGAAATTTGGGTCAAGTGTAGTAATGCTTTATTTACCAAAGGGATGCTTTTAGAAGGACATTTGCCTTTGATGTACATTGAAATGGCATTTGTTTTTTAATACTAAATATAATTATTGATAGGTATTATCTGTGAGAGTTTTTCACTGAGCGCATGCCCCTTCCAGTTTTAGAGTCAAAATCTTTGTATAGTGTTTTCGTAAACTCTGAAGTAAGCCAACTTGGTTAAGCTGCCCTGAGCCTTTGTGCAGAAGGGTGTCATATAGATTGAATAATAAAAAAAAAGATAATCTCATTTTGGGGATCTAACTGCTGAAGACAGCAGCTGAACAGTGTCCTATAATCTTAGATCATATGGCCTGAAGAGACTCTTTTCTCTTTTTTGTTTGTTTTTGCAATGTATCTTGTTCCCAGCTTTTTTCCATTGTATACTTATAAGCTTAGCATAAATGAGTAAAATATGATTAATTTTAATAGCCTTTATGAGTGGAAATATTATGGTGTCACTTCCTTCTAAATACAAACATTCAATCCTAGATAGCTAGTGACAATTGTATAGCTTGTATGCAAAGAAAACAAAAGGAAAATCATTTTTAAATCGTGTTAATTAAATTTGAAAGCACTGACACATGAAATACTGATTTTTCTTAATTTTCCACAAAGCTTCAGTATAAAGCTGCCATATCTCACTTAGCTGGAGGGTGATATTTTATTTTTCGATTATTTTAAGGCCATTCTGTTTATTTAAATTGCTGTGCTTTATTCAATTTTATTCCCTTCCAAAAGTGCTTTTGGAAAATTTCCTTTTGGGTATTGGGAATATTTGTATCTCTTTGGGTCCTTTAACGGCAGCACAGGGAAGGTTTACAAGCAATTTGTATGTCATTTTTCACATGCATGTGCAGTAGAAATAAAACAAACTAATAGACAATTTAACCACTTCTATTTCAACATAACAATGAATTTGTTTATCAGTGTGTACATGTCTTATAACAGTTAGTCCATATAAGGGGCTGTGTCCTGAGGTTATAACTCAATTCTTAGACGCTGGAAAGTTGCCCAGGTAAGGGTGTCAGGGCCTGGCTTGGGTTATTCGATTGCTCCCAAATGGCATTACTAGTTCTGTCCTAAACATGACTTAATATTTCTCTCCCAAAAGTATCCTGGTTAACATTTTTTTTCTTCTTCAGTGGTCTTTTATTAAAGTAGTTTTTTTCCTTTCTAGGTGAGATGCCTCAGTTGGTCAGAGGAATGAAGCTTTTAAACCAAGCTGATCCTTGTGTTCAAGTTTTAATCCAGGAGACAGGAGAGCATGTGCTAGTGACAGCAGGAGAAGTCCATCTCCAGCGCTGCTTGGATGACCTGAAAGAAAGGTTAGGGAGCAGCGGGGAAGAAATATTTCAGGTTCACTAGGCTTTGTGTAGTATTTCTTCATCATATCAACCTATAACTATGATTTACTTCCTGGTAAGGCTAAGGCCTTCTCAAACAAGACTTCTGTGTTGCTATTGGATCATAAATATAAATTGGAATAGCTATACAGTTATCTGCAGCTGGCAAATGCCACTGACTTCCTAACTGTATATGGCTTAAACACCTTTTTGGTAAGTTATTTTTTTATGGAAGTCATAAATTGAGGTAGTTTCAGGGTGTTATTTAGAATTGTAACATACATTCCATACCCTTCTTCTGCCCTCCCATGCTCCCCTGCCTTCCCCTGCACTCTTCCCCCTGCTCCCCCCCTTGCAAAAGAAAAAAAGAGGACAAATAGGTTTTACAGTTGAACTCTCAAAAGTTGGAAACAAGAAAGCCAAGGTATTTCTGCTCCTCTGTGTCCGAGACAAGTTTTTGTTCGTATTAATCAATGCTGTTTCCTAAATATACCAAACTATCAAAGTTGTCTCCCTTTCCCCACCCCAAGTTTTAGGCACCTGCAGTTAGCAACTTGCAATGATTGTTTATTTTTATATTTTTACCTTATTTTCACTTCTAATATTGTGTGTCTCAGACTTTTTGTGTAAGTCCTGCTTCTAAATTCCAAATTTTAATAATTTTATCAGCTTCCATTTACCCTACTTTGTTTTTTAAACCCAGCAGTACCACCTACCTTAGGTTCAATTGAGAAAGTAAAGCTGTGACTGCAATGCTAATTTAGTGCCTATGATCACTTGAACTGCTGGCAAAGCCAATGAAAGGATTTCTTTTGATTCGTGTGAAACTCAGAATGGTCCCAGAGCTGTAAAATCATGTGACCCATACAGATTTTTAATATTATTCTTGGTTATAGAGCCTAAATAGTGCACAGAGTTTTACCATTACTACTTGTTATGCAGCCTAGATCATAACCAAGTAAGTACGTTTTACAATGTGCTTTTCACCAGACCACTCAAAGGTACTTCCCTTCAGTGACAGCTACTTAAAGGCCAAATGTAAATTTTCTACCTCTGCAATTTGGCAGTTAACATGCCCCCCTGCCTTCCCCAGGGGGTGCGCACAGTGGAGGGGACCTGCCCCTCCCATTAACTCTCTGCGCCCACTGGACAAGCTGCCTGTGGCTCAGTCCTACTCCCCACCCAGCCGTCCCGTTCACTGCCCTCGTAGGGCAGCACCCCCAGCCTCAGCCCCAGCCCCTACTCCACTTCCTCCCTCACTGTGGGGGCCTCCATCTGCCCCCGCATACCCCTTCCCTCCCCCAATATGCCTGGTGAATAATCAGCTATTGGTATCGCCCAAGAAAATCTCTGTCAGTTCACCCCTATGTGAAAATCTCCAGAGTCATCATACAGTAGCCCATAGGCCTATCCATCCCTGCATTAAAGCAGAACATAGGTATGCTGGCCAAAGATCATGAGATTAACCATTGTCATCTTTCTCATCCCTCCGTAGGAATTCAGAACCATGAGACAAATCCGTAGGCAGCTCTAGGATATAATGAAGTGGGGTGTGTCATCCGGCCCCTTACACCATGGTTGGGAATGAGGTTGAGGTGATTATTGGAGCCCCCAGGCCAGCAGGGAGCACTGGGGGGGCAGGGGGCAGGGCAGGGAACAGGTGCAGGAAGGGAGGGCTGCCCCTTGTCACCACTGTCTCAGGCTGACCCAGGCATAGGGAGAGCCATAGAGTCTCTCCTCATCTCATGGGAACCGATCAGCAGAGGAGTGGCTGCGCAGTGTGCTAGGCTCAGCCAGGGACAGTGGCAGGAGTGGATGGTGGATTCTTCCTTCCTGTGCCTGCTCCCAGCTTCTGCTCCTATCTCCAAGTGGCTCCTTTTGGCAGGGAGCAGACACTGGAAGAAGGATTTCATAGACATTAGGGCTGGAAGGGACCTTGGAAGATCATCAAGTCCAGCCCCCAGGCCAAAGGGCAGGAAGTCAGCTGGGGTCATAGGATCCCAGCAAGATAAGCATCCAATTTACTCTTGAAGGTGTTCAGTGTGGGTGCTTGAACCACCTCCAATGGCAGGCTGTTCCAGACCTTGGGGGCTTGGACAGTAAAGAAATTCTTCCTTGTGTCCAGCCTGAAACGGTCTTGTAGTAGTTTATAACCGTTCGACCTCGTCATCCCTTGGGGCGCTCTGGTGAACAAACGTTCCCCCAGATACTGGTGGTCACCCCTGATAAACTTATAGGTGGCCACCAGATCACCCCTGAGCCTGCGCTTTTCAAGGCTAAAGAGCCCCAGGGCTCTCAGCCTGTCATTGTAGGGTCTGCTT
>NW_005842430.1:1007322-1008668 GCF_000455745.1 Alligator sinensis
GCTTTGCCCCAAAGTTTGGTGTCATCGGCGAACTTGGCCAGTCCGCTTCTGACTCCAATATCCACATCATTGATGAAGATGCTGAACAGTATGGGTCCAAGGACAGAGCCTTGGGGGACCCCACTGGTCACAGGGCACCATGACAATTGACTTCTGTCAATTACTACCCTCTGAGTCCGACCACAAAGCCAATTTCCCAGCCAGTGGATCGTGGTGGACCCAAAGGAGCCTGTCCTCCACTCCTGCCAGTGTCCCTGGCTGAGTCTGGGTCTCTGTGCAGCTGCTCCCTGCTGCCATCAGCTGGAGCAGGGCAGAAGTAGCTCTGGGGCTCCCTCCATGCCCAGGTCAGTTTGGAGTAGTGGGCAGTTCCCTACATCCTGCTCCTGCTCCCTCCTCAGTCCCCCACTTTCCCCTGTTGGCCCTGGGGCTCTATCTTCTGTGGAACCCTGTATGGCAGGGGTGGGCAACATACAGCCTGTGGGCCAGATTTGGCCCACAAAGGGATTTTATCCAGCCCATGATGGGTCCCTCAACCTTTGGCAGAGGGCAACCTGGGCCATGGCATGTAAAGCCAGTCCTGCCGCCTTCAGGTGAGGGTGGCATGATGGCTGGACTCAGCTTCCCCGTAGTCCCCGTGGTGGCAGCTCGTGCTGCCTGGTTGCTAATACCAGTCTGCCCTGCACCCACCACTGGGGGCACCAGACAGAATGGATGGGCAGAGTCTCCATGGAGCCTGCCCCCTCAATCCCCTACCCACTGCACTGGGCCAGGTCAGCACATAGACGTAGCCGCCCCCCCCGCCCACAGCAGCTCACCCAAAACACATGAAATGGCCCTCCCCAAATAATTGCCCACCCCTGCTTTATGGAGTGCTGGGCTCAGCTGGAGACAGCAGCAACAGCAGAAGGTAGGTGTGACCACACTGCTGGACCCCAACTCTGGATCCACCTCTAGACAAACCTACGTGGCTGTTTGGATTTGATTTTCAGCAGCTGTGCAGCACAAGCACTCTAACCCACAAGAAACTTAACTTGCTGTGGCATTAAGCAGAATGACTTGTCTGCACTTTGTAGGTGTCAGAGTAGCAGTACTTTCACTGGCGCAAGCAGGCCTCTTCATCAGCTCCATCACCCTTTTCCTCTTTGGCTCATAAGCAGTCCTTTTGATTATCAGGAAATGCCAATTTCCCCCCCAAATTTCAGCCTCTAGTTCGTCAAGCTGGGAGCCACTTTGCCCATGCCAGGCACGCTTGGGCCCATGCAAGACAAATGGGTGTGTCTGGGGACTCAATGTAGCTGTCTGTATAATCCATTTCTGCTGTGTGTTTTTGTTTCCAGCCCTCTTTC
>NW_005842430.1:1008699-1013283 GCF_000455745.1 Alligator sinensis
TTTCCCTGTCCCTATTTTGAAATCATCATCATGATGACCCTAGTTTAGACTTAGTTAGTTACCTCAAACATATGCAGCTATATAAAAGAAAAGGATGCAAGGTAAAGAGATCCTAATTATGTATCATCTCTTGTTTATATTTTTGATTCCTTCATATGTAGACTCTTCTGGAAACTTCTTTGAAGTCTTCAATAACACAAAAAATTAAGGAGCCCTGGAGATGGTATTTAAAATGACATGTGTTGGGGTTTTTTTTCTTTTTTCTTGCAACTTGCTTTTCATAAAACCAAAATAATGAAATCTTGGCTATTGCCATTCCTACCCTTTTAATGAATCTTTTAAAACCTGAGGGGTGGGAAGATATTCACCTCTGATCCTTGGACTGATGTGAAAACACACGTCTTACGTTCTTTGTCCTGTGAAAGTATTTGTTTTGTATCACCATGTTTGATAGAGCTTTGAATGTTTTAGAATGGCTTTAAAATAAGGCATCTCCTTTTATCAAGAAAGTGTTATAACGAAAGGTAAAATTCTCTGTAAATTTTAATGCTGGTTGCCTGAAGGAAGTTCTGCTTCATTTCCAGTTCTGCTAAAGCAGCCATTTCAGCAGTTTCTGTTCATACTCAGATGCAAGACAAATTCAGACAGTCCTGGCTATAGTTTTTTTTCTAGATGATCCTATCCTCCTGGAATTCAGACTAGTTCTTTCTGAAATAGTCCAACCTCTGGACAACCTCTAGTGAAATGAATTGTGCCATTATGTGACAGTTGAGTGTGACAACCTAATGAAGGGACCATTGTAGGTCATCAAAAAATACACCCAGTATGATTTAAAGATAAATCTCGCTGTCCTCAAACTTTAAAAGGCATATTTGTTTGGAACAAAATGTATTGGAACTCTTCAAATTTGCATAATCCATACTAAGCAAGATGGAGGATATTAACTGTGAGCCATCTGTTGGCTCAGACATGCCTTACTTGCCTTGCCAGTGCTTCTGCTTTGCCATTGCTCTAATAAGAGCCACCATGTCTCCTTATTCCAGGAGTTTTGAGCTGCAATTTTGATGAAGTTGCCTGCCACACAGTTATATTGATCTTAATGGCTTGGGAGGTGTTCAGTCCTATCACAGCCCACCTTCAACTCCTTGGATATGGAACTTGGTGAATCTCTTTCCAGAGTAAGATTCTGGGGCTCCATCTTCCCCTCACATCCCAGCCTTACACCACCTTGATGTTAAGTATCTTGTTCGGCAAGTTACTCATCAGAGCTGTCACAATCTTGACTCTAGGTTCAGTGTCTGGTTGCTCTATGCTTTATGCCCATCCTAGTCTTGTCCAATTCTTCTAGCCTAAATGTCTGCTGCACTTCATTGCACTGTAAAATATATCAGTTTACTACTGTTGCAGCTAAGCTTTAGGTTTCAGGTGTCCTTCTTGTCTGTCTCCTGGTAACAGCCTTGAGGGAGCAAATTCCTGTTCTTTTCCTGGCTCTGAACTTCCCCTCTTGCCCCTTATGCTCTCATCAGATCTTTAGGTCCACAGGGAGGTTTCTGTGCTGCCGCACTTGGGGCTCTGTACCAGTCTTTACACTCCTCAGCCATTGGCTTCACCAAGCATCGTGGCATCTCGGTCTCTCTCTCTCCCACTCTGTAATGAATCACAATTCTGATTCCCTCTTAACTGGCAAGTCTGCCCACTGCAGGGTAGCTGTTTCTTGAAAAGGGGGTGGGATGCTGCCATCACTCCAGCTGCTCTCCATGTTGTTCTTCCTGCTGCTGACATGGTAAGTTCTTCTTTAACCTCTTTTTGCTCTCATTCTCATTGCACCATCTTCTCTGTGATCAGAGTTGCTATAAGCTCAAGTTACAGGGCTTATGTGGGGCAGGGGAGGGAGGCAGGTGCACAATGATTAATAGAAGTGTAATTGTAGGCTCCTGGACAACAGTGGGGCTAATGACTGGATACAGCAAGGATGGTTTTTATGGGACTTGGAGGCTGAAACTTTTTTTTCCCCCAATCTTTGAACTAGGATCAAGACTTAGAAATGTGTGCTGGTTCTCAAAGCATTGGTACAAATCCCACCAAAGTGTCTATGTCCTGGCAAATTTTTGAAACCATTGGACCTTTGAATTAGGCAGATTAGCTAATCATTTTTCATTAGTTTTCTTCCAAGTTTTACGAAACAAGTATTGAGTTTGGATTAGTTGTGATTCCCTGTCTGAAGAAAATTCTGAAAGGCTGTTTGAGTTCTATTCTCCTGTTGATATAACAAGCATTTTTCCATTTCTGCATTCAAAATGTGTTGTAACTATTCAAGAGGGTTAAATGGGGGAAAATGGACTTGGAAGGGAGAGATCGTTTATGTATAGTAGTTGGGGCTGAGGGTGGAAGATAAGAGTCCAGTTTTTTGTCCACTTATATTTCACTTGTCTATTGTGGTTCCCGCTGAATGTGGAAACTGGAAATTATTTTGTCAGCAGTAGCATGGGATTCCAGTGACCTCGCTTTCTTTGTGGGGAAAGGAAACGCAGCCCTATATTAATGTTTTGTGAAATATAGGAAAGTTTTACATTACACATTCAGTAGCAGAAATGTTGAAAATATAATTAAACACACATTTACACAAAAAGGTCATTGAAATTATTGTTCTGTTTTCTCTATTACTTACTTTAAAGTTTAGGATCATTTAGCTGTCAGTTGTTTCTCACAACCTTGAAGTTAAAGTTGAATGCTATATCTTTAACATATACCATATTTATTCAAACACAAGATGAAGTTTCCCCCCCTAATTGGCAAGGGGAAAAAGTAGAGCTGTATGAAACAGCACCATTTCGTTTTGACTTCTGTTTCGACATTTCAACTGTTTCGACTGTTTTGAAACACTGTTCCTTTTCATTTTGTTAAAACTGTTTTCGCTGTTTTGACGCATTTCAACGTTTTGCCCATAAGCTATAATGGGGAATAACTTTGTCATTTCTTTCCTGATTCAAATGAAAACAGCTGGGATGGTAGCCCCTGCTGAGGTCAAAAAGCCTCCTGCTGAGGCCACAAAGCCTGTCAAGTTTCAAGGAGATAGGTGCAGGGGTTTCTGGGAAACTGCACCTCAAACTTTTCAGAGCAAAACCCGTGTCTCTTGTAAATGTGAAGGCACAAAGAAAGCTCAGTTCAAACAGTGTTTTTTATGCTCTTTTTCCATCCCTCCCCCAGAGCACTGGGATTGGAAGGGACCTCAGGGAAGGATCACAGTCACTGGCCAACTACACAGTCAATATCAGAGCAGTCCTTCTCCGCCTCTGTCCCCTTCGTCTCTTTAGTTTGTGTTTAGGTGCAAACAAGCGTGGCTTCAAAACTTGAAACATTTTGAGTGCCCTCGTTTTGTTTTGAAGCTGTTTTGAAGCCTTTTGTTTCATTTTGATTTCACTGTTTTGAGCTCAAAACGCATTGAAACAGCTTCAGAATGAAACACCCGCCGAAATTTCGCACAGCCCTAGAAAAAAGTCCCTCATCTTGTGATTGCATAGAAAGAAATCTCACTAAATACATTGTCTATCATTAAACTGTTGCCAAAAGCAGCATGTGTTCAGCAATGGAAACCAACTATGAAGTTGATTAAATGCAACCAACACTGAGCATGACTATAAAACACGTGGCCCGTATTGGGCAAACATGCTGATGGAAACCTACAACAAGGACAGGGTAATGCAGCCCACCTGAATAAGACATATGGTAGTGCCCACTAAGTGGAGTCCCCTTTACCACTAACTGTTTTTAAGGCCTGGTGAGTCAATACATTGCATACATTATTACTTCCTTTTCACTCCCACAGCTGAGCTGTACTTTTACCTTTTCGAGTGATTCCTGTTTCTTTACCAGGCTTGGCAAACATGAAACAGGGCCCCAAACAGCTCGCCCATCTGTTGCCCCCTCTCTCAGCCTGGTGCATTAGTGTGGTCCTGCCCCAGGTTGCCCTGCACCTCATTTGCATACAGATTTTTGGAGTATCCCAGGACTTGTGATGACAACACCCAGTTCCAGTCGTGAATGGGTGCTAATTAGCACCAGGATTCTTTATGGGGGTATCTGGAATACACGCGCACATACTCAGCAGTGCTGAGCTGTAGGGTCATCATGGCTTGAAATGCTGTTGACTCTGGTGGGGTCAATCCAGTCCAGTGAACTATGTTGTAAATAATAAGCCTTTGGACTACTATCATGCATAGTTTATACTACATATAAGTAGGTGCCAAAATGCTGCTCAAAACTGTGTTTATTGAGTATCTGTGCTAAAACTTGCAGCAGTTTAAAAAAAAAGGTAACATGCCTCAGTTCTGGATGAACTAAATGTGTGGGTACTACATGCAGATTGCTACAGCTATGTTTAATTTCAAAGTTATTGTTGCCAGGAAGTTGCGGGGGGAAGCAGAGAGTGAAGGGGCTATCTGACCCCCACCCCCCCAGATTTATTTTCCCTGCTGTGGTAGTGGAAGAAGACAAATTAATGGTAAACCTCCAATAATTAGATTCTATACCTGGAAAATTATAACAGATTTATCAATAGAGTCCTAATATATTGAGTCTAATGGG
>NW_005842430.1:1013314-1100919 GCF_000455745.1 Alligator sinensis
GTTGGGGGGGGGGGGGGGGGTCTTAAAACCAGGGTCATCTTCTAATCAGGTAAATACAGTAAACGTTTGGGGTATAAGTAAGCGTATAGCATCAGTTCTTGTGCAAACTGTTCTTCAGATAAATGTTGCTAAGTTCAGGTTGTAAATAAAGCAGTGGAAACGGGCAGAGTGATCATCAGTGTACTGCAATTTTAATATATGAAGTACCAAGGTCAAGAAAGCTGAAGTGAATATTTTAGATGATAGAAGTATTTTGTTTATAATCATGTCCATTGCTGAGAGATCAGCCTTAACATGGTAACGGTTTTCTTATGTGCAGCAAAAAAAAGCAGACTTTCAGCATTCCAGTTACCTAAATCAGTTGAATCCTTGATGGATATCAGCAAGATATTTAACATTTTGTGTTTATTAAATAACCACGGTTCAGTGCAGAGCAATAGTGGCGCTTGCCCTGATGCTTTAGACAAATCTCAGCTCTCATAGCTACAATGGAACAAATGATATTTGGGAACCATGATTTAATGCTTGAGGTAAAATAGCTGGTCATTCATTAACGCATGTTGAGAGTTGCTTCATGGGAAACAGCTGACACTTCTAGAATTTGTTCCCTGGCTAGTAAATAGCACATGCCAGGACAGTTAAGGATGTGAAACGTTACCCTGAGAGAACTTTAATCGCATGTAATTAATTTCATTTTCCCTATGAAATCTTATTTAAGGCACAGTGAAGGTCTTCCTGCAGAGTGCTCATTTCAGCAAAATTAAGTAATGGAAACTAAGTCTATCCATTCTCTGATAGTGTTGTATTGAGTGTACCAGCTCTTTAGTGTCTACAGGCGAAAATGTCTAAATACCATGCTAAAAATGTCTTTCAGGCATACTGTGATATTGCTGAAACTTCTGTCACTCAAACTGGTTGTTTCCTGCTGTGCCCTTGCTCTGTTCCATTTGTCTTTGCTTCCAAAACAGCTTTTCTCTGCTGTATAGAGAACCTCCCATCAATTTATGCTCTGTAAAGGATTCCTTGTATACCTTAAAACTCTAACCCCCAAATAATTGCTTTGATAAAGGTTGCTGAGATGCTGAGTAGCAGAGAAGAACAGAAACAGTTTAATAGTCAGTTGGAGGCTGAGCTGCTGCGGTCACAGGTTTTTTTCCTTTCCTTTGATACCTGGTTGAAAAAGTCAGTAAATAATTTCAGTCGATTGTAATTATGAAGCATTTCCTATGTCCTCTCCCCCATGCTGCTCTGTGTTTTCTGTGGCCCAAAGGAGGCAGTAATCAAAAGCTTACATTTTCAACTCAGCCCAAAATAAAAGGGTTTACCTATCACTCTGTGGTATTTTTATCTCTGACCGTTTTAAAAGCTCTTACTGAACTGTTCCTTTTCTTCACATGTTGAACTCTTATAACTGGAGATACTAGATCATTGGCGTTCCCTCTCAAAAGCTTTGATATTTTTCTGCAGTTGAAGTCTAATTTATTTCCCTCCCTTAATTGCTTTTACATCACTGTCTGATAGTTTTCTGTGCATTCTTCTTTCTTATACAAGCAAGCTTGTTAAAATCATTTCTTGCTATCAGATGTTTTCTATTTAGAGCTACTATATAATGTAATGTTTTTCAAAATTTAGTAAGAAGAGAAAAATAAGCATGGAAAAGGCTTTATTAAGGACTTGTCTATACCTGGAGCTATTCAGACCAGCTAGTTCAGAATGCCTGTTCCTGAATCTTTCTGTGAATACAGAATCCTATTTTGTTTCATTGCAGGTCCCCCAACTGTGTTACTGCAGCTGTTGGCACTTGTCCCTAGCTTGCAATTCAGCTCAGTGCCCATGCCTCCACTTGGTTCCTGAGCATGCTCAGTAGGGCTCTAGTCTGGCTATGCAGATACGCATCATGCTCACCCAGATGTGCATGTGAGACTGGATAAGTCCTGCAGTGGTAGCTATTCAAAAGCCTGTGACTAGTGAGTAGGTGAGGTTAAAAGAGGTAGATGTGTGGGGCTAGGAGAGAGAGAACAAGCCAGAGGGGGTATGCTGCAGTGAAAGGGAGGAGGCACGATAGGGGATTCTGTTTTGCTTCTAGAAAAATAATAAAATCTGAAACTGTGCATAAGTGCCAAAAACTGCAGACACACGGCTCCATTTAGGCACGTGATTTATTAGTGTTATTCCAGTTCAGATTAATCAGTTTTTAAAGCAGATTGAGTTTGAAAAGAAATAAGTCTTACTCCAGATTAGAAGCATAACATTTGATGTTAGTCGGGAACAGCTGTTGCTCTTTCAGTTGCACCCAACCTTAGACTATAAACAAGGATTGCCAAGTGAAACAGGACAGCTGTAGCAGGATACATCCCACCATAGTTGATCTGCTCCATTGGAAGAAACACAAAGCATGGTGTCTTGCATTGGGCAGGGGCCCAATCCTGTAAAACAGTGGCAGTGTGTTCCCTGCTTGCAGAGATGCACCTTGGAGATTCCTTGGGGCACATCTCTGTAAGTGGGGAAACCTAGCTTTGCCTACTTCCAGAGACATGTCCTGGTGATTGATTGGGATGTCTCTCTAAGAGGGGAAAGCCAGGCTGGTGCTCCTAGGGCTTGAGGGGCTTGTTCTTGCATTTAGGATTGCGCCCGTCAGGCCCCAGAAACACCTGTCTGGAGTGACTGGAACATAAAGCAAGCAGATATCTGCTCTAGTAAAGCAACAGAAATTATTACCATTTTCATTGCACCCAAGCAGAGTGGTATGGTACACCAGGCAAGTGGCTGGGCGGGCATCGCTGCTGATTTGCAGGAGAGGACATACCACATACGGGCGGGATGGTGCCTGCTTTAGTCGGCCCACACAGCAGCATGCCACTCCACCTTCCTGCTGGACTCCAGCCTGGGACTTTTGACCAACCAGCCAGGACTAGCCTATGAAATCTGGGAGCATCCTAGCCAAAGGGGGGCATATGGTCACCTTAGGCATTTGTGATGCAACAAGGGGTATGGATGTCCATTTGCTTGACCTTTATGCCACCATAAAAATGTTACGGCAGCACAAGCAATGTCTGTTTCTATCCTTAGTGTAAGCTTACCCAATGCTGCAGTCTTTCAAAGGATGTTACAGCAGCCATGCTCCTCTTTTGAGGTGTATTGTGTCCAGGCACTCTTTACGGCAGTAGGCCTCTGCCAGAGCCTGAAATGCACTATTTTGTCATCTGTATTGCGATCAGGGTTATTCACAAACACCAGTTTCCCTATTCAGGGCCTTATGTTACATAGATTCTAACCTTTTCATTTTTTTTTGTAGGTTTGCAAAGATTCAAATTAGTGTGTCAGAACCAATTATCCCATTTAGGGAGACTATAACAAGACCTCCAAAAGTTGACATGGTGAATGAAGAAATAGGAAAGCAGCAGAAAGTTGCAGTGATACACCAAACTAAAGAAGACCAAAATAAAATCCCTGAAGGAGTTCAGGTGGATTCTGATGGACTCATAACAATTTCTACACCAAATAAATATGCAACTCTCAGTGTAAGAGCCATGCCACTTCCAGAAGAGGCAACTCGGCTCCTTGAAGAAAATAGTGACTTAATTCGTACTATGGACCAGTTCAATGCATCTTTGAATGAGGATAAAAAAACCCATGAGATAAATCAAAAGACCCTTGACAAGATACAGGAATTTAAACAAAAAATGGAGCAAAATCTTCAAGGAAGGAAGTGGAGAAATGCTGTTGATCAGATTTGGTCATTTGGTCCACGGAAGTGTGGGCCTAATATTTTGTTGCATAGGTTTGAAGGCTACAAAAAATCTGTATGGCAGTGTCTTGATAAGACTACTAAGGAGGTTAGTAAATATCGAGATTTTGACAACAGCATAGTAAGTGGGTTTCAGTTGGCTACACTTTCAGGTCCCATGTGTGAAGAACCTCTCATGGGTGTCTGTTTTATAGTGGAAAAATGGGACATCAGTAAAGTTGAAGAGATAATGTCAACTAAAAGGCAACATTCAGAGGAGTGTGATGCTACAGAATGGAAACAGGATGAAGATGAAGCCACCTGTCTATCAAGAAGTCATATCACTGAATGCTCCAGTGAAGATAAAGAATTCAAAGGTAGTAGTCAAGGTAGTCCAAAATCATCTGAGAAATCAAGTAAACGCAAAGGGGAAGCTTTGCTTGCAGATTGCTATGGACCTTTCTCCGGACAACTGATTGCCACCATGAAAGAGGCTTGCCGTTATGCGTTGCAAGCAAAACCACAGAGACTTATGGCCGCCATGTATACATGTGAAATTATGGCCACTGCAGAAGTACTGGGTAAGAAGGACAATTTAAATCCATAAATAATTCCCTTGTTGAATGTTAAATCTAAGAGTTTTATGCATTATACTGTGTCAGAAAACTTAACTTGATTAAATGTTTTACCAGAAGTATTTTATAGTTCTCCAGTGGAGGTGTACCATAAATCTCTGGTGCCTATAATAGTGATATCATACTGAATGGAAAAAAAATAACAAAATGTCTTTATGCATTTGTATTAGATAGACATAGGACTATAATATCCTTCTGGAAACAGAAGACGCAAAACAATCATTGTCTGACAAGATTAAAATTTCAGCTATAATAGATTCACACAAATATTAAAATGCTGCTCCAAAATTTAAACATTTATGCCTTTGTAGTATCCAGAAGGCATCAAGATTTAATTAGAAAGCAGACAATAATGCAGCAGAAAATGGAGAGGAAAGTTCTTTTTGCTGGATGCTAAGAGTAAAGACTTGGTTATAGATCCCAGGTCACCACTGATTTAAAAAGTTAATATGATCATTAGTATATAAGGGAAAGTAAGAGGGAATCTTAAACTATTTTAACATCCTGTTAGTAGGTTTTTCTGCTAACCTCCCTTTCTGTCCCATTGGTATGTAAGTTACTCATTTTGTAAACCCACTGAATGTCAAATTGGTGTAATTTATGTTACTTCACCACTTACACCTACTCGAGCCTGTTTTTATGACTTACTTACATTGCCATTTAAGTCACCCTTGATTTTGTTTTTTAATTATGCCCATAGATTTTCATGTTGTAGACACTTCCTGCTGCAACAAGTTGAGTCCAGTTCCTTGAGGTTTTCTTTCAATTTTCAATGCTCTAAATGCAGTACTCACAACTGAAGTTAGTGTATTTCATGTGCAGTAATTTAAAATAGAACTAAGGTTTTATATGTATTGGAAATGGTATGAGTTACGGAAAACAAGAAACTCATTTCATGGGCAAAACATAAGATTGATTGTGTGTGGTGTAATGTGGTGTGGTATGGTGCGGTGAAGAGAAATGCTTTGGCTTTTAGTAGGTGCTCTGTATGTTTCTGCGCTTCCATTCAGTGCTGGAAGCACTCCAAGGTCTAAAAGCTTGATGAGTCTGATGCATGGGGTACAGGAGGTGCACAACAATGTAGAATACATTTCTGTATAGAATCTAAAAGTGTAGCTTTCTATACTTTTTAACCTATTTGGCACATTTACTGTATTATTCTGATTATAACTCTACCTTTTTTCCTCTAGAAAAGACATAAAATTGCACTCAAATTCTATGTGGGGTCAATCTATGATCAGCCCCCCATCAGTCTTCATTTTTGTACTTGCAGTATTTTGTGCCTGCAGTAAAAATAGCAAGTCAGAATTTTTTCAATGCAGTTTTTATTTTAGTATATTTTAAATTTAACCATTTGGGTGCTTTCCTTGGTTATTTGATTCTCCCATGGGATTTTTTTTATCTGTTGCATTTATCTGTAGTTTTCAACTTATATTTAGGAATAGGCTGCTTTCCCTAGAATTGAACCTGCAAATGTGGGGGTGACTTACAGTAGGGTAAGAATTCATGTCAGAATAAGAGATGCTTCTAAATGTAAATGAGCAAAAATAGCAATCCCTCTTCCAGGAGTATAGAAAGTCCATCTGGAGCAGAACTGGCACATTCCCCCTGCATTAGGAGGGGCTGAATGCTGAAGACTGCTCAGCTCCCAAGGTCCTCACACAACAGAAAGCCTGACTGCATACCACAATGTGCAGAATGTGGCAGAGGCAGGAGCATCCACTGATGGCACAGTCCTCCAGTTATTCATCCCTGTAGCTGCCTCTGTATCCAGCCTGGCCCTGCCTGCTAGCATATCTCCCTTGTCTACATTTTGCCAACTTGATTAAGTTTTAGATGATGGGTTAAGGCCAGAAATGGCTGGCTTGAAAGAGCTGCTGTTGTACCTAAAGATAGAAAAGTTGGAGAAGAAAGTAGGTAAGCTTAAAAATGAGATGAAAGCCCTAGACAAAAATGTGGTGGTCAATAGGAATTTTACATTTTTCCATGTAGCTCTGGAAATAACGTCAGACTTCTCCAATTGGCAGAAAATCCATGGTTTATAAGTATTGCCCACTGCTGCATCAGCAATACTTTGCCTTAGAGCCCTTCTGTACTCTGACCACGTATGATTCTAAGTATGCACACCGATTTTCAGACTACCAAAATTCAATGTCATTTTCTGCTATCTAAAGCTATGTCCTCACTGTGAAAAAAAGGTGATTTTTTTTTTTATTTTTTTTTACTGACATAACTGACACCCATCTTGTCATAAAAATTCAAGTTGAGATAAGGCTCTCTGGTTTTTACCACAATGAAATTTAGTGAGACCAAGCTCAGATTGGAGGTATAAGCACTGACTTCACAGTTATAGCAAAGCCGGGCTTTCTTGTCCTGTATCTCCACTGTGATTTTACAGGAAGTTAGATGCATATTGTAAACTTGTGTATGTCTAAATGAAGTTAAAGAGACTTGGATCCTGCAAGGGCCTGCTAGTTGCCAATAGATTACACTGTATGGTTACTTCCTGCAGTTCGTTCAGTAGAAAATTACTTTCCCACACACTCCTTCTCCTGTTCTCTTAGACGTGTCTCCCTTTTTGAACACTCCAGGCATGTGGAGGATATTCTAATAGTGTTTGAGTGATGTTATAGCAGTGATGGTTCAGGAATTATGCAAAAGACAAGGTTTTTGGGGGAGTGATATCTTTTATTGGACCAGCTATGTGCCTGGAATAAAGTTAGATGAGCTTTCAAAGACCAGATATTCTGTATCACATGACCTGATATACAATGTCTTGCCTTTGAAAGCTTGTCTCGCTTTATTGGACCAATGGCATGGTTGGAATAAAAGATGTCACCCCAAAAAATCCCTGAGAATCTTCTGAGTGACTGTCAGATACACCAAGATTATGTAACTGTTTCTTGTTGATGTTCCTAAATTTCAGGTTCCTGATCCTTCTTCATTGCCCCCAACCCCACCCCCACCTTCAGCACATGTAGTATTTCTGTCTGGATTTTTTTCACATGAGTGACAATTGCTGCTGTTCTTTTGAGCTATAGTTGTATATGTATTTATATACTTGCTAGAGCATATTTGAAAAGTTTACTGGGACCTCATGATCTCCGCAAGCACAAGTAGCCTTTGCGTACTGTCCCTCCCCTGTTATGAAGACTGCTGTGTCTGGGCGTGTGGGTTGCAGGGGGTTCTGAATTCCACAGACTAGTTAAGAAGCCCCTTGTACAAGACAGAAGTGGATACAGGGTTGATGCAAAATGAATTTCATGTTCAGCCAGCATATGTTATAAAGTACTAACATTACATCAGAATAAATCCTTTTCGTAGCTTTCGAGGTAAGTGCTTCCAGCTTGCATGCATGCATGTATGTACACATGTTCCAGAGAACAGTTTTGGACAGCCTGAGATAGGCACAAAGAGTGCAGCCCTTCTGTTGCCACTGTTTTAGTCTCCCCAGCATTGCGAATTAGCCTAGCCCGGGTTCCATGCTGACAAGGATAGAGTGCTGCCAGTATCCGAGCAAGCTTGGATATCTCTAAAGTACACTGCAGGCACTACTGTTCCTACAGTGGAGTCGCATCCATAGCTGTTAGAGTCCTTATATAACTTCTCTATGATAGCAGTGATTTGAGACAACAATTCAAACTACTTGGCTGCAATACGTATAATTGAAAAACCTTTAGGGAGCTAAAAAATTCTTTTCTAGCTTGTATGTTTTGGAAAAAAACAAGCTTCAAAACCATTTGGCCAAATCGGCACGTGTATCTCCAGTAGATCTGTAAAGCTAGCTCTCTGAAATAATTGGTGCTCCTGGAACCTTGTTGCTGTATATGCGAAGTTTCGTTCGTCTGACCTAACACAGTAAAATAAATATTTTGTAATACAATATTAACGTTGCTCTTTGGAACTATTTTCAATACAGTACACAGATGTATCCAGTGGGCTTGATAATGCTTTTGTACAGTATGTATGTGCATGTGTCTGCGTGTGCACAGTGTGATATAACCCAGATGGCCTGCAACCTACCTAATTTTTAGTAGGTCGCTAAGTGAAAAACAAGCTGCTTACTTCAAGGGCGGGTAGCATTTCTACACTCACCTGGAGTGCAGCAGTGGCTCCACACACCTCATAGATACTTAAATTGAGGTGAGCCAAAGGGTTGTTTGTGGCCTTCTCCCAGCATGCAGAGCCAATTTCGTGGGCATTTCATGATGGCCCTGCCACTCAGTGCTGAATGGGAGAGAGGTCCCAGAGGCAAGGATGGATGAAGAGGCAGTTGCCATTTTGATTGCTGACTGCCCTTCACGCTGCCCCACCCCGCCCCGCCCCGCCCCCAGTGCTGATTGGTGGAGAGCTCCAAGTTGGGGGGAGGAGGGGCAAGGGGGCAGCCGCTATCTTGTTGGCTGCCCTTTGGACCTCCTGTGCCTACCCCTCCTGGCAGTGAAGACTGCTGGCTCCCACTGGAGAGCCAGCATTTTAATTTTATTAAGTTTTTTGTTGTTGTTGTTGATTTCACAGATTTTTGCTGACAATCCTGGATTTTGTGGTTTCTGCAAAATCTGTGAAACTGTGAATTAAGTAGCTCCCTAGTGATGGAGGAGCGGTGCCCTCTGAAGCAGAAGCTGCAGCCGTCAGCTGGAAGACCACAGTAGTCACGCAGAGCCATGTGTTATGGTTGGGATAAGTTCCTGGCTCATTTCAAGTCCCTAGTCTAGCAAGGGAAAAGGAACCAAACCCTGTGAATATTTTAGGCTCTACTGTAGAAGCTTGCATTTAAAAATAAAAACATGACTTTTTGGGGGTCTGGGATTTTCTGAAGATTACTGAAATTTTCTTTAATTTTTAAATTGCTTAGCTTATATCAAAACTCACATTTGTGGCAAATTCAGTAAATTAATCTTGGAAAATGACGGGGTTTTTTCAGTTGAGAGCCTAACAAGCACTTCTTGCTTGTTACATTTATATCTTGCTTAGTAAGTTTATAAAGGAGAATGTGTATAAATAGTGAAGAATGACGCATTATAATTTTTAAGTAGCTGAGTTGACTGGTGAAGATATTTAAAAATGAAACAGTGTCTAACAGTACAATCCTCCATTCTTTTAGGTGACACAATTAAAGCATCTGAGGTTGAAGGATATTTATGCAAACTGCACTGCAGTGTACAAGTTTAATGGAACACTGTTAATGTATATATTTTGAAATTATCTTTATATTACCGCAAACACTTCAGATTTGAGAAACTGAAGGAATTTCAAAAATTAAGCTTATTTCTCACCATTCATCTTTACTACTTGCATTTTGCTCAGCTGCATCAATAAATATTGAGTTGTCTTTTTTCCATTACTTAATAGATTGTGCCTTTCATAGTAGTATACAAATGTACTGAATACAAAATAACACCAAGTAATATCCAGTGAAAGTTAAATAATGGCTCATACAGGAACTGTTATGGGAGTGGTTATATACTTCAATTAATCAAGTATCAGTTTAGGAAAATAAAGTTAGCTATCAAGCAAACTACTACACAATAGATGTAAACACAAAACCCAATTTAATAAAAAACTAATCAAACAAATACTAGGCAAAATAAATGAATATTTCTTCCAGTAAATTAGTTCACTGTGGCTCTCAGGGGTACTTGTATTTGGGTGCAGATTCAAAGGAATATTCAAATAGAAACATTTTTTTCCTTTGCTGGCTAAAAATAATTCCTGGTTTTTCCTTTTTCTTTAATAATATTTCCTTAAATATTTTTATGCAAAAAAAAAAAAAAAGAAAGGACCAGGTGAGAGGGATGACGCCTAATTTCCCTGACGATGTGCCTTCAGAAATGTACATACTGGTGTTGTAAAATTTACATGAGCGATAATTGTATTCACCCGATAATGTTGATTTAATAAATATGCATATACTATGGCATTGCATGTTTTACTGACAGATATGGTGCCTGGATGAATTAAAATCATATAAAGTAGGGAGTGAGCTATAGAAAGTGTATCTTCAATAACTTAGTTAACTTTTATAAATACATTCTAATTTTCTTCCCTTGATAAAAAAGATGTAAAAGGCTCAGTAAGCTAACATGAATTATTTCTTTTCAGGTCGTGTATATGCTGTCTTGTCCAAAAGAGAAGGCAGAGTGTTACAAGAAGAGATGAAAGAGGGGACGGATATGTTTATTATTAAGGCGGTGCTGCCAGTAGCAGAAAGCTTTGGTTTTGCTGATGAAATCAGGAAGAGAACGAGTGGCCTGGCGAGTCCACAGCTGGTCTTCAGCCATTGGGAGGTAAAAAAAAAAAAAAAAAAAAAAAAAAGAACCCCAAACAAAACAAAACCTTCCCTTCTCTCCATCTGTTTTGGTGATCTATTTCCTGTAGATGTGGCAGAAAGGAATAATAAGGGGGAAAGGTTAAGTTTTGGTCAAGACATGCATTTTCTTCAAAATAAAGAGAGAAAGTAGCTTTTTTATTATTCTGTTTTGCTTTTACAGATATGCTCTTTAGCAATACATATTTCTAACCTTTTTTGGAGAGTTTACATTTTTCTGCACAGTAAAATAAGTATTTTAGAGAACAAAATGACTCTTCAAATACATTTTTTTATGGAGTTTGGATGCTTTTGTTTTTCATGTAGATTCTGTAAGTGTTACCATTAAGATAAAATGGGTCAATGAAGCATGGGATAGAAGTAATCTTTTATTGACCAGAAGACTTCTCTAGATCTCTACCACTGGTCTGGTAATTCAGTCAATATGCATTCATGTACCAGAAATCAGGACAAAAAGTTTGGGTCTTTCCAGATCAGATTGGTGGTGATGGATGTAAAAGTGTTCTCAAGCTAATTTCTTTTCCTGAGGAAACTATGTCCATCATTTGAAAATAAAGGGGGAGATGAAAGCGATGTCTCTTGAAAGGGACAATTGGAAGTGAGGAGTCTTCTAAGAAATGGAATCAATTGAGAAATGCCTAGTCCTTTGTTGCCATCATACAGATAGTTGATCTTAAAGTACAGCAGACAGGGAAGGCTTTGAAAGTCAGCTCTTTTGTTCAAAAGGAACAATAATGCATAGCAGAAAGACTCAGAAGACCCATTGAAGGTACTAAAAGCAGGTTAAGGAGGAACAAGAGTCAGCAAGTTTAAGTCACTCATTTAAACTTTATATTTAAAAAAATTAGCTGAAGTATAGGGTTTTTTGATCATTTATTTTTCGTTTCATGTATTTTGAAGTACAGACTTCAAAGACTTTGATAAATGGATTAAAAGGCCTAATTTTTATTGCATCATTTGCTGAGTTGCTATTTTGTGACTTCATAAATCAACTCTCCCCTGTGTAGTACAAATGAGATCTATTTCTTACAGTGATAACGTACTACAAGGTTGCCAGCTATCATCTGTAGACCACTTTGTCTATTTGATGGTCCATAGAGAGCTAGTAGGTCACATGATACTGGCTGGTGCTTATTTCCAGCTGATAGATTGCCTTGGAAGGAAGTAGATTATATTATATGCTTCTATTGTGTTTCTTTTATAGAAGCAATTGCTATAGTAGGTTTGGAACAAGGATATGATGGCCAATAGAAAGGAAGGAGGGTCCAGGCAATTGCCACTGAGATCCGCAACAAGTTTGGATGCCTGATGTAGAACATTTGGGAAACTACTTTTTAAAATCTTTCTCAGTGATGACTTCTGCTATCAAAAATGCTGTGTGCCAGGAGCTTTATTGTTCTATTTCAGTATCAGTTCTGGTCTCATCTCAGCCTCTATAATTTAGCATTCCATACATTCATCCTAGTGTACAAGCTATGCACTAAAATGTAGAGAAGAAGGGAAAAGGCTGAGATATTCAGCTTCATAGAGAGGCAGAGAAGTGAAGATGATGTATGGGATAACAATAATAAAGGAAGAATTAAAGTTAAATTGGAGAGCAGAATAGAAAAAAATCACAGGAAAGAAAAAAGCTAAAAGTAATAGAAAGGGAAGACATGGACCAAAAACCTCAAATGAGACAGCTTTAGGGACGTGTGGATCCATCACAAATTTGGTTCTCCAAACACAGTGGCTAGCAACCCTTGTGGGAAGTGGTTTGCAGCTTTGGGAGCACTCGTCTTAAGTGCAGCTGATAACAGATGTGTCTGGTCTCCCATGTAAGAAGACAGAACTGCCTCCAGTATTGGTGTTCAAGAGGTGTATATCGTTTTGGAAGTTACCAGTTTTGAAACATACAACTTCTGTGTTCACACTAAATACATGCATGTGTCTGTAAACACCCTGATTTTTCTCAGTTGCATGGTAAAAAGTGTTTATGCATAACATACGTATGCAGTTTCTTCAACTGAGCCAGTTTTTGTAATTGCTTGCACACATTTCCAGTCTCAAAAATAAAATTGCTAAAGTTACAAAAATGAGGGCCAAACTGTCTGAGGCAAATGTTCTCTGGCACCACGTGTGCACTGATCCTTGGTATTTGACTGTGGGGTTTTTTAGATTTGATGGAAGAGAGAACCTGGTTTGTCTGTCAAAGCAGAAGGTACATATGTCCCCCTCTACATGTTTATAAGTGTGACACAATTAACTGGCTAATTATGCAGATGCCTTGAGACCAGGTACACATGCCAAGTACTTACCACACCATAAAAAGCTCCAACCAGCTATAAAGTACTAAAGGAGGCAGTTATACTAACTTTGTAGCTGGCTGCTATGAAGCTTTAATTTTCACATTTTAGCAGGGTCTTCCCTGTGACTGGAAGCCCTGTCAGTTTGATGGGGCTCCCAGCCAAAGGGGTGCACCAGACCCAGCCAGGGCTGGGAGTCCTTCACTTAAGCGGACTCTCAGCCCCAGCAGCTGCCAGCTGAGGCCTGGCAAGAACCCAGAATCCTGCAGTTGTCGACACTGGGTGCAGGCAACTGTGGGGTGCAGCTGTGATTTCCAACCCCCAGGGATACAGTGAGACTCGAGGGCTGGGAAATTGCAGCCTCTGTGTTCTTCTCTCCTCAGGGGCTCCCCACACTCCTAGGGCTGGAAGATCGCAGCAGCTGCATCTCCCAGCCATGGGGGGAGCATGGGGCACCCCCACATCTGGGCACCCCTTACAGCTGAGGCGAGTCCCAAGTGCAGGAGCTTGCTTCTAGCCAGTGCTTGGGGAGCCAAGGATTAGGGTCTCCCTTGTCCTGGCAGTAAGGTGCTATAGGATCTAATGTGTGATCCCACAGTCATGCTTCCTGCCATGCAGGTGTGACATGGCAAAAAGTGCTATTGTGTTGATTGCACATTCGATCCCATTGTGCCTTAACCTGCATGCGTAGAGGGGGCCTATAAATCACTTTCTATAGTTTTGTCAGGGTTTTTTCCTTTGAAATTTAGTCCATATTTAGTCTTGTTTGTGAAAATATTTTAAGCGTATGCCTAATTGTGGAGGTACTGGAAACCCATGATATCCAAGCCCAATTTAGTACAATAATGTTTCTTCTATGTGGTTTGTAGCTACGATGACTTGACAAAAGCAGTTTCAACATTGTAGTGGCTTTGAGATGAGTGTACAGTGTTTGCCCAGTGCATTTCTTACCTGATCAGTTTTTTAGTAACTCAATAAGCCATCAAGAAGCACCGATTTAAAAAAAATTATGGATAAATTATATTATGTTTAAGCAGATCCCAGTCGAAAGCTGAATATCTGCAACTATATTAAGAAAAAAATTACAGCCTCTAGATTTGCCACCTCAGTCTGGAATCTGACACGAGGCTGCCTATGAGAATGTAGAAAAATGTCTTTGAATAATAACTGCTGCTCCCCAGATTTAATATTCAAATGTTTGTAATATGTTTTGTCAAAGCCAGTATTGGAGCATTTTGGCCTCCAGTATGTAAAGAGGCAGGAATGTGTTGGTGGAATACAGAGAGAATTTTGAGTGGCTTTTAGCAAACTCAGAAACTGAGGCTTTAGAGGGGATTTTAATTAGTCCAAATATTAAAAGTTAGGTATCGTCAAAGAAGTGGCTGTAAATATGTCACCTTTCTAAGCAGATCTGTTTTTTGTCCATTCAAAGTAATTTTCACTTATTTTTCTGAAAAAATGAACTTTTTCCTATGCTGATAGCTTTGTTGGCTCGCAGCAGTGGTGGGAGAGGGAGTGAATTCTACTCGCACGTCAACAGAATTGTTAAATAAGTACCATTTGCAGAAGCTCTACTGGTGTTGTGTTGTACGTGCCAGAAAAAACATAGCTTGTCCTTTAGAACCTGGGAGATATTTGCAAGGCTGGCAGTCTTTTTGCTAAGGAAACTAACAAGATATGATTAAGAATTAAGATGGCATCCACCCCTATCACATATAGAATGAGTTTGCATGGTACTCCCACACTTCAAATACCGAATCAGGTTTGGTAAATTGCCTCCTTCCCATTTTGGCTGGTAAATGCTGATTATCAGTGCAGTTTTTATTTGAATCATTATTATTGTAAGACGTTCTGATTTTCATTTGCATGGATTCCACTCCCTGGGCATATATGTATTGTGATACACATTTTTAATTAGAAGATCCCCTGCTGTCTTTTCCCACTGGACCCTGTCCCTTAGTATGGACAGTGCTGAGCTATTGAGGCATTCATTCAATATTTTGTCATCCTTCAATTTGTGGGCACTGCCTTATTAACTTTAAACCTCATGGTGAATACTGAATTGTTCATATCCTCATGATCTCTTCTGAGGTGTTCATCCTTGTAGTGTCTGAGTTGTTCCCATTCTTGTAGCATTTGAGTGCATCACAGTCATAAATGAATTTACCAGTGCATACAGTGAAAAACAAAAGGAGTATTATCCTCAGCTTACAGATGGGGAAAATGTGATAAAGATATTTGCCTGGGGCTATGCAGTGCATCAGATTAGACAACATATAGTAATATTCCATGTTCACTTATTTTGGCATGGTGCCAAAATGCTGTTGTCAGTGTAAGAAAATGGAAACAATGATTTTTTAGCAATTTGAAGGGAATTTTATGGAACGCAGTAAAAACACTTCTCTAGTTTGAGCTTTCTTTAGCAATAGCTGTCGACAACAGTTACAGAAAAAGGAGCTACTACAGTTTTCTGGAAGAAGGTGCGGGATATTTTTTGGAATGAAAGGTCATAGACCACCCTACTAGCTCCACTTCTTGGTTGAGGTTGTACCAGTATTTGTATTTAAACTTCAAATAGTCACACACCATGAAATTAGAAAACTCAAAATTCATGCCCTTGTGTTAGACAAATCTCAGGGCATGTCTTATATTATCCTCGCATTGTCTTTTTTCCACTGTTTTTGACACTTTTAATCATTGTTTCTTGAACTTTTTCCCATTTATTTCTTTATAACGTTTGATTTCTTAGGGAGGCATTTCTTGAGCTCCTAATGAGATTTGGTTTGCATTTATGGCCAGAATCAGATCTTTTGTGTCCAAAGAATAAGTGTGTCCTCTGCATGTTTATTTCACTTACTCTGTGCACTGTACTGACGAACTCTCTGATTATTTACAAGTGAATCTGTTTTAAGATAAAAATAATTTTAAAATTAGTCCTTTGCTAGGGTTTTTCTTCTCCTGAACTATCTTAGTAATGGGGGAGAGGGGGTGGAGGATATGCAGATTTTCAAACAGCTACAATTCATTGAAACTTTTTGCCTGGGCTTTGCCTGAATAAATTAGATTACCTTTAAACTAAAGTATTAATTGTTTAATCTGATTCTTCTGACACATAAAGAAGAAACAAGTCATTAATACAGGTAGGTTTTTAATTAAACTAGCTTTATATTGTAAATACATCAGATAATCATTATTTTTCCTCTCCAGCTAATGCATTTCCAGGCTGTAATTCAGTTAGTTGAAATGAGGCAGCGGTGTCAGAGAAGTACTGTACATGTGTTGAGTTCTCACTCCTAAGGTGCTTGGCCCATAGTTTGCTCTTAAATATTCTACAGTGGCATGCAGCCAGCTTTCAACCGCGCATTCCAGCTGCTTTGCACTGCTCCAGTCATTTATAGGAGCTGTAAACCCATCTCAGCTGACCTCTTGGCTTTGACTACCTTGTGTTGCTCTGAAGTAGTGCAAAGCAGTCAAAAGGTACAGAGGTATCTGGACTTAATTTATTTTTAGTGTAAATTCTTTTGGATTAATATTTTATAGCTCTGTAATCTATGAAAGATATCATAGTAACATGCTCTTTTCATTGCTTGTTTAATGTTTGTATATGAACAACTTTATTACCTCCTTGCAATGATTCATCCAACAGCTATTAATGTGCACTCCTGTGTCTATGGTCTGAGATTAGAATAAACTGAGTTTTGCAGATAGATTAGCTGTCATAGTGTTACTGCCAGGCAATGTTAAGTTTGCTTGGGCAACTTTAACTATTCAATTTCCTTAGTTTACCTACAATTCTTTTAATATAAGCAAGTCTGATTTTAATGGTTAGCTTGTAATAATTACAATGTTTGAAACTTTCTTATCCTTAAGTTACTGATATGCATCCTTCACTTTAATGTATGCTTCTATGAGAATATGCTAAAAAATACTTATTATATTCCAGCTAGCTCTGCAAGTAGCTCTAAATACATGCCTACTTTTTGCTCTTCCCTCATCTTTCCTACCTTAGGCCTTTCAATTGTTTGCTACACCCATTTGTTTTAACCTGTTGTTGACTGTAAAGGTTTTTTGGGACAGGCTTTTTTATGACTCTATGACTGTACAGTACCTAAAACAATAGAAAAGCTGATTCATTTTGAGAAGTATACATGTTACTGCAATACAAATATTGAATGTGTGTCTGTAAATATTAGCTGGTTTCTGGGCATCTGCAGAAAAACTAGGGCCACCTGTTGATTTAAAAAGGTCTAAAAGTAGACATTATTTCTACTAAATTACATATTCCAAATGGGTTATGATTTGGCTGATTCATACTGTTCCATTTCATAGAATCATAGGAAATTAGGGTTGGAAGGGACCTCAGGAAGTTGTCTAGTCCAATGCCCTGCTCAAAGCAGGACCAGCCCCAACTAGATCCTTCCAGCCAGGGCTTTGTTGATCCAGGCCTTAAAAACCTCCAAGAATAGAGATCCTACCACCTCTCTAGGTAACCCATTCCAGTGCTTCACCACCCTCCGAGGGAGAATTTTTCCTAGTGTCTAACCTAAACTTCCCTGCTGCAACTTGAGACCATTGCTCCTTGTTCTGTCATCTGCCACCACCGAGAACAGTTCATCTCCATCCTCTTCGGAACCCCCCTGCAGTAGTTGAAGGCTGCTATCAAATCCCCCTTCAGTCCCCTCTTCTGCAGGCTAAATAAGCCCAATTCCCTTAGCCTCTCCTCGGAAGTTATGTGCTCCGGCCCCCTAACCATTTTTGTTGCCTCTTCTGGACTGTCTCCAACTTGTCCACATCCCTTCTGTAGTGGGGGGCCCAAAACTGGCCACGGTACTCCAGATGTGGCCTCACCAGTGCTGAATACAGTGGAATAATTATTTCCCTCAATCTGTTCGCAACACTCCTACTAATGTAGCCCAGTATGCTTTTAGTCTTCTTGGCAACAAGGGCACACTGACTCATATCCAGCTTCTTGTCTACTGTAACCCCCAAGTCCTTTTCTGCAGAGCTGCTGCTTAGCCAGTTGGTCACAAGCCTGTAGCAGGTACATAGGATTGTTCCATCCTAAGTGCAGGACTTTGCACTTGTCCTTATTTTATGAGATTTCTTTTGGCCCAATCTTCCAAATTGTTTAGGTCACTCTCTGAATCCTGGCTGTACCCGCCAGTGTATCTACTACTCCCCCCAGCTTGATGTTATCTGCAAACTTGCTGAGGGTGTACTCCATCCCATTTTCCAGATCATTAACAAAGATATTGAACAAAACCAGCCCCAGGGCCAATCCCTGGGGTACCCCACTTGATACCAGGTGCTAACTAGACATCAAGCCATTGACGTCATTGGACCCCTTTTCAGCCTAGTAATCCAGCCAGTTTTCTATCCACCTTATAGTCTGTTCATCCAACCCACATTTCCTTAGCTTGCTTGCGAGAATGCTATAGGAAAAGCCTTGCTAAAGTCAAAGTAAAGCACTTCCACTGCTTTCCCCACATCCACAGAGCCATTCATCTCATAGAAGGTGAGGCCAGGCTGGTCAGGCATGACTTGCTCCTGGTGAATCCATGCTGACCATTTCTGATCACTTACTTCTTCTCCAAGTACTTAGAAATGGATTCCTTGAGGACCTGCTATGTGATTTTTCTGGGGGGGTGAAGTGAGACTTAGTGGTCTGTAGTTCCTCCTTCCCTTTCATAAAGATGGGCACTATATTTGCCCTTTTCTAATCATCTGGGACCTCCCCCAATTGCCACAAGTTTTCAGAGATAATGGCCAGCAGCTCTACAATCACATCAGTCATGCAAGCTATCCCACCAAGTCTTTGTGGGATTCATGTGACTTTATCTGAATTCTTTAGAGTAGGATTAGCTAAATGTTATAATAGTATCCAGAACTTACTGTAAAGTCCTGGAAAAAGGACTGGTAATGATGATTTAAACGGAGTAAAATAGGGATGCCACTATTTTTACTGTACTCTGCAGCAGTGTCATCAAGCAGGGAGCACTGTTTCATGTAGGCAAATCAAAACTGTACCTCTTTTCCTAAGTTATGTTGCAACATAGATAGAATGTGGGATTTAATATGGAAATTATTTGGTGAGGTTGTCTGGCTAGTTGTGCAAGAGTTTGGACAAGTAATCATAATAATCTAACCTTAAAGTCTTTGAATCTGTAGCAGACTGAACTTTAACTTTAAATGCATGATTATGTTGATGGTCATTTCAACACTTAGGTGGAGTTTGTAAGAAAGTGACTTTGGACTGTTCATGAGTATTTCTTCAGTTTAGAAATATTAAAATGTTGGTTGTCTACTTGAACAGCTTGAACTGTTAGGCTGTTTTTAAATAAATAAGTGATAGTGTGTTCCTTGAGCTGATTTTGGGACAACACAGTTCTATTTAAAGTATGATTAAAATGGTTTGTCTCCTCCACTTTTTACATTTGTTAAATATTTCAGAGAAGAAAAGTAATAAAAAGCCCCATAAATAGGATCTTCTATTTTTCAGTTCCTTAGCTCTTGCTTGCACTTACTAATTGAAAAGCAAAAGTGAGAAACCTTTTGGGGTAGACTGAGGTAGAGGTTAAGATGAGGGTCTTCAGCAAAAACTCTTCATCCAATCTACTCTTAAAAGGTTTAGTTTGGAGGCAGGTGGGAGAGCGAGTCCTGGATGATGATTTGTAGAAGTAATAATCTTCCCAGCTGAAACAAGGAAGTGGGTTCAAAGAGCAAAGCCAAGTAGTTCAGATAGAAGACTTAAATGTTAATTATTTTTACAAGATGCAATAGGGACGGAGGTAGTGGGAGGAGGTGAAGATTCAAGGAGAATGGGAACAAGGGACTGAGGTGTAGCTGGGAGCTTTCCTAGGGGTAGGGACAGACATTACACACAAACCAGTTTAAATCATCAGAAACTGGATTAAACCTGTAACAGAACAGATGTTAAGTGCACATAAACCAGTTCGAAAATGGCTGAAACTGGTTTGAGATAAACCTGGTTGAATGTAGTATCAGACTTAACTGATTTGGCTCAAAACGGATTATGCAATGTCTGTCCCAGATACCTTGCTGGTTTCAGTTAAATCAGTCCCCCAGCATCTTGGCATGCTCTCTGGGGTGGGCGGGGCTCTTTGCTCCACAGCAGGGCTGGCCCCTCCCCTCCCCTCCCCTCCCTGACTGGAGTTCGACACAGACTTGAAGGCACAGCAGGGTCTGCTGGCTTCCCCATGCCTCCTCCTCCCTCCCCCTATCACCACTCGCTGCTTAAACAGAGATCCGTTCCTCCTCTCTGCCACAGCAGGGACCATAGGCAGCATGTGGTATGCTAGCTAATGCTGAGAGGTGTTTGTGTGTCCAGTTTCACTGGGACAGGCAGACAGAACAGTGACAGCTTAGGGCTTTTGGAGCTAATCAACAGGTCAGCCAGTAAGCTGTTTAAAAAGTCTGAAGTAATGTGGAGAAAGGCTATTGTTTTGCTAATGGGATAATAAAGACTGTTATCAGCCCCCCAGCTGGCTTGCTCACCTGTCCGTTTGCTGCAGACGGTATGCCGAAGCAGGGAGGGAGATTGAAAAGCTCCGTATCATCAGCAGATGCATGAACTGTACACCCCCTCCTTGCCTCGGAGTGCTAGCCCAGGCTGGGGGCTGGCAACACTCCTGTCCCTTGAGCAGCCAGCAAGGAAAACCCTGGGACCTGCAGGCAGACCTCACTGATGAGAGTCCTGCTGGGGCTTGGCCACACCCCTCTCAGCTCAGCTTCCTGCAGAAGAGAAGGGAGGGCTGCTCTAGCGCCCCCTGGCTTCTAGCCTGAGCCACTGCAGGCATGTGCCTGAATTTCCTCAGTCCAGAGAGAATGTCTGTCCAGTTTCAAACTAGTTCAGCCTAGTCAGGTTAGACTAACCTGCAAAGACTGAATCAGTTCAGGCTCAGGCTTTCTGAATGTCTGTCCCTAGCCTAGAAGCATTCCCTTGCTCCCATTCTCCTTGAAGCTTCAGTCCCCTCTCCCTATTCCATCTGGTAAAAATAATATTTAAGTCATCTATATGAACTTTTACACCACTACGAGATTTACAGGATGGGGCAGTTCAGGCTTCCTGGTGCCATTGTCTCGGGCTGTATGCAGACATGAGCAGACACCACTGCACCTGTTAGTACAGAGATCACTTTTAGGGGAAAAAAAAAAAGTGCTTTACTTTCAGCTTGGCAAACCCCTGAACCCAATGCAACGCATGCCCAGAAGAGGTGTCACGTTAGTTTGACCCAGCTTGACCAGTGTGTCTATAGATTGGGTGCTTCAGCGGGGCTTTTGGCATTTATCTAATAGCTGATTCAATCAGCTTTAGATAAAAGCACCACAAAGCCCTGTTGAAGCACCCGATCTATATAGACGCTGGGGATCTTGGTCAAATTAACATGCTTCCTCTTCCGGTAAAGCACTAGTCTGTTTGTTTTTTCACGTCTGTCAGTAGCCCCCAAGACCACTTAAATACAACAACCCAGCTGGCAAGGAGATTAGTACTGAGGTGAGGAGAGGAAACTGGACCTGGAAAGGCTCCTTGTTCTGTCCTCCCCAACAAGAGGTGAAGAAGAGACAGGACTAAGAGAGGGAGCGGTTGGAATAGGTGGGATAGGAGATGTAAAGCTTCAGTGGAACAGTTTCATGAGTCTGTGCCTGCTTTAGTTTACTCCATTCCGGAGACTGAAATAGAGTCTCATGCTTTCTCTGCTTTCTTTACCTATCTGTGACACCCACCAGTAAAATGTGTACACTTGGGTCTTGCTTTATGCAAGTTCATTTTGTGTGAATTCACTTATATGCAAGGACCTTATTGATTCGCTTGTGCGAGGAAAAATCCTGGACTTCATTTGTCCATTGGCAATGAACTTCCTGCAGGCTGGCAGAGTTCCAGCCTGCAGGGAACTGGGAGGAATCAGAAGGAAGGCAGTGAGACAGGGGGGCGCCATGTGCATGTACAGTACATACACATGGCCCCAAGTAGCCTTGAGGGCAGCTCCGGCAGGTAAGTGGGGGAGAAGAGGGGGTTTGAGGCTCCTGTAGGGAGGGAGCTGGGCAGGGCTGCCCAGCTGGTCGGGGCTTGGGGCCCAGGGCTGCAGTGTGCAGCTGCAGGGCCCCAGTGGGGAGCAGGACGGAGCCTTGGGTGGGTGCAATGAGCTGTGGCTGGAACAGTGGGGCCGCACAGAGAAGGTGCTTGCTCTGCACTGCCCTGGTGACGCGCCCGCTGCACGGACTGCTGCTTGCAGCACGGAGTTCGTAGCCTCTCCGTGCAGCCTCGCTGTTCCCAGCCATGTCGGGTCATGCCAGCCGGGCTGGAGGGGCACCCGGGGAAGGGTGGCAGGGAATGCTGGCTGCTCGTTCTGCGCTGCCCTGGGGATGCACCTTCTGCACCTGCCACTCTGGAGCGCTAGCGGGCACAAGGAAGGGGTGGCAACTCCCACTGCTGCACGTGTCCTGCCGGACGAGCCCCCCATTCATATTTCATGAATTTGTCTGGCAGGGCAGGAGAATGAGGCTGGTACATATCCCTATTAATTGCATGTAATAATTGATTCGCTTTATGCAGATTTGCTTTATTCAAGTATTTTTTTGGAACACAGCCCTCGCACAAAGAGAAACCCGAGTGTATTGCATCCATTCCTAATACTTGCCCCCATTGAAGATGACAACCTAATATTGCTATTAGTTATTCCACTACTTCAAGTGGCAGAGGTCTGTGCAATTAATTAGGGGCTCCAGGCCACAAAGGTATCCATCTAATACCAGGAGAGGGAGTCTGTTTATTCATTTTAAAATCTAGAATCATGCATACATAAAGGGAAATAATTATTAAGGCTCTCAAGTCGAGCACTGAAAGTCAGGTTCATGTACTGTATTTTATCAGGGAGACTTCCACATTCAAGGCATAGGATGGACCTGCTCTGGTAAGGAATGGAGGCTGTGTACTAAAGGAGCCAATTGCCCCTAAGATTGGAGCCCTCTGTTACAGAAGTGTAGTGAATAATTTGGGGTTGCAGGCAGAGAAGGGAAGACTTTTGATTTGGGCATTTGAATGTTATGCGGTATTCTTTCCCTGCCTCTGCCAGAGTTCAGTTGTGCTGCTAGACAAATCACCTAAAGTACACTTTTTGCATGATTGTCAGTTTGCATACCTCATTTTGGGGTGTCCAGCTGAGATGCTTCCCTTCACCATGTCACACAAAAAAATTCTGCAAGATATAAAGTCTTTGTCATATGCTCCACTGAAGAAAACTCCCTCTTTAATGCATAGGCTTTTAGTGTCATGCTTACTAGAGAAGACTCCTCTGCTGCAACAGAGGGTGTGAAGCTCCACCTGTGGGGATCCATTTGTAAGTTGGAGCCCCAAGTATTTTTGCTAACCAGTTCCTTTGGCATCTTGAAATGACAGGAGTCTCCTAAGAGAATGTTAATGGCTGCCTAAGATGAACAATAGCATAGCAGTCAAAAACAGAAAAGTAAAACAAAGCAGCAGACTCGAGATCTGTGAAGATATGTCACCATCAGAAATAGCTGGTGGTTTTATTTCCACAATAAAATATTTTAAAAAATAATGTATATAATGGATGTCTGCCTAGTATATGAGAGAAGAGGCAAGTAGTACAATTCATTTCTTCTTTCTTTTTAAAAATCGCTAGTGCATCTGATCAATTTGTAGTTTAATCTTGCATTATTTATGTATGCATGCATGCCCAGGATTATGTCATTTACAAATAAAGGCCACAGTCTTGCTTTCAGATGTAAATTATGTAAACCCCACAGAAATGCACGATAAGTATATGCTTAACTTTGCATACACAAGTGATCTGTTGACTTTGGTAGGACAATTTACATGTCTAAGTGTTTTGCAGAACCAGGGTCAAGCACTACGTGCACAGACTTTAATGTTGTGTAACAATTAATGTGCGCCCTAAACTGAGAAACTGAGTTATGCTTGTTTCAATACTAGAAACACAAGCAACTAAGTTCTACTACAGTTTCGTTGAGGCCAATTCCTTAACTGAAAACCATTCATTAAATATCTCGCCCAGTCAATGCTGAAACATGCAGCAGTCAGTTGCCAAACAATCTAATTGTTACAGAGTAGTCTTGTAAGCCACCAGGGTTTCGTTCTATTTCTTTTTCAGTTTCAAAACACTCAGCCACATTGGATGAAGTAAAAATTTTGGAACAAATAAAGGTCTATACAGACGTTAACCCCCTTCCGTTCCCAGCCAGGCAGTTCTGAGAAACTACAGAACATCTACCAGTCTCCTCTCGGAATACAAAAACTAAAACCCACAAGTTAGAGAGCACTGCAACCTGGCACTTTTGGCCTTGATGTGGGGAAAAGATCTCTTTAAAGGTAAACTTTTTCCATATAGTGTTTTTGGGGGTAGCTGTAATCTTTTGAAATCTCCAGCTAGTGAAAGAGAATTTTAAATGTTGTGGATCAAACACTTCTTTGCCCTTTAGAGGCCTTTGCAAGTTGGCTTTTAGAAATGAAATACATGTTTTTTGCTCCCCAGTTTCTAACTTCTGTCATTTTTCCAATTGTATTTTACCAAAACAGTGTTATTTACAATCGAGAGCTTTTAAGGGAAAATACTTTGAGGAATACAGAGCAGAAATAAAGTTACATACCTCCCCTAGCTAGTCATTGAAGTCAGCTATCTATTTTTACAGTTTCTCTTTTTAGATACTTATGTGAAAATATATGTAAGAGGTTTGAAAAGAAAATGTTGTACTGTATTTAATTTTTTGATCCATAACTTGTTATAGCTGCGTGTTAATCCATTCCATATCTGCAGCAATACAAAGCGATAGCATTCTTTAGCAGAGCAATATTGAAATACAACTAGGAAATATTAATTTTTCCATATAATTGGTACAAAGGAGGCTGATATTGAACTGTTTTTCAGGATGTGTGTTAGCAGGGGGGGCAACCTGCAGTGCACATGCCACAACTGGCATGGACGGCCTGTGTGTGTGGCACATGGCAGATAGAGAAGAGATTAAAAAGCAAAGCAGTAGATGAGGCAGGGGAAAGGGATTTGAGTGGCAGTCTGGGAGGGTGCAGGCTTAATTTATGGCAGGTCTGCCAGGGAGGTTGGTCCCCATTGTATTTATAGATTACTGTTTAGACAAACAGATAGGAATATAAAAGGTATGATGCAATGGGATGTTCTGTTTTGTCGTCTTTTAAATAACTATTTCCCTGAGTGCTAATTAGTAGCTATTCCTACTAACATTTATTAATCCAGTGTGTTGTAGAAGTTGCGTTCTTCCACATTCATATGGCCTGTCATTCTAGCTCCTGTCTTCCAAAGTTTTCTATTCTATCTGAAGCCTATCATAAAGAATGAGCTGCAAAAGCTTCTGCCTGTTGGTCCTTGAACTGTTCTCATCTTGCTAATGCCAAGGTGCTGAGGTTTAAAGAACAGTCTCAAGAATAGATTTTTACCTTCTGAGCAGTCATGGTTTGTCACATTCCCTCAAGCCATTCCCCATTCATAAGTGAGTTTCCTGATTGGCATTTTACCAAGATATGACCACCAGGTCCATCCCTCCACAGGTGGGAGGCCTGTTCTTCTAGTAATCTCCTCTCATTCCTGTTGTCTGATATTTTTGTGACAGGTCCCTTTCTTTATGTAGAGAGTGAGGCAGAGCTGGTCTGCACTAACAGCAGTTCTCACACCACTGTCAGTTTACAGGGACAATTAGTGCACACTTTGACTCACAAGGAAATCTCTTTGCCTGCATATCTCTGAGAGGATGGAGACTGCTGTTTACAGATCAGTTGACCCAGGCTATTTCCCCCCCCTCTCCTTTCACCTGCAGGTTCAGCTGCCAGTAAAAGGGAATTTCTCAGGAAATGAAATTTTCCTGTTGCGCTCTGCTCCTACTGCAAGGCCCTGGAATACTTCCCAAGGTCTCCAACTGGGTCTTGTGCCTGGCACAGCTCCTGTGCTCCCATTTCCTGTCCTCCATCTACAGCTGTGCAGCTGAACTTGAAAGGAGTCTTCATTTCTATGTGTTACTTTCATATAACTCCCAAACCTTGTTGATTAGATATTTCCCTTTTTCTTGTCCACTTAGGATACAATATTATGATGTGGTAGTAGGTGCTATTTTAAAACCAGGAAGCTGCTTCTCCTTGGCAGTCTGTGGCATGCAGAAAGGATATTCCTCCATAACAGCGGACAGTGCTTTCTACAGTTTCTTAGTGACAGACATTTCTGTTGCTTTTTCTGTGACATAGACCAGTGCCAAATAAATCAGAGACAGGAACTGCACTGCTGCTACTGCAGAACCATATTGTATTGGCTAAAAAGCGGGGATTGTGTCCTCCATTGTGCCAGCAGTTTAAAGACTATATCTCCGTATGTCACAAGAAGGTTCAGGGATAAGATCTGAAAGAGAACACTTAGCCAAAGGGCTGTGATGCTTGTACAGGTTTGTGTTGAATTTTAATTGAATTTAAACTTGTAGTAGAATCATAGAAAAGTCGGACTGGAAGAGAGGTCGGGTCATCTAGGTCAGCCTCCCCATTGAAGGCAGTAGTGGTATTATCTCCAAAATATGCTACTACGCATTAATTTTGGTCAACTCTGTTTTTAGTGTGAAAATATTAGAATCACGTTCAAGTGTTTAAAATGACCTAAGATTCTGTCTTCAGAGGCAAATGGCCTCTATAGGAGACCGGACTTCTGCCATCATCAAGCTTGTGGACACTTCTGTGCTCTACAACTCTTATGTGTAGTATTTAAGTCAGTTCATTCACTTATTTACAATACAGCACTCTGTGTTGATTTAGTTATATACACATGCTTTTATATATACCTTCAAGTAGCTTATACTTTTCCAATGAGTTACTGAAGACAAACACTATTATTCTTCCACAGTTTTCAGCATGTGCTTCATTGATATATTTAATTAGAGCAGAATCTTAGATTGGAATGACTTGCTTTCCATAAATAAAGGGAAAAATATAAACTCCATAACTTCATTAATATATCAGTGAAATAATTATTACATTGTATTAAAACATTTCCATCATGAACAGGGTGCTTTGCATTTAAGAAATAACAGATGTTAAGGCTTGTAACAGCAAAACTGCTGCGGTTCCTTTTCTTGTACCATGTTTCATACCACTGAGTTTTGATAAATATTTCACCTGTAATGGAATAAATGTTGTCTTAGTGATCTGCTGCCCAAATATTAAACAAAAACCAACCTGTTTAAAAGCCACTGTTTTTAAATGCAGAGCTGTGGGGGAAAAAAACAAAAAAAATTTCTCCTGATTATGTTTATTAGTAAGCAACAGCATTTGCTGAAAGAACTAACCATTACTAGAGCAATAGCAATTGCTCAGATTTCCCTATGAGCTAAGGTTTGCCATTAAGGTTGCCACTGAGGTCCTTTATGCTACTACTGGCTTTGAACAATGACCAGATTGCTGTCTAGTGGTTAGGTAATATTACAGCAAGGTGGCCATCCTGCGGTATGTGTGCCACAAGTGGCCTCTGTGTGGGGCATGCAGCAGATTGGGGATGGAGCAGGGAACACAATGACAGATAGGAAAAGGAGCAGAAAACAGCAATAAATTGGATATAGGAATGGGATCAGAGTGGCACTTGGGGAGGGGGAGGGACTTAATTTGTGAGACCCTGCCAAAAAGGTTGGCCTCCAATGTATAGAGTAACTCATTAACCTTAATAAAAACCCCTAAAATGTCTAAAAGCAAGAAAAATGGCTCTTTGTGGCTGTCAAATAGTATCCACTGTGCCAACATGTAAGATTATCTAGTGTTTCTGTC
Organism: Alligator sinensis; assembly: GCF_000455745.1. Taxonomy (NCBI): domain Eukaryota; kingdom Metazoa; phylum Chordata; order Crocodylia; family Alligatoridae; genus Alligator; species Alligator sinensis. Next base: position 1,041,111 of record NW_005842430.1, read on the forward strand.
TTATGCCTAATACTCAGCATATTTCTAACACTTAGACAAAAATTGGCAGACAAAACAGGGCAGAGTTAAGGCAGTTGTTAAAATATTCACTGAATTGCATGAGTTTCTCAGAGTTTTTAACTGCAGAATTTTGTAAATGGTTGAAGAACAGTATATTTTAATCCTCTCTTTTTACAAGGGTTTCTCTGGAAATTTAACAGACTCTCTGTTCCAAACAGTCAAACTTAGGGTGTTCACATCTAACATGTATGTCCAGTATTAGTTTGGCGTGCATAGAAGGCATTTCTGTTTTTAAAATGAATTTTAAACTGCACATTTATTTCAGAGTTGCAACAAATATTTGGAAACTTATAAAACGGATTTTGAGTGAAAAAGTGGTATGCAACATGGAATAAATAATATTTGTGGGTGCTTCTTCTTTGTTCCTGCAGACTTTCCAAGATCAACAGCTCAGTCCTATCCCTAAAGGACTGTTCCATTTAGAATACAATTAATTATTTAGGGCTTTATCCAGATGAGAATTCAGTCTCAGCTACAGACTTTACAGTTTTCCCTCTGTGGCTCCCATAAGTGGAAATAATAGTTCAAGAGCCAAAAGCTGCTCAGCACTGATCTCACAGGACCTAGACCCGGGTTCTGACAATTCCCCGGCGTAAGCAAACCGATGACAACTGTCCTCCAGTGTTATAATGAAACGTTTCTTCCTTCTGCCTGCCTGCCCGCCTGCATTCTGCTAACAGGGTATGGATCATGATGCTTGCCACCTGCTACATTCATCTACTTCGATCCTTTGGCTGACTGTGCCTAGGAGATAAATGATCTCTCTTCTGTGCTCTTTCCTTTGCAGAATTGGAGAGACTTCATGAACAGAAGGCATGTAAAGTTTTCTTTTTTCCTCCTCCACAGAAGCACTGTGAACACTGTACTAGGGTTTGATTTCTGTGACTGGACTGCTGACTTAAAGCAAATGCACAACTTGTTTCTTGAATTACAGCAGATGCTTTATTATGTGCATCTTTGTTTTTTCACTTGAGCCCATTTCTGCACATTTCACTCTGCTGAGCCCTCCATCCACAAAAGCGGGACCCAGGCATAGAACAACACATTGCTGGAACAGTTTTTCTGTAGACTAACAGATTAATCTCTCTGTCTGAGTTTTTTCCATGAGTATTTATCATCATAGTATCTAAATGTTTCCCACTTAAATGAGCTTTTCTGTAGTGATGTTTCTGGCAGACTCCCCAGAGTCTTCATATCCCTTCTTTAGTAAGTGGTGTTGTTTTGGGGGTATACTTTGTGTGTGTGTGTGTGTGTGTGTGTGTGTGTGTGTGTGTGTGTGTGTGTGTGTGTGTGTGTGTGTGTGTTAAACTTTCTGCTATGGTAGGAAAATTTTATCAGAGGGAGAGTGGGTCTAGTAACATGCCTTTCAAGCAGTTGGATTGTGGGTCAGTCTAATCTCCTTTAGTGGTTGTTTCTGGAGGAAACTTCCCTCAATCAAAAAACCCCCTTACGTTCTGATTCTCACATACTTTACCTTCTTCCTTCCTCTTTCTGTCCTATAGTTGAATGACCTTAGTCATGTGGCCTACTCTAACTTTTCACTGTGCTGTCTCATTCATAATTTGCCTTTGGTTCTGCTGCCCTCACTGCCAAACCAAAGACTCCAGTCTTCAGATGGCTGTTATCTGGTATATGTTTCCAAACAGCTGGAGTTTCCTCTTCATGGGACGCCTCTACACGTGGCATCCAAAAGAAGTACTAAATGACGGCACAGTAACAACGGCACCATAGCAGCACCACTGTCATTTTCACATCAGTCTCTTTTTTTAATTAAACACAGCTAGTAGCTTCTTGCCTTACACTTTATAACCTCAGAGCAGCCCATATTCCATCTTGCCAAACTCAGGGCCTTTTAAGTGGATGAAAGAATTGAACACTGTCCTGTCAACCTCTTCATTTTTTTCTGTGATCAGCCTTCAGCACAGGATTTGCTGCATTCTCATTCTAACTTTGTGGAAACCATACTGTTTCTCACAGACATGGTGTACTACTGTCTGCAGCTTGAATCTTTTGAGAACCAGGAGGATGACTTTGCTCAGACTGCAGTCAGTGAAATCATTGGCAGTTGTGCAGATTTCTTTGGTATTGTCACCAAGAAGTATTTTCTCCACTCCTCGGGGACCTGTTCCTATTTCTAAGTATTTCTATTCGACTGCCAGATCAAACCAACAGCTCTCCTCATAATGTTGGCAGAAACAGCCCTGAGGATAGAATCATAGAAAATGAGGGTTGGAAGGGACTCAGGGACTCTCTAGTCCATCCCCCCTGCTGAGAGCAGGCCCATCCCCAACTAGATCATCCCAGCCAAAGCTTTGTATAGCTGGGTCTTAAAAACCTCCAAGGGTGGAGTGTCCACAACCTCTCTGGGTAACCTGTTCTGGTGTTTTACTTCCTTCCTAGTGAGAAAAACTTCCCTTGCTGCAGCTTAAGACCATTGTTCCTTGTTCTGCCATCTGCTATCACAAAACAGTCCAGTTACAACCTCTTTTGACCCTCCCCTTCAGGTAGTTGAAGCCTGCTATTAAATTCCCTCAGTCTTCTCGTCTCTAGACTAAATAAGCCCAGTTCCCTCACCCTGTCCTTATAAGTCATGTCCCCCAGCCACCTCTCCATTTTTGTTGCCCTCCACTGGACTTTCCAATTTGTCCACAGTAAAGACATCCAGTAACGCTTCTCCTTGGACAATATAAATTACAAAGTCTAACTCCAAGTAAGTTATTAGTGGAAAAGTCAGTCATCGGTGGAACTAGGGTCTGATCTTTCATGGCCTTGAAAATCAAGATCAAAGCTTCAAGTTTGGCAAAGGATGTGTGGAACCTAGTGAAAGGACTGAAGCACAGGATGGTTGTGCTAGTCCAGTCCACTGGGGAGGTGGCCTGTCATCCTCTTTGCAAATCTGAACTTTTGTTTTGCAACTTCTGAATTGACTCCATCCTCAGAGGCAAAAAACTGTCATTGTTCTACATGAAGGTAACCAGTGTGTGCATCACTACAGCCAGATCAAATGAAGACACAACATTTGATAGCAAGGTAAAAATAAGTATTAAAACCCCAGTGTCTCTTCCCTTCATTACTTCAGTTTGTTGTTGTGTAAGTGCCTTTGCAACCTCCTAAAGTTAGCTGTCTTATAGAAAATGTAGTGCCTAATAGTATGCAGATTCTCAACTAAAACAATTGTCTGTGATTTACTGTATGCCATTGTGCAGGAGATTTAACTAACAGGAGTAGATACCATCCTGCCTCAGATGATAGGTATGACTAAAACAACCAAGAGATCATATTTGTATTGTAACTATAGGTTATAAGAATGAAATTCCTGCTTAAAATATCTGAATGGCTCTGCATCCTGAGTTTATCAGCTTGGGTTAAATGGATGTGCTTGCTATTGCCAGAGGCAGATACTTATGTGGTCAATTAATTCCAAATTTTATATTTACCAAAAAAGCCACTAATGTTATTTGGAAAGGTAACTTTCATACAATATATCAGACTACCTTAAGCATATTGAGTTCCCAACCTTTATGGGCCTTTAAGTTTAGCTTTAAGCATATAAATAGTCCCATTTACTTCTCTAGGACTCCACACATGCTTAACATCAGGCATGTAAAGCTTGTTCTGGGTTAAAGTAGTCAGCACTTTGCTTTGAAAGGGAGAGCCCATGTTGCACTTCTCAATTACCTTGTCAAGAATAGCCATCTCCAACTTGAGTTTATTTCCAAATTCCTCCTTCCAAACTTCTACCCCTAGTGTTGTTTCTTACATTTGACAAACATAAAGCTTTAATATTATAAAAAGATATATCTGCAAAAATGAATGCTCTCAAACATAGGATATTAATGCCTTACAAACTGTGATTATTTGGAGTTACATTTTTTTAGCGTTTGCCAGTTTTAAATTGTATCTTTAATTCTAGTTTGGTTTGTGTTCAGTTTAGTTTTCAATGGCTCTTCTTGTCTTAAAATATATAGCAATTAAATGCATGGCCAGGTATAATAAATATAGTAAAACTTCTCCCTCCAACACACGTGTGTGTGCATCCAACACATTCTTTTAGACCATCCATTTTGGGAGTAAAACTGCCTACAGTTCTTTTTGCTACTCTGTGTGCGGGCTGGCTCCCAATCCCATCCTCGCCATGTGCGAGCCGGGCCCCTCTTTGCGCACACGGACTGTGGCTAGCAGCCCGGGCACGCGGGGCCGAAGAAAACCGCGGGGCGGTAAGGCACGTGCGAGCTAGAATCAGTTACGGAGGCGTAATGGTTGATTGAAAAGATTATTTACTTACACCCAAGGTGGTCGCGGTGTAGGCTGGACAGCTTTCCAGGCGCAGCTCCACTTGAATCCTCGTTGGAGGACTCTGACAAACTCGGTTCTTTGACCCTGGAGTGGTTTAGGCTCCGCGGGTTCGGCAATTCTTTCCTCACAGAGTGGCTGAATCTCCGTGGGTTCTGTTCGGTTCCCAGGTCCCCCAGAGCTGTTAAGACTCCGTGGGTTCGAAAATTGGGTATATAGGATAGGGATACGTCTAGGATTGCGCTCAGTGACGGGGAGAGGCTAGAAGCTAAACAGACCTCCGTTGCCTGCTTAAGAAAGGTGCGTTGGGTCTGCAAGGGTCCACATCGCTTGGAGATCTTCACACAGCGCGAAGTCTCCTCCTCCTGGCGCGTTCTGTATCTCTCCAGGTTTCCTCTCTCTCCGACTTGGGCGGAAACTACCCAAGCCTTTTGTACGGCTAGCAAGCCAATAGCTAACCGCCAAGTATGCCTACATTTACAACGGGCCAATAATGTGGCACGAATCTAAATACAAATGGCAGGAACTCCTTTGCACCGTGCATCACTATGATGCAAAAGAAATGCACCATGCAAAGAAGGCTACAAACGGTGGGAAATACTCTTTTGCACGCGGGTTCTCCTATTGCAGCAGAAAACTCTACTGTGCAAAAAAGCTGCAATTTGGCGGGAACATAATTTAGCAGTGCCGAAGCGCACACAAACAAAAAACCACAACTTTGGGTTGTGACACTCTGGTGGGAATTTTCTGCTCTCTCCTTGTCTTTGGCTGTTATGATAGCTCTACCCTTATTGCGCCTGGAAAACTCATTTAAAACAATGATAAGCTGTCTTTGATTACTGTGAAAGCATTAATATTGAACAATTGGTATTTTGGTGATATTGCCCTTTCCATGAATTTTCAGGGTTTTTCATGTTAAAAAACTTATCTTTCCTTTTACTAAGTGTATTGATTACCTAGAGCAATTAAAAATATCTGATTATTTAAGATTAAACCTGTTTTTGAGAATTATCAACATAGCCTGAATTGACATAAAAGCCCAAAATTATCATTTAAGATTATTCATATTCAATGTTCTTAGAAGGTAACCTTGTTAGTTTTAACTCTGATTTTCTTAATGCTTTATTCATTCTAGTGACTTCTAGACTCCTTTATAGATAATGGTCTACTAATGGAACAGAAAAGTTGTATCTCAGGGTTATAGCCCTGTACAATTTTGGTTAATTACCCAAACATCAATTCACCAAGGACCATTTACCAGATTTGATTACACACACATTTTATGTGAGCCCAGAACACTCTTAATAATTTAAGATGAATTCCCAGTACCTATGAGAGAGTTTACCATGCAAGTCTAACTCTCAGATGAATTCTTAAATTTATTTCTTAAAACATTTGCATACACATTTATTACTTCTTAATGTGGTATGAAAGTCACTAACTGTTGTTGGAGTTACTCATTATTCCATATTAATTCAATATACAGTTTCATAGTCTCAGTCACTAATAGCACTTTATTCAAAATTGTTTCTCACTTTTCTGAGTGGTACTTTTATATATTTGACCTTGAATGACACTAAGCATCTGCTTTTTAAGAATTTCAAATGTATGCATGCACACATTTTCTCTCCTTTCTCCCCCTCTCATATTCTCTTTCTTATTAACTGAACTGTTCATTCAGGAATTATCAAAATAATTTATCATTATCTTGTTGAAAATATTATGTTACTTATTGCAAGATCTTATGTCCATACTTAGCTGCCATTGTAGGTCACACTTCACAGTTAAAATTTGCACTGTAAACAGAAATGATGCAGGTAACGGTAGGCTTTATTCTAGTACACTTTCAGACATTTGTATAGACTTGGAAACAGGTATGTTTTACAGGTAGCATTAGTTATGCTACACCTTATCACCAGCTAGGATGACATTTACTATCAAGATTACTTCAGTGTGTGTGGGCAAGCTTTCTCTATTTCCTCCTGTATATATTTTAGTAGTTTAAGAAAAGTAGTTTATTGGAGCCAGCCATTTTTCTTCTTTGAGGGATCACATTCCATCCCTTGCATTCTCTTCCAAGAATGCTAATTTGTCAGGATATTTCTCTTTCAAATTAATAATATTGCTTTAACTGCATTTTGTATTAATATTCTTAGATTGTGGATGTTTGTCTGGGGTTTTATAAAGCAACGTATTACGCCAGTTTCAGCCCCTGGTAGTATATGTCAGAAGCACCACAAATCTCAATAACAGATGCCATGTTTGCCTTTGAGGCTAGGGACAGTCATTCAAAAAGCTGGACCCAAATTGATTAAATGTTTGCAGGTTAGTCCAACGTGCCTAGGTTGAACCAGTTTGTAACAGTACAGACATTTCCTCTGGACTGAGGAAATGTGGGCACATACCTGCAGTGGCTCAGGCCAGGCGCCAGGGGCCACTCGAGCGTGCCCTCAGCTGCAGGGAAGCTGTGCTGGGGGGTTGGGGGGAGCTGTAGCCAGCCTGGCCTAAATTCACCAGAGAGGGGCTTAATTCCCCCCTTCCTGTCCCAGTGGCAGAGACCCGAGCCCGGTCTGCCAGGCGCTTCCCCCTTGCTGCTGCTATGGCCCCTGAGGCAGAGGCAGCAGGGAGGTGGCAAGCAGTGGAATAAGCCCCCTCTGCCAGACACCACAGCTGTCTGCCTCATGCTCCCTAACACTATGACAGGGGCTGCTGCCCCATAAAGAGCCCTGCCCCCTCCCTCTGCAGCAGCGGGGCGGGGGTGCAACCAGGCGCTAGCTGGCAGGGCCCCTGGAGGGTGGGGCAGGGACGGGGGTTATTCTGGCGGAGGGGGCTTATTTCACTGCTTGCCCCAAACAGGGAGCAAGCAGCGGGCAGACCCAACTGTGGTCCCCCGAGGGTAGAGGGGCGAATAACCCCCCTCTCTGCCCCCTCTGCCTCAGGGGCCATGCTGGCCCACTGCCGCTGCAGCAGTGAGGGGGAAGCGCCCGGCAGACTGGGGTCAGGTCCCTGCCAGTGGGGCAGGGAGGACAAAATTAAACCCCTCTCTGGCCAGACCTCCACCCGTGCCTGTCCCTGCTCCAACTGGGGAGCAGAGGGGAGGGACAGCTCTGCCCAGAAAGCATGCCCGGATGCTGGGGGACTCTGGTTTAACTTAAACCAGGAAGGGGTCTGGGCAGACATTGCATAAACTGGTTTGAGCCAAATCAGTTGAGTCTGATACTACATTCAACCAGGTTTATTTCAAACTGGTTTTGACCATTTTGAAACTGGTTTACGTGCACTGAATGTCTGTTATGTTACAGGCTTAAAGCAGTTTCTGATCACTCTAAACCAGTTTGTGTGTAATGTCTGTCCCTAGCCTGACTAATCATAGTAGCCCACCATTGAATTAATTAAAATGTGTGTAGTTTAGCCTAGGATTCATGTGAATACTACTTATAATAGATGGCAAAAGCTCTCTTCTACCTGTAAGGAGGCAGTAGAAGTACTATGGTTTCACAGCCCAGAATGAAATGTGAAAGACTTCAAAAAGGCCATATTACCCTCATGCCACTCTGTAAAGATGTGGTTTGGGGTAAGGCTTGAGGTAAAATGCATGTCTCTTTTGTCCATGACCTCACTAAAACCTGTAGTGGAAGGTTCACATAATCCACAGATCATGTCACCCTAGGCTCCTGGCAAGCTTTAAGCCTAGGAATCAGGATTTCATCCCTTCTTAGGCATTGGAAGGAATTTTTCCTGGCTTACTAAGGTTTTGCACAGGGGTTGAGGAAATAAAGCATAAATTCATTGCAATGTAATGCCAGCAAAGCCATAGGCAAGGACACCACCAATAGCGTTCTAAATGAGAAGTGCCTTTGTGAAAACTTAGCCAAATGTGTGTTGTTTTTTTAAAATTTAATACAACTGTCATGCACTAAAATCAGAAAAATATGTTTGTAAAATCCAAAAGCAAATGCATGTAACTCAGTTACAAGCTGCATCATGCACTGATTGAACGTGGTGAGGGAGTATGACTGGCTGTTGCATTTTGCTGGAAAAGCTTATTGTAGGCCACAGGAAGCTCAGTCTATTTATGTTTCCAAACTTCTGATGTCTTAAGAAATCACCTGGGATTCTCTGCTTTACTTTCTTTAATTAATGTAGCACTTTTTATGATTTTCTCTTTTTCCAGATCATTCCAAGTGATCCGTTCTGGGTCCCAACCACGGAGGAGGAATATTTGCACTTTGGGGAGAAGGCAGATTCTGAGAACCAGGCCCGCAAGTACATGAACGCAGTGAGAAAGCGGAAGGGACTTTATGTAGATGAGAAAATTGTGGAGCATGCTGAGAAGCAAAGAACTCTCAGTAGAAATAAGTAATGCTTCTGCTTTCGGTCCTACAATAACCCAGCAAAGTGTGGGTGGATGATTTTCTATACAGCAGATTATAAATGTCATCTCGGACTTGCCCTTTTACACAAGTCTTCTTACATGCTGTAATTTGTCTGCGGCTTCAGTTTTAATAAACTTGAGCCTTTCCAACCTTTTATACAGAGGCTTCAGTCTGCATCATTTATTTAAATAAGATATAACAAGAAATTAACTAGAATTACTTTCCATTTTTAAGACCCTCCTCCTCTCCTCCTTGCTGTCCACAGGATCATAAAATGCTTTACTGAACTCTTCTTTCTGATTTAATAAAGGCAGTCACCACTAGAAGTGGGTGAACTGTCCATTGCAAATAAACTACACAATGGTAGTCATTCTGTTCTTACTCTTTTGCAAACTGTCCCTCATATCTGTAACACAGGCCCCTGGCAGGAGTTCATTTAAAGGTGTGATAGGATCTGATGCTCCATCCCAACAATTGCACCTCCTACTATGCTGCACCTGGATGGCAGGTGGTGTGATTATGGGATTGGGCAGAGCATCGGATCCAAATTGCTCCATACTGATGGTGTAGAGGGAGCCTAACGTCATGATCCCAGATGCCCCTGCACCAGCAAGTGGCAAGCCAGTCAGCTGATTAGCACTCCCAGCCTCGGGAGCATATCAGAGTCAAGGGGCCTGGTGCATCCAGGAGGCTGGGACTGCCAGTCAGCTGACTGCTACTCCTGACTTGGGAAGCATACCCAGAGTCCTTGACTCCAACGCACTCCTGGGGCTGGGAGTCCTGATCAGCTGAGGCTTCCAGCCTCCAGGGCACAGCCAAGGACTCTGCTACACCCTGGAGGCTGAGCACAGGTGATTTGTACTTCCAGCCTCAAGAGTGCATTGGGGTCCAGGGCTCCCCTGTTCTCCTGAGACTGGCATCCCCAATCAGCTGATATCTGGCCACATGTGAAATGTAAGGCTTGATGGGAAGCAGCCACAAAGTTATTACATACTTTGTGTAATAACTTTGTGGCTTATTCCTTGTTTTATTGCATCATTAAGGTATTAATGTGTGGTTAGGTTACTACTTAAATGCAGTGTCTGCCATGGACCCTGTTCTTTGCCTACAGGTATTTGCCATTGTCACTTGCACAGCAAAAAAAAAATTGTAGTGCATGAGGTGCTCATGAACTCCCAATTTTACACTACTTCTGGTGTTGAGTGCTCCTCTCTATTATGTGGCATTTTTCCACTCCAGGAGTGGATTAATTAAACTTTTTAAATAAGAGAAAGAAGAATAGGAATTGTTCGATAAGTCGATATGCTAGTTGGCTCATGAATATAGATAGTTGTTCTTATACATGCTGATATTTATACAGTCATTCTGCAAACATTCACACCTACAACATCCTATTCATGTATATGTTTGTCTAAGTTAGGCAGAACCTTGGACAGTGGGGACCTTATAGATTAACTTTATAAGGTGCCATCCACCCTGCCCTGCTTTCTATTGTGATTATTAATAATTATTTATATATTTGGATTGAGCTAGTGGGCTGGGGCCTGAATCATGGGAGCAGGCCCTACTGTGCTAGGCTGAGTAGCAACACACAATAACGAGCTAGCTCCATCTAATATATGACTTGAATGTTTCCTGAACAACTGTTGTGTTTGCCACCAAATTCATTGGCATTTGGTTTATCTGGATTTAGATTCAGCTCTTTTGCAGGTGAAATTTCAACACTGGTGGATTCAGAGGCTGCCTCAATTTAATGCCTAAAAGTTCCTACCACCGTTCAGAAGCATAGCATCTGATGAAGTGAGCTTTTGATCTGGAAAGATTATGCATCTCTGATTCAGTTCATCTATAACAGTGACACCCAACCTTTTGGCCCCGTGAGCCAAATGAGTGGTGCAGGGCCAGGCCATATCTAGCCATGTGCTGGGAACCAGCCCTGTGCACTGGCATGATATAGTGTGCAGGACCAAGTTATCTGGTGTGTGGGGCTCCCCACAGGCCTGGAAATTTGGCAGCAGGGAGTGGCTCCCCTGCTGCCAAGTTTTTAGACCCCTGGGGAGCCCCGCAGGCTGGATTTAGCCTGTGGGCTGTGGGTTAATCACCCTTTGTCTATCAGATGAATTTCTACTTCACCTTCAAACTCAAGTTATAATTCTGTGACATTGTCGCATGTAGAAATCTTCTTTGCTTAATAAAAGTATGTCTACACTGCACAATTACCTGTTCTCTTAGCCAGGTTTTACCCTGAATTCTGTCCACTGTCCTTTGATACAGAATAATCTCTGACCCAGTTTTGAAAGTACTTTAAGTCTAGGCTGGCTAGCTCAGCTGCGAGTGTGGGTAAAGGCCAGGGTTTACGTTAGCTCTAGTTGGAACTTGCCCTTTTTTCTATGACAGTTCAGGCTAAATTACAAGAGTGCCAAAAATCTCCCAGTGCTGTACCCGCAGCTCACCCCAGAGGCCAGTGCGTTCTCACAAATGGCTCAACTAAGAACGAACCCCAGCATCTCAAAACAGTAAGCCACAGCGGGATTTATACACATACTTTTCTGTCCCACTACGCGCCAGAGATCGGCTACTTCTGAGCACAGTTGATTAATTGAGTCTGCTCCACACGCGAGCTGAAGCAAACTGTGCTGCACTGCATGCAGTTGTATAAGTGGCGAAATGTGCGTCAGCGTGCAGAAAATGGCAGCATGCTTTTGAACTAAAGTACCTCTGTTGTGTTCTAGTTCAAAAGTACACTGCTGCCATTTTTTCAGCATCAACGTGCATTTTGCCACTTGCACAACTGCATGCATTGCGGTGCTGGGTAGTTTTCAAAGTGCCCAGTGCTAAGGCACTTACATGGGTATGGCTTTCCAGTGGAGAAATTCATGCCTGGCCTTGGTAAATCTGGGTGTTGATCACCCAGGTGAACTTCCACCCTCCCCAGCACGCATTCATCATGAAACAAAAGTGATTAGGCCAGGGAGCTGGTCTCCCTGACTTAATTACACAGCCATCTTCTTGCCATTCTCCCTCCTAAAGCAGGAAACATTTCCAACACAATGTGATAGGAACTGAGAGGCTGTTGTCTGCAGTCCAGGGATGGCAGATCTCCTGGACAGTCTGTAACAAGTTCTGTTGTCTGATGCAGGCATGTGTGTGGCATTCGGAGAGCTCCAAAATGAGTCTGAACAAAACCAAGAGAAAAAACAATTCTTTGATGAGCGTACATTCGTGCTGAATCAAATGGGAAAGTTGAATGGGGTGATGGTACAGGAAGTATCTGCTCATTTGTTGTCAGGTGCTTACCTCTGCAGCCAAAGCAAGAACAAGGTTTAGGCACTCTGGAAAGTTTAAGGCTGAACAAGCCAGACAGGTACAGCTGGGAAGGCTTTTGCAATTTAATAGTTGATGGGAGATGAATTGTTTAGGCTCCAGCTACATGTTGTAGTGCCTTACAGTTCCCCTTTCCTGCACTATATGCAATGTGTTCAGTTTCAAATAACCATCATTAGGGCTTTTCTCCTCCTTTCCAGAATACCTCCACTGCTTTAGTATGGTATTACTTTACACTGTTCCTGTAGCACCTACATGGCATTTCCGTGTAAATACTCTGAGAGTAGCAGGTAATGAGAAGGAGGCAGAAGTTATTTATACAGTCTTTGCTCCTGAAGGTAAAGGAAACTGTTGTTTGTTTCTCCGGTGTGATGATTTAATGCTTAACTTTTACTTAAATAGTAACCCTTTTTCCTTCCCAAGCTATTTGCTTTCATTATAGAAATTATAATCTTTCACTTGTAGATTTATTGCTAAATTATTCAGGCAAATGAAGTGTTAGCCTTGTAAGAAGGTGAATCTAAACAGTGCATGTGTTTTCTGAAGGGGTCTCAGCACAGTAGGTGTCATGCAGTAGGGGGAAAGGATCAGGGCTCAGAAACCAAGGGCCTGTAATACTGTAGGTCCAGCAGCTAAGCTGAGGGTCGCAATGCTGAGTGTCAGTCTGAGTCCAATTGTTTGTGCCAGGGGATCAAGCAAACCCATGGTTGAGACTAGGCTTAGAGGGCAGAAGCTGCAGAATCCAACGCACAGGATAAGGTAGGCAGAAGTGTCTGAGGTCAAGGTGGAACAGGAAATGGGAGACAGAAGCCAGGCACAGGCAAGGTTGGGGAGTGGGGTATGGAGGCAGTGGTAAGACGGAAACAAGGCACAGGGAAGGCAGGTGGGGCTGCCTTGTGCAGCGGTGAGACAGGAGCACGGCTGTGGCTTAGAGCTAGAAGGTCTAAGACAGGAGCAGAAGTACCAGAGTCGGGCACAGAGGTCCACAATAGGGATGTCAGGAGTACTGTTGCCAGGGGTGATGGGAGGGTTTTATGGCCTCCCATCAGGGCCTTGTTGTTCCCATTGATTCCCCTGGGTCACATGATCCCACATTGGGAACTTCACGGCGGGGTCTAGGCTGCTTAGTGGCACTGCAGTCCATGAGTCCAGAAGACCCAAGTGTGATCCCCCAGGGGTCCTGACAGTAGGGCCCACTGATTGTAGTGTGCGTACATACCTACCTGAGCTCACTTTAAACTAGTCAGTTTGGGTACTGATAGCAGTGCTGCTGTCACAGCGTGGAACTGTATGTGGGCTGCAAAATGTATCCTAGAAGCTAAGTACAGTTGGGCAGTTAGACTTTGCTGAACTCCAGTTATGCAGCCATGCTGCCAGCAGGAACCCAGCTGGCTGGCTTAGGTCCGTCTGCATCACTGCAGCACATAACAGTGTCTTAAGGAGACATAGCCGGAGCAATGCCCGGTGGGTCAACTCTAACGGTAACTACCTTTTGTCTCCCTGCCGCTGTAAATCTTCATGTGGGAAACATGGTTTTAAGCTATTAAACTTGCATAAACAGGAAGATGATTTAAGTATATTTTAGAAATTAACAGTAATTCCCCTATTTTCCCATGACACTTCTTCAAATGGCATTAAATTCTGTATGGAGTCGAGGACAATTTTAAAGGCCTGCAAAGACTGTTCTTACAAATGAGTGCTGCACAAATAAAGCTGAGTAACTTTCTCAGGTACTTAGTGGATCTAAGGTTCTGATGCAATAAAAGCTTTTATCCGTCTGTCTGTCCATAACGCTCTCGGCCATCTGTGCATGCGCCGCTGAGAGCCAATCGCGGGCCCGGAGCGTTACGGACAGAGGGGACGAGGGACCTACTGCACCGCACCCCCCCACCCAACAACAGCTGGCAGGGAGGAGGAGGCAGGGGTGAAGAGGGGAGGAAGGGGAAGGGGACGGTTCTGGTGGCAGCGCCCTGCCGCTGCTGCGCCTGCCCCCCCCCTCTGCTGCTGCTGCGGCCCGGCCCTGACAACAGCCAGCAGAGAGGGGGAGGCGGGGAGCAGCTGGGGGTGGGAGGCCCCACAGAGCCCGATGTAGAGGGACATGGAGGATGGGGGGCACACGGGATAGGGTTGGGGGGATGCTCGGGTGGGTGCACAGAGATAGAGCAGTGGCATTGTGAGGCACTGAGTGGCAGCGCTCTGTCCCTGCCCCGCCCCCAGGTCATTCATGACAGGCAATTTGCTAGTTATTAAACTAAGAAACTAAAGGGAGATAACATAGGTAACGGGGAAGGGGGGTGGGGGGCACGGGCGGGCAGGGGAATGCTAGCAGCTGCATATAGCATCTCTTTTCCTTGGTGGGAGGAGAATCTAACTGCCTACACCACATGAATCCCAAACTAAGTTTCTCTGTTTTATCCTGAAAGCAACTTCATGGAGCCGTCTCTCCTGCTTCACTACATTCATATGACAATATGACATAATTTTGGAAACTGTCTAAGCATGATGAATAACTTGCTGAGGAAGCAAACCATGGAAAGATTTAATTGGGAGCACTAGCCATTAAATCATCTGTTCTTCCACTGCCAGCTTTGCTGCCTAAACAAAATGCTCAATTAAAACTAACACAAGCCACTTTTTACATATATGCCTTGTCTTTTATAAGTTTTCTGTGCATTTTAACTCCTCAGGGCCAGAGGGTCTAAATTCTTCCCTCTGTGGAGCTATGACCCCCAGCAAATGAGGATCTGCCTGTTATAATGCAATAACGTAGCAAGTTTCCACAGTTTTGCCATTCTAAATCTCCACAAACTGAAAACTATTCACTGAAAAGCAAACCTCATAGGCCAAGCAGTTTTGATTAATGAAATTAATACACAGAAATAAGTGTTTGATTTGCCCAGTGGAAAGAAGGGCCTTCTAGTAGCAACCAGGCCGTCATTGTTTTCTATAGGGTCCTCCTCTTACCTTCCTACTTTAGAAAACATTTCCACTTTTCAGACAGCAGCCTTTTGTCTCATACAGGCTTTTGCCAGATGGTCTCCAAGTGTTAATGGATGTAGATTAATTCAGTTTTGCAAACTGGGGCTTGATTAAGCACCCATAAAGTTAGATGTCCTCTGTATTTGCTACAATATATGGTGGGACCATGTGCCCCTTCCTGATTGTGGATGGTGGAGAAATGTGTAGAGGAAACTGCAGTAGACGTGCATGGAATTGAGCGGCATAGTTCAGGTGCTTTGGCATCTTGCCAAAATATCCAAGTTGGCTTGTAAAGCATGTGGAAAAGGCTCTTGGTGCCAGGGGCTGGAGTAGGTGGCATACTAGCCAGTGAGATTTCTTTCACCTCCCATGACAGCTTGTTGGCCTGATCTACAGGAGAGAGAAATTAAAAGGGTAATATTGCTTGTTGCCTTGTTAGCCCTTTAAGAAGCCGGATGAAAAGAAAGCAGTGAGCGAGTAGCTTTGCTGTCCCTGGTCCCTGCCCATTGCCATGCTAAGGCAAGGGGAGGTGTGTTGCATGGAAACCACGGGGTTTCACCCACCCCCACGCAACTAGTTGAGACTCCTGAGGCTGAAATTGCAGTTTTGAACAAGGTCCTTGCAGTCTTATTGAGCATCGTGTCTTTGTGTGCCACATCTTGCTCCTACAGGCTCCTGAGGGAAGTGAGGAGGAACATCGGGTGCTTGTACATGCCATGGGGAATTGATTTGGTTTAGTTTTCCTTAAATTGAAACAGTGCTTTTTTTAAAAACACCACTTCAATTTAGGGAGAAAAACCAAACTAAACCCCCGTGGCATGTTCACAAGGGTGGAGGGCCTAATCCTTACCTGCCTTTCTGGCAGGGGGCCGGGGGGGAGGAAGGAGGGTGAGCTGCTGGTGGGCAGAGCAGTCCCTGAGCTGCGGGAGGGCCAATGCTTCCCTCCGTGGCAGCGGCACCTGGCCCGGGTGGTCCCAGGGGGCACTGCAGCCACGGAGGGAAGCACCAGGCCCCCGCACAGTTCAGGCAGGCAGGCTCGGGGGAGAAAGAAAAAGAAAAAAAAAAAAAAAGCTCGCTGCTTTTTTTTCTTTTCTTTTTTCCCCAGGTGTCTGCTTGCACAGCCTGCCGCCGGGTCGCACAGCCCCTGAGCTGCACGGGGCCCAGTGCTTCCCCCTGCGGCTGTTGCACTTTGTTAGGTAGCAAACTAGAACACCTCGGAGGTGTTTTGTCTTGCTATGTACCAAAGTCATTTAAAGCGTAATACGCCACTGAGAGTGTAAACAGCAACGCCATTAAAACAGTGCAAAAGGGCATTTAAGCCGCTTTGAAGGCCAATTTTGTGGCGTGTACAAGTGCTCATGCTTCATGTCAGCAGTGGACGTGTGCAATTCAGGCTTTGGTTTGTTCTTTTGGGTGTGTTTGTGCAGGAGATAAATGTACCAGCTGTGTTTGCACTTACGGATACACTAGCTACTTTCACGAGAGAACCTCAAAGTTCTTTACAAAAATCAATGAATTAAGATTCACACACACGTATATTCTTTGGCCGTGTCCAGATGAGCATGGATGTTTGTTTCCCCGGGGACAACTAGCAGTGGCACACCTTGTGCTGCCTCTAGTTGTCCCCAGGGAACGCCTGTGCCACACACGCTCTGGCATATGGCAGGTTGCCCCAGGTGAGGTAGGAGAAGCTGGGGACATCATGGGCTGGCCCCAGCAGCCTTACCTAGGGTCCTGGGGGGCTTCCTCTGGCTGCAGCAGCAGCGAGCCTGCCACTCGGAGCCTGACCAGCTGCGAGAGCATGGATCCAGACGGCTCAGCTCTGCTTTTGAGCGGCGCACGCTGCCCCTGCATGTGCCACTCCGCCTTTTTTGCATGGGTTGTTTTGATCCCTGGATATCCAGGGGTCAAAAAAAGCCCCCATGTTGCTCCCTTGCAGCGCAGAGAACAGATAAACGTGCATACCACATGGCTGCATTCATCTGGACACAGCCTCTGTGGCAGGTAAGTCTCATTTATAGAGGAGAAACTGAGGCAAATAAGTTTGGGAAGTTGCCCAAAGTCTTGCACAACAGCTTGGTGGCAGAATCTGAAATAGCATCTCTTGGGCTTGCATGTCGGCCAGTAGGCAATGCTCCTTTCAGGCTAAACCCTCCAGGCTTTTTCAGTAGATGCCCATGTTGGCAATTTTCCCTGAGCTAAAAGATTTTGAGAGCCTCTCCAGGGCCCCTTACTAGTTTTCTTTGGAAATGAGAGTGGAAGCACAGGGATATACCAGGGAGAAGATGCAAATGAACTGACATATTTTTCTAGAGCCATTTTTTTGTGCTTGGTTTAAGATCTGGCTCAGATGCAGATTGGTTCTGACATTTGTTCGTACCAGTTCATCCCCACCCCACCCTTACCATTAACAAAATAGGCCTTGTGATTGGGAACTGAGACTTCAGATGCCAGTCTCCAAATTAATTGCCTGGCACGGGGCAAATAACTTGAACTCTGTTTACCTCTGCTGTCCCATCTGTAAAATAAGGATGAAAAAACATGGGTGTGATCTAATACCCTTAGCTAGCTGAGCGGGTGGCGAGAGAGAACTTCAATGCTTTGTAAATGCTTAGAGATTCTTTCATGGAAAGTGCTTACAGAAGTATAAAGTGTTAGTATTTATTCATTTCCTACGATTGAACACATTCTTGCAGGATCTTACAAGACAGCTCAATCAACTGTTATTCCCTTTGAGATGTAAAACCCATGGGAAGGAAAATCTCTCTGAAATGGGTGACTGAAGATCAAGTTTTATATAATAACTTTTTCAGGGGTTACGAGTGCTGTCATTGCTTGAAATTGGAATTTTGCTCTCAACTTTACCATTATATTCAAAGTTGCCAAAATGTTTCTATGGTTCAGAACATCAATTTACATGTGTCTGGATATCTCTTTTCATTGGCTGTAGAATTAATTTGGAGGAAAAGGATGCTCCTTCACTGAGGAAGCATTTTAGTAAAGCATGGATAGGTCACCATTTTTATTTTCATATTGAAATACTTTTTTTTTCTATAGCCAATAGAAATTTGAGACTATTCAAATATTCAGAAAGTGTAAAGTACTTTGAGGCTGCACTGACTTTAATTTGATCTCACAATCCAATGCTTTGGGATTCACATATCAGATGTCAGCTTTGTGAGTGACGGTGTAAATAAATATATGTCGACAGGTGTTGCCAAGCAGGAAGATACCTTTATGAATAGTTGAAGCCAGTTAGATGGCCCTAACTCAGACTTACTAAATGTTTTCTGGAGAGCTGGCTTCACTGGAGTTCAGGAAGGAGAAAGAACAGGAATGTTACTCATTTTAAAGCCCGGATAAATGCATGTAAAAATGATCAGATGTACAAGTGTTTCTTGTTTTTTTTCTTTACCACTTTAATGCTTTAACTCCTTCAATAAATTGGGCTTCTGTCTGGCTTCATAAATTTCCTATTATACCTGATTTTCAGTCATTATAGTCCTAATTCAGGAAAGCACTTAAATTTGTGTCTAATTTTAAGCGTGTGCTTAAGCCCACTTGACTTCAGTGGTAATTAAGCATGTATCTAAGAACTGTATTGATTAAGATGCTTTTTTGAGTTGTGGTCTAAATCCATTTGACGTAGTTCAGTTCTGCCAGCCGGTTTTACAGCATCTACAGTATATTGTGAATATTTGCTTTTATTTATGTCCTGTGTTGGCTGCATTTACTGGGACAAAAATCTATTTTGATTGAAATAGTTTCTATTAATAAACGGGTAAATTTGCATTGATTAGAATGTTATTGCCATTGAGAAAGCAAATTTGGAGGCATTGCTCTGTTACAGTACGATTATAAAACTCTTGCAAAGCATGACTAACAGAAGGAAAAAAATAGATGCCATGAAATGGTGTGGTTTGGGCTGTTTGGCAGGGAGTTTGCTGTTTTGCCAGATGCTGTTTTTCTACAGAAGGGGTTGGGGGTTTTTTGGTTGTTGTTTTGGGGGGGGGGGGGGGGGGGGAGGAGATTGTTGCTTTAGCCTTCCCACCCCCCCCATTTCTCCTGGGAGCTGACCCTAACCTTTGTCTATCTCTTTGCAGGGCTTCTTGTAAGAGTTACTGAAACTGAATTTTGAACTAAAGTTTTGAACAAAAGTAAGCAAAATGCAATCGTGATTTCCTATTGGCATGTTTGGTCATATAAAAGGCTTGTCCTCCACTCTTATGAAAGTGAGGGCCACTCTTATGAATGGCGAGGGACACCTCACCATTCTACCATGAGATTTCTAGATATATTTCTTTCCCAGAAAAGCTGCCAGTGTACAAGTTTACCAATAAATAATAATCTGCACAGGCAGCAGAAACAGACTTTTTCAAAAGGCTCTATGGATTTTTTTAAGCCCTGAGTTTCCTGTATCCCCCTCCCTCTTCAGTCTAATACTCAGTGACATTATGCTGCTTTTTGTGAGATGGCCACAAAGCACAGCTAAAATATGCTTCTCTTCAAGCAGAATTACAAATGGAAGGCAAATTGATCATCATCACCACTTCAGTGCCTGTTTTTCCCCATCTGTGGAGAGCTCTTCCAGGATTTTTCATAAGGTCCTTTTGCACTGTAATAAATTAAATCAGGTAATGAATCACTCATGTTTCGCTGCTTCTCCAAATGATTTAGCCCTATGTAAACTGCTGCCCTGGAATGTAGTTGCTGTAGTGGAAAGCCTCACAATGAGTGACAGGACTTCATGGGCTTGTTGCTTTCTCTTGTTCTTCTGTTCTGTACTGGTTTTGTATACTGGTCTCTTCTCAGTTGCACTGTCATGGGAATATTTTATTCTCTGAGTTCTAGTTTGTAGAAGGAAGCTTTTCAGGGAGAATCTCAGTGCCTTAATTTTCAGATGGCAATGCATAAATAGTCAACAGGCAGCCCCTTAAAAAATGGGATATTACAAAATTATTAGTGTGTGTTGTAGTGGTGCTTAGTAGCACATGTAACTAGCTATGAGAAGCTGTATGTATTCAGCAACTCTGTACCTAAGTTCAGGAGGATCATATGCAATAGCTAGTGTGCAATGCCAGCTCTAGAAGGAGTTGAAAGGAGACTGGCAGTGGAGGATAACCAGTCAAGCCTAAGGGGTGTTAGTGTGATGCAAGAGTTGCTTGTGAAGCTCTGTGGGTTTGCATTCTTTTTTCTAAATCTAAAAGCAAAGCACTGTTGAGTCAGGCTGCTGCCTCATTCATCCCACATTTTAGCTCTTCTTTGGTAAAGAAGTTTGCCAGCAGAGAGGCAAAAAATGTGCAGTCTGAAACAGGCTTTTCTGTTGCAAATATCCTTAATAAATGGAAATTAATTTGACTGGACAGATCATGTAATGGTGCTTGTAGATCAGAGTAGGAAAGCAGAGAACTTTCTTAGAAAATTGAGCTGGGTGATTCAGAGATTGAAAAGATAAGACCATTCGTCTAGAAACAGTTTATGATATGTAACACATATCAGGAGTTTGCATGGTATGAATAATATCATAGAGTAATGGCTCTGGCTGCCTCTGCTGTATTTACTTGATTGTTGTTTTTATAATCCTTAGGGAAGAGGTGGTTCAGAGACTCAGAACAGGCCACCTAATCCAAGGGCTGATTTATTTCATTCATTGATCTAGATAGATGTATCCAGAACCAACTAGTAATGTAGTGCTGCAATAAGCTGTGGGCACCTTACCGACCACACTATTAAGCTAATTAGTGTCTGCCTTTCATCTCTTGTCACAGCAGCACTTACCTTCCAGAGGTCAGAGGAATGACTCTTTGGAAGAAAAAGCCAGCATTGCTTCCTGGGATGACTGACAGAAGGAGCTGCCTAAGTGGCAGCTGAAGCTGCATTTCCCCTGGAGACTAAGTGCAGTATGTTCATGACAAGTGCAGCTATCACTGGTTTGGGGATTGAAAGCTGATCTTGTCTCTGAACCCATGTCTTCTCCTTGGTAATGTTGCTGTCATGCAATATGGAAAGCTCAGAAAGGTTATTCTAAATTAACCTTTATGTATTAAAACAATGTCTAGTCTATTTCCATCATGCTCACATTGTGAATATAGAGTCCGGTGAATAATGTGTCTGTGGCTGGTACAAAAGCACAGATCTAAAATATTTTGGGGGAAAAGTCCAATGGGAAAACAAAGCACCCCACTTGTACGATGCCATTATTCAAGGATTTTGTATATTAACTATGTAAATTAATTATATAATGGGGATAGCATCATGTACATATTTTATAAAAAATACATCATGATGCTACCCGAGTTTGAGCTAACTAAGGTTATCACAGTCAGTGATACTGAGGAGGCAAGATATAATTACCTGGACTCAGGACATGCTTTCTCTAGGTGGAGCTCATCCTAACTATGGGAAAGAAGGGATGCAATTGGGTCTATAGCCCATTTTCCTCCTCCATGCCTAGATTTTACAGATGCTCCATCATGAAGCTTTGTGAGGTCATGGTTCTGGTTCATGTGGTGGTAGAAAGAGCAGGGGGCGTACAGACTTTCTATAGGACCATCCCCTGTAGCTCAGTCCACTTTCTTCATCGAGGTTTAAAATCACTTGCAGCTGCTTCAGATAATCCTGCGAGCATTCTCCATAAAGCCAACGCCAACTTGGTTTCTGTAAATTTCTGCTCCTGAGGGTTAGGGACTAATTGGACTTAAAGAAGAGTAGCTATTGGTGAAAGATGCTTGGCTGCTACATCAATCTGGAAAACCTCGGGGATGTTTGAGTTCTGCGAGGTTGGGAGATGTTTTCTCAGATTTCTCCTCCTTGTAAGACTGCTGTGCGGGAGGCTCCATGAGGGGCACTTTATAGTTTTCCAGCCCCTCTGGTTGTTTTTCATTGGTATTTCCATCAGAGAGAGCAGGGTGGGTCCTCAAATCCATAAAAGAATGCTGCTAGGGCACATAGAGAGGCTTCTGCTTTTCTGGGCCAGTGGAGACCCGGCTTACAAAGGAAGGAAATGCAGTAACTGCAGTGTTTGAGCATGCCCTGATACAATTGTGCTTGAGATTCTACTTCCATCCAAGTCAGCAACCCAGCACTAAAATTACATTTGGCAGAGGGCAGTTGTGAGCTTGTATAGATAGATGAGAGAGCTGGCAGGAGCCACTGTAATGGAGTAGACCTGGCCTCTGCTCTGAAGCCTTCAGGTGAAAGATTTTTCTGGCCAAGGCAAAATAAAGCCATGCAGCTCATCACAACTGATTATGAAAGAGCTAGGAAACAGCTGCATATTTTAAACATGTTTGAAAGGTCAAGTAGTTGGGTGATCAGTTCAGACAGATCTTCTATTTATATTTGCAGTGTCTGAACTTGAACAGTTTAGGTTTTGCATTATATGTGCTTACTTTCATAGCAGGAGATTATCCAATCTATAATATTCTACAGATTCATAAATGGAAAATGTAGTTGCCTTAGGCTGGGATTTTCAAAGGAACCTAGAAGCTTGGTGTCAGAAACCTGCTGAAATTCAACAGGAATTGGACACCAACCTTAATCTACATAGGAAAGAGAAAATATACCAAAGCAGCAATTGTTAGCACCAGGATTGCTACACAGAAGATCAGGCTTACCTCTTCAACAACTGCAGTATGTATTTCCATACAGCCACATGATTGAGCATGATAATAGTATGAGCATGGCAAGTTGGTTTCTGTTTTCTTTTCTTTAAGAAAGGTGTCCTTTTTGTAACACACTTCATTCCTGTAGGTGACTACGTGGAAGTGTAGTATAAATGTGACTTTTATACATATAGATTGATTTTTAGGGCTGGAAGAAATTGGTGTAGCTTCAGTGACTTGCATGGAGCCATACTGATTTACATCAGATGAATATCTGTCCTTTAAACTGAAGATGCAAAAGGCTTAACATAATATAAGAACAACGGTATCTTTTGATTTAGCTAGCTGTGCCATTTCCCTTAATAGATAACATCCTTTTCTGAGAGCAGCAGTACTGCACATTGATTATGAATGCTGTTATAAGCAGCACACTACTTGGCATAAAGGAAAGAAATTTAATTGCTGCCAGCTTTAATTTGATCATGAGCCCTGCTAAGTTCATGGTTTTTTCCTTAAAGCTGAAGATCTTTGAATCATGTGATTTCTTCAAAATCTGAGTTTTCATTCAAAAAAAGAAATTTTTTAGTCCTGCTTGTATCAGAGAAAAGCCAGAAAACACAATCTGTGTGCCCTAATGGCTGAAAAACAAGAGGGCAAACAAAAGGACTGTCAAGTGTATTATTTTTAAAAATACTTATGGCTTCGGAGGGATGACTCATAATTTTAAACACTTGCCTTCAGTGCTAGCAGATTTTTTAAAAATGTATACTCGCTTTGTAGAATAGTCACTGTGCTTAGCCAACTGGAAATGCATCCTGCAAAATTTTCATCTGACTTTTAAGATGAAAAGCTTGTGGCATTATGTGGTAACACTTATTTTACAAATAGAAAAAATGTGGCACTTATTTTCTTCTGTGCAGACACTTACATCTGCAATTATTATTTTAAGTTTGAATGATCTGAAACTGAAGGGCAAGAGGTCAGCAGTAAACCTGCAGCTTCAATACTGAACTCTAGGGAGGAAAATATTTGTCTCGTTTCCCTTCCCACACTGATTTTACCATGACATTACTTTTGATCTGTGCCGGTGCAGGTAACTGGGGAGTTAGGACCACTTTCTTTTTTTCCTATTGTTGATGCTTTATGATGGAATGAAGATTTTTTTCCAAAGTTTTTATTTCCATAAAATCCACAAGCAGTGCACTCAAACTGCTAGTGTTGCGTTTGTTGCTTGACAGGAAAATCTCATTTCTCTGACTTTGTTGGAGGCCTATAGCAAGGTTTCTAGGGTACCTGAAGAATGGATATAGCATGAGGCTAGGATTGAAGCTCTCCCTCTCCTACTGATTCTTATGAGTCAGCATCCTTTCCTGATCCAGTTAAGGAGACAGACTGTTAAGGTTGCATCTCTGTGTGATATCATTATCCAGGTTCTCATAAGATCCTGCCAAGGACTTTCTGTGAGATAGAGGGAAGTGATGACTCGCTCAGCTTGGTATTTCAAATATAAAAGTCAAGTTAAAATTTGTTTGAACATTTCGGGTCATTTTTATTCCTCATAAATGAGGAATAAAAAGGTAACATCACAACTGTTGCTGCTAATACCACCTCTTTACTAATAAGAACTATTATTAGTTCAAGCCCCCTCTTCCCACCCCCCCAAAAAAGGAGGTTGGTACCTGTGAAAAAGGCACATTTTTTAGTTTATAAAGTTGAGAGGCTGAAAGTAACAATGTAAAAAGAAATCCAGGATCATCCAAAAATGAAAAGAATTTGGTTCTGATGAAAGCAGCCTTCTGGCAAATGCAAATGGCACTTTGGAGAGATGCATGAAGGCTACCAAAGACAGTTTGCAGGATTATGACATGTTAATCAT
Organism: Alligator sinensis; assembly: GCF_000455745.1. Classification (NCBI taxonomy): domain Eukaryota; kingdom Metazoa; phylum Chordata; order Crocodylia; family Alligatoridae; genus Alligator; species Alligator sinensis. The sequence goes on from NW_005842430.1 coordinate 1,065,623, forward strand.
AGCGGATGGGCAGGGTATTTTAATGTCCCAGTGAGAGGACATTATTCCATGTTGAATTTTGCATTATGGTTCTGTGTAAAGTGTTGTTTGGAGCTCCTGTGAAAAGGAGAAGAGGCTGGTAGGGCCTGTACTCTTTTCTTTCAATGGATACATCAAGACAGCAGCCTCTTGATGTTTAACAAAACTCTCAAATACCACATATATTCTCAGTGCTTCAAGGCATAAGGTGAGGGATTTTCCTGGTACTGCTGGATTTCCTCCTTTTCTTCAGATACTGCCAAACCATCTCCCCTCCTTCCCCCAGCAAAATACTTTTATCCCTGATGATAATGATTCTTTGAAGGAACATGTTTTTCTGCCTTTGGGAGGCACCCAAAAGTAAAAATGAATGAGAGGACATTTCAGAAACTTCTCTTGTTGCCAAAATGGCTTTATCCTTTTCCCCAGCCTTTGCAAATTTCCCTCTTTGTGCCCTGCACATTCTACTGTATGCATTATTTTTTAAAAGCTTAAATGAATACACAAGGGAAGGAAAATGAATGATTTGTGGATTTTTCAGTAAAGGAGGGATTGAGTCCAAGATCTGAGAAGGTTTTGTACACTGGTGGCTCCAGGTTGCTTTTTAATAGCTAATCAGAAATTATTGCTGCTGTAAGCATTGTTAACCCTTCCATGTGCCCCTACATAAATGCTATTGTGCCCTGTCAGGGCAGCCTTTCAGTGACTACATGACATCACAACAGACTGCTGGGCAATGACCTGCCAAATGGATAGGGTCATGTCCCCTCTCCTTGTCCCTTAAGGAGGGCAAATGTCCACCTCCCTAATTTAAATGAGTCCAAATCTGAGTTTTTCTGCTTCCTGCTACCTTTGTAAGATTGACCCCTATTGAATACACCACAGCCTCTGGTAGGAACATGTACAAGTGGCATGTTTGAATGAGCCTGCCTTCATGATATATACCCTTACAGCATGGCAGTATTTATCTGTAGTTTAAAGACCTGACTTTAAAAACGGTGTGGGCTGTGCTGCAACAGGGTGATGGTCATGAATGCCTCGTGCCTCCTGAGGCTGGCGGGGCACGGTGACCGCCTGCAGGCAGTGTTGGCAGTGGGGGCATGGTGGCAGCAAGCGGGGAATGCCCACAGATGGCTGCAGTGACAGTGGCGGCAAGGGCGGGCTGAGCGGGGACCACCCGCAGGCAGCAATGATGGTATTGACAGCCAGGGTGGGGGTGTGGCGAGTGGTGTCCGCCCACAGATGCCAGCGACAGCATCGGCAGCACCCAATCTCAGGGGCGGCACGTGCCACCCCATGACCCCCCTACGTGTCGCCTATGGTGATGGCATCAGGTGGGAATGGGTCATGTTAAAGGAATAGATGCAAGGCACTTCAAGGCAGCCCCAGCCTGAAGAAAAACTGATCTAAGTCAGAATGTATCATTGTGTATTTTAGATTAAAAGTTTTAAGCCAAAGTATTATCATCATTTTATTCCCATTCTAAAGATTAGGCACATTGGGAGATGATTGTGGTTGGTGTCTGAAGAAAACAGAAGGGCTGGAGCAGCTATGACTTTAATAATGTCTATAAACAAGAACATAAGTTACTAATTCCTTCTTTTAGGAAGGATGTTTTGAGAAGTGAGAAAATCCTTCCCCACAGCTGTAGGATACATTTCAATCTCCCAGCGGAAGCAATGATCTATATTCATGTAAATGTGTTTTGATGTCCTCTTCAAAGTTTAAATGAGACACCCACATCCAGGAAACTAGTTAGCTTAAGCAGGAACACAATTGTAATTCTTTATTAAGGAGACTGTGTAGGTCTTTGGTTGCACTTCAGAAGTCCTAGCAGTTCATATTTGTTTAACTTCCTCCTTCTACCCATTTACAAAGGAGAGAAGCTCTGGAGTAGCAAATCCAGTTCTACAAAGCCTTTTTAAATGCTATGTCTTAGTCTGTGAATGTATTAATAAACTAGTAAGGTCATTCTTGTTTCAGAAGATTAGCATCACTCCTTGCTCTATACTGACAGTTTTTCCTTTCCATCAGAAGAAACTTCCTTCCCTTTATAGGAGAATACTATACAATTGAATGGGGATGAAACCAATACAGTTCTATTGAAATGACTCCTACAAAGACAAAACCAACCAAACAAAAAAGCTTAGACACTCTCAGTAGCTGTTGCAAATATGTTTAGCTCTGCTGAAGTCTCTGTTGTTCACTTTAGCTACATTTAAGTCAAGGGAGCTATGCTGTTTTTCACCAGCTGAGAACTTCAGCTCAGAAATTATTAGGGGAATTTATACTTTCTGAAGGCCTGGATTTTAACCAAGCCACAGAATTTTACTTCAGGGATGTGACTTTTCCATTAAAGTATATAGGAGGTTCAAAGACAGATTGTTGTTCTCTGGTAAACCACACAGTACTGTCATAACGCAGAAACAAAATAAAATTGTCAACTCAAGCCTGCTTAAGTTTGTAACATTTTCTTTGCAGCTTTCTAACAAAGTAAATGTAGCATTAATTCCTCATGAACCCCTGGGAAAATAAAATCCCCTTCACCACAAAGAATTGAGAGAGAACCTCAATTTCATTCTTCATAGCATTTTGTTGCTGTTAATCTGTAGACCTTGTATCATTTTCAGCGTGTGTTATACTCTCAGGTTTTAAAGGTTTGCTTAAAGATGCGCTTCTCTGCCTCTGGGACCACATCCTGAGACATACTGAGTGCTTCCCGTGCCTGATTCTCAGGGTCTGGTCCAGCTCCCAAGGAAGTCGGTTGAAGATTTAACCTAAGTGAGATTTGGAATGGGTCCTTGCAGAAGCTTGTACGTGAGTGAAGCTCAAAGAAATCTACAGCACTCCACTGTATTACATTAGACCAAATGCTGCCTCTGTAGGTTTTGCCTAATGCTCAGCACAGCTTTTACATTTAGGTTTACTTGATTATTTCCCTCTGGAGCAGACAAGTATACAGCATGATCTCATCCTATTGTCAGGGTAATGCGTCTTTGGGGATTCTGACCTTGTTCACATTACAATGACATCATCTTTTCTACAGACTGTAAATCACAAATGTTGACTCCTGCTTTACTAATAAAACTTGCAGGACTATCACATGCACCTACAACATGCTTGTTTGAAATAGTTAGACAACCATGCAACTTGTTTATTTTTAACTATCTGCAGCAACATGTTAAAGATGCTAGTAATGAGAGATGTGCACAGCCTAATGTAACATTCCTAACATGTCCACCATGTGGCTAACTCATATGCTTTACTTATTCTAGCTGGGCCCTACCATAGATTTTTTTTTTCTTAATTCTACAGTCTAAATAGATTTATCAGCAGGGTCTGGAACAGAAGAACCAAGGGGGAAAAGTATTTTCCATTCTGATTGACCTTTTAAATTTCCTTTGCAGCAAAATACTCAAACTATATCTATTTACCTGCAGCAACTTGCAGTCCTCATCATGCACAAGGAAAACAGATTTCTATGTGAATTGAAATACTGATCAAACAACAAATACAATTTTCTAATTTAAAATAACTTAACCTCAATTGGGTTTCTTGCAAATGGCTCATTTAAACTGCCCTGGATGATGTATTTACTGTTCCTTACTACACATCTCAGCGTTAGACTCCAGAGCATTTCTTGTGGCCCAGACCTCTGTAAATTGCAATTGAGCCGCTGAGGATTAGTGATTTTTTAGAGTCCTAAGAGCGGAGTTCCCTGACCACAGCCAGTTACTGAGTTGAAACAAGGAAAATATACTCCCCTTATTGCCTTTTCTATCACTTTGTCTTAAATCTTGTTTGTATTTTGCCTTTTGGGTGCTGCTGCTCTTTTATGTTAGTGGTCTTAAACTCTAAAGCCCAAATTAATCCCAGGGGTAATATCATTTGTGTCAACCCACTTAATATAGTTACACCGGAGATGAAATTGGCCCCAGAAATATTACCTGAAGTCACATACGTTGAGATTAAATGGGTAAATTCTTAAAGAGACGCTACCATGTTAAAAAAATCTGTATAGATGGTTTTTATTATTACAGTATCAGAGGATTCCAAATTTGTCACAATGTTTTTCCAATTATAACTGAAGGAGATTAAAGGAAACAAATATTTTTCTTTCCACTTTTCAGGTCACTTGTGTATTTGACAGCTCTTTATATTTAGTTTCACTGCTTCCCCTGCATATTCAGTCAATTTCCTGTTTTGTTTGTATGGGGTTTTTCATGTGCAACAAAGAAGAGAAACATGAGGAAGATGTGATTGCAAGACACTCAAACTTGCAGATTGAGTCAGGAGGGATCAGGAGGAGGGGTGCATAATTTTTTACTGTTTTTGTACTGTTTTTTACTGTTTTTAACCTGACTAACCTTGAAGCTGACTTGTCATTTTAAGTTGATTAGCCTATTTAGAACTTGTTCAAAATGAAGACAAATTCTTGTCTAATGCAAATTACAACTGGAACTGCCACGTTTTGCCTGGTTTTCACCTCGAGTCATAAATCAGTGCCAGGTCCACTGCTTCCATGAGCTTTTTGGCAAACCTGATTTGAGTTTGGAGGGTATAACTAAACCTGAAACTGAACAAGATTCCTCGTAATACTTTCTCCCTTTTCTTCCTGCTCTTTTCCCTCATTTCAGCCCTTCTCTCTATTGTTCTATTGATGACCTCAAGAACAGTTGTAGAAGATAAATCTAAAACCAGTAAGTTCACATCATTTTATCCTGGACTATACATATACTCTGTACTGGTCTATTAATTTATGGTATTCTGCAACATCCCCAAATCAGCACAACATTTTAGATGCAAACTCACTGGTATTCGCCTTTCATTTGATCATAGTTCTCCCCAGTCCTTTAAGTTTTTTGGTCAGAGTTTGTTTTATACTTAAACCAGCATGATGAGATATTCTCCTATGATTACTGTATTATTAAGAACATGATTGCAGCTGTCCATATTTTCCTTAAAAAAAATTTAAAAAAATAAAGTATAAAGCAAAAAAAGTCAGTAAGATCTTCCTAATTCATCCAAACGTTTTCATTCAAAACTAGTTTTTCCCCCTAGGGGTATCCCACAAAAAGATCTCTACATTTTGTATTTCGTCCACCTGTGCAAAAAGAGTTAAATGTTCTAGATAGTGACTACTGGGCTTTTTAGAACTCTGAATTTGAGGTGGAAATGGGAGAGAAATTATAAGCAAAATAACCGATCTCAAATTTGTGTTGAACTCCTACATATTTTCCAGCTGGCTTTACTTTTAACTTTTAGTATTTCTCATGGGAGGTTTATGTAAATTTATAGTCAGATTTTTTTCATATAATCAGGAGGAAAATGAATGAGTAAAGAAAACAGTAATTTGCGGTATCGGGAAATGGAGTTTTGTATCTTATTCCAAGTGTGAGCACGCACCTATTTGAATAAGAATAATACTGGGCCAGGGCCCACTTCAAGCTCAGAGTTAATGTGCAGCCTGCATCATCTTTCTGGTTTAAGTAATGTACTGGTTTTTTTTCTTTGCCAAACAACAGCTACCATATGGGCTGAGCTTCAGCTAGTCAACTACTAAATTACAAATACTCTTTTGACTGTGAATTGAATAGAAAAGGATGTCAGTTATTGCTTTCCTCCTGTGGCCACACCACAAGTGCACCTGCAGTAAGAAACTGGCATTCATCCTCTGAAAAGCACCACATGCTTCTATTGTTAGCCAGAACAGAATTCTAACCTTGGCTTTGCTTACCCAACTCCTATCACAGTTAGGAGATTATGAAGATAAGAGCTTCGCTCGTATGCACAAGAGTTTACTTACAGACATGTGTCACAGCACTCATCCACAGCACCCTGTTTCCCCTAAAAGAGGCAAAAATAGGTTTAGGAAGATTGCTATCTGTGGTATCCTTTAATCAAAGAGTGTTCTTTTGCTTACATGCACGTTATACCATATTCATTCTGAGATGACTGTGAAATTTGTTATGAAATCCTAACTGCTTTCACTGGAAGTTCCAAATGGTGGTCTGTTAAGATCATTGATAGTATTATCTCATTTCAAACCTGAGGCTGGGGAAGAAAAAAGGGATTTTGTTTCTCGCCTGTGCAGTGATAGTCTGGAATGTGACCATTTCTTTATCCCCAAGGCAAGTTTGAACTAGAAACCACACTAAAGTGTGCAAAGAGGATTTGAGCAGGAAAAAATGGATGATGTCTGGAAGCGGTGAACTGGGCAATCCATTAAGTGAGACAGCTGTTAGGCTAGCAGAGGTTCCTTGTCTCCCAGTATGTAATGTGACAGCTGAGCTAGGGATCAGACTGTGAGCTAGCCTGCAGCTGCTGCTGTCAAAGGCCTACCAGCCGTTGTATTCTAGGAAGGTTGTTGAAATATTCTTCTTTATCTGTTATGTCAATTAACTCTTACTTTCCTAGATGTGTATGTCATTATCTAAGTGGCAAAAATGTTTATTCAGTGTCTGATTTAAATATATTAGGAAGAGTAGGGAATTAGAGAATTAATTTCTTATCTTTTGAAGCCTAAAGCTACATATATGGCTAAAGTGTTAGTGGTTTTAGTTCAGTTCTCTGATGGATTGTTAGATGCATTACATATTTGCTTATGGCTTTCATTCAAAAGAGTCCTGAAAATTCAATGTCCATAAATACAAGCTACACCCTTGGGCCACTAGAGGGTACTCATTAGGTCAAGGCTTGAATGCAGTGCAAGGATTATTACAGCATCAAGAAATTTATGGGGTGACTGAAACACACACATAGCATATTAATTTATTATTACTGCTTCTGATTTAGAATAAGAAGTGTCCAGCATAAGCCTAGGATATTTTTGCAGATGTTAAAGATCATGATACTTAAAGCAAATACAATAAACCAGTGGTTCCTAAACTCGACAGATTGCGCACCACCAATTTAAAACAATACAACCTTAAATACCACCAGCAAGTTTTTCAGTTCAACCTTAAGTACCACCAGCAAATTTTTGTCATGTAGAGTAATTGTAATAAATCTGGTAACGTGTACCACTGCCAGGTTGTCTGCATACCAGTGGTGGTACCCATACCACAGATTGGGAACCGCTGCAATAAACAATTCCAATATAATACACCACCTACACAGTTCTGACAGCAATCTGATAATCAGCACCATTAAAGATCTCTCATTTCTAATTTATATCCTTTTGCTGCTTTTCTCCCTAGTCCCTGGGGGGAAAGGTAGGTTTTTGAAACATGAGCTCACAGCGCTCTGAAAAATAGTCAATGCTTAAGAATACACCTTCAAAAATATATTGGATGCCACCTTTCAGAGAAGTCCCTGTGCCTTTAATGTAATGGAGTGGGTAGATGACACGTTACATAATGAACACCTCAGTGTGATTATCCTTGGCCCCTCTCCCAGCCCTGGCCCTATTTTAGTAGTCAGGGAGGCAGCGACTTTCCTTTAGCAAGCATGCCTGGAAAGCAATTCCACATACTCATTATGCTCAGAGCAGGGGAGGTAAAAATCAGATGTCTGTTTTTTAATATCCATTTGTACCTTTGTCTCTTGCCATCCACGCAGAGCTGAAAATTAAAGCCCAGGCTGATGTTATCTGTATCACTTATGTATGGGTGACCTTCACTCTCTTTTTCTTTGTTCCTCACTGTATATACAGACTGAAGGGAGAAAAGCCCTCCTTTTGATTCCCTGTTGGACTAGGGCAGAGAAATGTCTTGTGCAGAAGTTGTGCATTCCTTCAATTAACAGGAAGTTGTACATGGTTTCTTCTCTCTTTGCTTTTCCCCTCCCACCACCTGTGCTTCCCCAGTTAACCTGTAGCTAATCGCTGGGCTGCATGCCCACAGAGCTGTTTTCCCATGTATGAGGGGGCCATATTTAAATGACTAGCAGTTTAAAAAATATTTATAAATAAGATTTGCTCTTCTTTTGACAGCAGACTGTGCTACCGGGACTTCTGGATAGGACTGGAGGTGGAGATATGTAGACTGAAAGCAGGAGGGATGAGGGAAGAACATGTGAAGTTCTGAGAGGCTGGAACACAGATGGGAAAGGGGATGTGGCACTGGGTGTGGAAGAGTCTGTAACCATGTTTAAACACAACTTTCTGAATTCTAAAAGTTAGTGCGCCATATGGGACCCGGGTTGGCAGGAAGGGGAACTGAGAACTGTCATGTGAGAGGCCTCCTTCCTTTGAACTTCATTCACCAACTTGATTTAAACTTAAGCTACTCATTATACAATTTGGGAAATTCCTGAACAAAAAGACTTTGTTAAAAAGTTATGGCTGGATATGTTTCAGGGGAGGTCAAGTTACATCTACACACAATATCACAATTCCTTCACAAAAAATTCACACCATTTAAAAATCCCAAGCCTTAGAGTGTCTGAAATAAACTGGCTTGTTCAGGAATGAAGAGTCAGTTCCCCTTCACCATATTACCTTTCTTCACTCCTTATTAATCCCATTCCATTTACAAACCAGTGAATTTAAGGGTCTGCTACAACTTACATATACTTCTCATTCTAGGTCTATATCCTACAGTTGTATTGTTGCTATTGTCATCTAGGCTGGTTTTATATTGAGATGTCAACTTGTATCTCTGCTGGAGACTGACATTTGTTTGATGATTTGTTTCTTCGCATACCACATATATGACATTTTGAAAGAAGAGCCCCATTCTTATTCCAGTGCCTCTCAGTAGCTCAACATGAAGTCTCATTTCGATCCACTCACTGTGGATTTATTTCTTTTTTTAAGTACTCTGGAGTATTTTGGAGTTCGTTGAGTTACTACTTCACATGCAATTTTATGTGCCGTGTGTTGCCACAACATCCCATAAGTTAAGCTTTGACTGCCTCTCTCTTCTCTTTTTCAGTCCCTTGCCAGCCAAATACCTGCTGTTGAACTTATCAGTTAGATACTCCAGTTAGGTTACTTGATATAACTAAAGAAGAAAGGGATGTAAGTATTGCCTTTCTTTGGACCCCAGGAAAGTGACACTGGGCACACCACTCTAGCTGGCACTGAAGTGACATTCCATTAGAATAAAACTTTCATATGAAAATCACAGAGATTTGAAATCTTTGAAAAACGGATAGTTCTCAAGTAAGGAACTTAAATATATTCCAAAGGATTGAGATTTTAACTGGGAGAGGAAACATGTAGGAGCACTTGTAGCAACTCTGCCAGGCTTCTAAGCGACAGGGTTAGTGCTGCTTTACAATTCACTTCCATGGCATTTAAAATCACTACCACGTTTTGTAGGATCTTGTCAAGGCTAGTCTGTGGAGTTGAGATACATAAACAAAAGAAGGCCATGACAAGATTTGAGCGTCAAAATGATACTGATGCAAGCTCTGCTACCATGGGAGAAGGAAAGCAAATTGAACAAGCTGACATACAAACTGACACAGCCCACGTGGCTCTGCTTCTGCTCCCTGGCTGCTCTCATGGAGGGGATTTCCTCGTGAACCAGTTCACATCACTTTTTTTCTCCTCCCTGATTCTCACATAGCATAAGGTATTCCTCTCCTTGCAATGCTCCTCTATGTCAGGGTTGTTGATTGGAGCCGTGTTGGTCTAAGGACATAGACACAGTTTTCTGTTTTCTTTTATTAGACCAGCTAAATAGTTGGAAAAATTGTTCTCTGCAAGCTTTTGGGCGCAAACACCCTTCTTCAGGCATAGGGAGAATTGCTGGTGTTATGTGTTTTCCATGGTGGAAGAGAAGCCAGTATGCAAAATGCAGGTCTGTGAAAATGCAAATGCATGGCAATGAGGATCAAAGGGAATGGGAGGCAAAATGTGAGACAGGTGTGGGGAGGAAGGGGAGCTCAAGGCCTGAGCCTGCAAACGCTGCCCCAAATTGTCCCATTGACTCTAGGGATTTAGAAAAAAATAAAGATCATATTGTTAGTCTCCCATTGTGCAGTTTTAGGGTTTCTGGGTTGACTCTTCAAGATCAGTTATGTTGTTAAAGATCATCCTGGCTATTGTTTCAGTGTTCTCTATTGTTGCATAGTTTTATTTTTTTTATTGGAATACTTTACAGTGGGCCTAATCCAATTCCTAAAGCAGTCAATGGCAGTCTCTTCAGTGACTTTTGGATCAGGTCCAGGGTGACTGAAATTTCCTCTCTCCTCTTTTCCTGGAGCCATAACCTTTTCCCTCATAAAGTGTGAAGTTTTCTTTCAGTGAGGGTATGTAACTAAAATATGTTTTGCTTCTGTTACCTAATTCATTGTCTTTCAAAAGTTCTTTCCCAATAGGCATTGCTGGTAAGTGTCTCTTCTCATTCCACGACTGTTATGCTGAACAAAAGAATTGCATCTTGGTGACATTTGACTCATGTTTTCAGACTTCTTGTGCACACTCAAGTTGCGGGTGCTAACCTCGGTTAAAATTCTACCTAGCCATGAACCTGCTTGGCTGGTCTTGTCTCAAAAATTTAAGGAGAAACTTGTGAGGTTTGCAACGGATTAGATGAAACTTTTGGTAACCTTTGTTTCCTTCACCGTGTCTAATTAAATGGGATGTGGGGAGCTAACTATGATACTGGGATACAGAATCAAAGGACCAGAAGGGACCTGAAAGATCACTGAGTCTGGTCTCCTGCCATGGGCAGGAGATTATTGGGCTCAAATGAGCACAACAAGGTGCTTATCCAGCCTCCTCTTGAACACCTCCAAGGATGGTGACTGCACCACCTCTGTTGGGTGTGTGTTTCAGATTCTAATTACCCTTACAGAAAATAAATTTTTCCTTATGTCCAGCCTAAATTTTTCCTTAATTAGATTGTGCCCATTGGTCCTGGTCCTCCCAAGGGGTATCTTCTTGAAGAGTTGCTCCCTTAGATCTTGGTGCTCACCCCTAACATACTTTCAGGCCACTATCAAGTCACCTCTTCTCTTACTTAAACTGAACAGACCCAGTTCTCAGAGCCTCTCCTCATAGGACCTATCCTCCAGGCCCTGAATCATACAGGTGGCCCTTCTCTGTACCCTCTTGAGCTTATCCACATTCTTCCTGAAGTGCGGTGCCCTGAACTGGACACAGTACTCCAGCTGTGGCCTCACCAGTGCTGAATAGAGAGGGAGAAGCACCTCCCTGGATCTATTGGCCACTCATTGGCTGATGCACATCACAGTTCTGTTTACCATGCTGGCGACTTCATCGCACTGTTGGCTCATGTTCATCCTCTGGTCGACTGTCATCCCCAGGTCCCATTCAGATGCTGCGCCAGCCAGTGGACCACCACACATCATGTAGTTATGGTGAAGGTTCTTCGTACCCAGATGAAGGACCCAGCACTTTCCCTGTTTCATAGATTTCATAGACATTAGTCATTGGCTGATGCACATCACAGTTCTGTTTACCATGCTGGCGACTTCATCGCACTGTTGGCTCATGTTCATCCTCTGGTCGACTGTCATCCCCAGGTCCCATTCAGATGCTGCGCCAGCCAGTGGACCACCACACATCATGTAGTTATGGTGAAGGTTCTTCGTACCCAGATGAAGGACCCAGCACTTTCCCTGTTTCATAGATTTCATAGACATTAGGGCTGGAAGGGACCTTGAAAGATCATTGGGTCCAGCCCCCTGCCCAAGGAGCAGGAAGTCAGCTGGGGTCAAATGATCCCAGGACGATAAGCATCTAAGTGTTTTTTTAAAGTGTCCAGGATAGGTGCTTGCACTACTTCTGGGGGAAGTCTATTCCAGGCTCTGGGGACTTGGACAGCAAAGAAGTTTTTCCTTATGCCCATCCTAAAACAGTCTTTCAGGAGTTTGTGACCATTAGATGTCATCTTCCCTTGGGGTGCCCTGGTGAACAGATGTTCTCCCAGCGATAAGCATCTAAGTGTTTTTTTAAAGTGTCCAGGATAGGTGCTTGCACTACTTCTGGGGGAAGTCTATTCCAGGCTCTGGGGACTTGGACAGCAAAGAAGTTTTTCCTTATGCCCATCCTAAAACAGTCTTTCAGGAGTTTGTGACCATTAGATGTCATCTTCCCTTGGGGTGCCCTGGTGAACAGATGTTCTCCCAGGTCCTGATATACCCCTGTACCCCTTATATACTCATAGGCTGCCACCAGGTCACCCCTGAGCCTTTGGTTTTCCAGGCTGAAGAGTCCCATGCCTCTCAGCTTCTCCTCATCTGATTCTGTTCAGCCCATAGAACGAGTCTATCAAGGTCATCCTGGATCCTTACGCTACCCTCTGATGTGCCTACATTTCCCCACAGCTTGGTGTCATCCGCAAACTTAATCATTGTACTTTCCACATTTTACTGGCCCAACCAGTATATATATATTCCACATATGTGCCACATTATACTTTTTCTGTGTGATTTTAACATCCATGACAAAAACTGGGGGCACTTAAAATTTGCTGGAGTAGATGTTCTGTATTCACCTGTCATTCATGGACTATATCCTTTTTTCTTCCTCTCTCTTCATCTTTAAACTTTCCCTGATAAATTATGTGGAGCTGTGACACAATACCCTGTCTGCTCCCGGTCCATATTATCAGTCTTATGCAGTCCTGTGCCAGCAGGCTACAACATTCAGATCATCAGTTCTTTGCTGTTCCTACCAGCTCCATTTAGTCCTGCTTACTATGATCCTCAGGAACTAACCCCCCCATGTTTCCTTGCAGGAAGCCGGTTTCCTATCTAGTGATGCTAGTCAGAACAGTTTCCTTCTACCCTCTTCCTTTCGTGCTTTCAGTTTCTCTCCTGGTAGCTAGCGATGAGCAAATTTCCAAAGGCTCAGAGTGTTCAGCAGCCCCCCCAAAGTCTGGCACCTTCTCCTGACTTTCTGAGTCTGCAAAACTAGTCTGGAAATTGCATGGAAACAGGCTTTCTCATGAGAGCCTGGATTCCTCCTACTCCTGGTTGAGCCAGAAACTCTGTGAGAACAGACAGATTTACTTGCAGTCTTTTGGCACATTCTCATCCAAGCCCAGCCAAAAAATAGAAAGTGCAAAACTATAGGAGGGGAAAAAACTGAACTGAATGTCTTGAAACGCCAATCTTTAGCTGCGTTTTGAGGAATGTTTCAAATCAATTACTTCATCTGAACCAGCTCATCCTCCCCTCTGATAATCCCAGCATTTATGGCAGAGCTTTGTGGTTTCCTTTTTCCTGTTCTTTGGGTTATCTGGTTGGCACAAAGCCTGGGCTCTGATTCCACCTCCCCACACACAGCTCTGTGTCCTCAAACCCATTGGATGCTTCAAAGTCAAATCTTTTAGATTAAAGATTGGATTCTTCATCAGGCTTTCTCCTTACAGTCTCCAAAGCCAACTGCTCTCGGCTTGTATTTTCTCTTACCTTTCTGCCACATCTCAAGAGAGATGATCCTTGCCTCTCAAATTGAGCCCCTTCACATTTTGATGATTTCACTGCATACCTTGCTTTCTTTGTCACCTGCATTGGAAGTTATGGTGCTGAGCCCTGCTATTTCCAGATGCAAAATTTTTGTGTGTGATCTGGAGCTTAATATTTATTTACACATAACCAACAGAGTACTAGGCATGTAACTAGCTATACCCCCTATCTGCACTGTGAACTAAAATTTAAGTAGCAGTGCAACTCGGAGGAGATGCAGCAGGATGCTGAACAGCACAGAGGTGAGAGGGTGGTGGTAGAAGCCTACTCTGCCAAATGAACTATTAGGGGTGAAGAGAGAGACGATTAACTCTGCAGGCTTGTCTCCAGGCTTGAGTAAGCATCAAAACTGACCCAAACTTGTGAAGCTTTTCACGACTCGCTGGGCCCTGCACAGGTATGATCTATTTGTCACTTCCCAGCTGGTTTCTTTAGATGTGATTTTGTCACGGAGATTATTATGACCTACAGAAGCCGGAGCACAAGAGTATTTGAACCTATCTATTTGCAGGAAGATACTTCATGCAGGGAGAGTACCTGAATCTGAGGAGTGGTGTTAGCTTCATATAGAGTCCTGCTATAAATGTTTTCATGACTTGCAAGTTCTTGCATGGGCCAAGTCCAGAATTGCAACACACATCCTGAATGCAAGATGGGATTTTAGCACTGAGCAATAGCCTGTCCCTAGAGTCATGGAACCATGTACAGATTACAACCTATACCACATTCCTCCTCCTTTGGGATTATCACTTGCAGGTATATGGCAGCTTCTTTTTTGGCAGGACCTCTTGAAGCAGGTGAAAAGGGGGAAAAGGCTTAGTTAAAAATTGCATTTTTTTCATTAATTATGAGCATTTGCTTTGAAAGCTTATTTTGTGTTAAAAAAAACAAGTCTGCTCACCAGATAGCTATTTCTAAGCTCTCATGCTGTCCCTAATTACTTCACTCAGTCGGTCTCACAGGCAGTCCGACACTAGTATAGTTCTCCTGGATTCTTCAAGTCTCAGTGTTCATTTCCTAAATGCCAGTAGCACCTCTTCGTTTGTCCCAGCATTGGTAACTATGCTAGGTTTTCTTTTAAACTATTCTTCTCACCTTTCTTTTACATACTCCTGCCCAAGACATCTCATTTCAGCCTTACTTTATGGATTACAGCCCAGCCCTCCCTCCAGGATTCCCCGCAAATCTTACGACTGAATTGTGCTACAACAGCCTCTTCAATGTTGTTGATTGATCTTTGTTTCCCTGATGGATAAGGAGCTGGCACAAATAGGAAAACTTTCTTTCTTGTTCACTTGCCAGCCCAAGTAACATCTTTGCACTGCAATGGAAAATTTGACTCTCATGGGTCAGATGTATCTAAGCACATTATTAAAGATATTATGCAAAACTCAGTGAACTTACAATATTCTTGAGACCATTCAAAGTTCTGCAAGATTCACATAATATTTTAATAATCTTTTAAAACAGATTTTATTGTCTAAAAGGTCAAAAGCAGCCTAAAATAGTTATCATCTGATGGCTGTTAACAAGTTTTGAGACTCGGTTCCTAGTAGACAGACATTCACATCCAAAAAAACAACATCCTACTGGCATGAGTTGGGATTTAACCCCTACAGAAGCCCCCGAGGATTGAATGTGTGCTTTTGCTTATTTTTATGCTAAGTGATTTGAGATGGGGACTCTCTCATGCTCAGTATAAGTGAACTGCTTAAAACAGTAGGGCTAGACGCTGATTGGGGCCTCCAGGTACTACTGCCACACCAGTAATACTATAGTTGAATGCATGTGGAGACTGAACTTTTTTCTCACTCCCAAACAGGATGCTAGAACCAGGATGGGGTGGTAATGGGAAAGACTATCTGGTGCTTAGCTAAACAGAAGACTTCATTCTCCAGGGGTCTTGATGTATCACTGTTAATGAGTATTACAGATTCACTTACACTTTTTATTATAGCTTTAAATAGAGGACTTGTTTTTTTTATTAAGAAAGAGTAAGTTATTTCTCTTTAAATTAAAGTGTTTAAAGTAAATGTTGAAAATATTGTAGGAGAGGTTGGGGGCTAGTTTTAATTGCTTTGTTTGCAATGAATGTTCTGATCACGGTTGGTTTTTTTTTTTTTTTAAATAGGAAGACTACAATAGCCAGTGCTGTGTATTAAGTTAATATCAAACACAGAATAAGAGCTTGCTACAGATTTAAAGCCTGATATGAACCAGATCTATTCAAAGGAAATGAAGTTCTTATTTCTCTTATTGTTTTGGCTTCATTGGAGAATAAAAACCAAACACTTGAGTATATTTATGTTGACAGATCAAGACACCTGAAGGAGAGAAGATATCAGTGTGGCAGGCCCCAACCTTATAACCCTTTTTTTGGGGAGGAATGAAAACCCCTCTACCAAACTCCCAGGCTTTAACTGGCAGTGTAGGCATAAACATCCTCCTCTTGCAGCAGCTCAGGAAGGAAGGCAGGTTATCTTCTTAAGCCAACTTCTCTCAGTTCATGATTCATTTCATTCCTGAATTCCACACTACCTTTTTGTAAGGAAAAATATGGGGACTGATCATAAGAAGCTTAGTCTCCTTTCAGCTAGCAGACTTACAGGTTGACCACAAAAGCTGACTCCTTGAAATGTCTTTATCAATACTGGATGCTACTCTCAAGTTAATGATATTTATCCTCCTCCAGCTAGATCCATAACAAGCTTGATAATCTCATTCCAACAGCTATACCACCCCCATTACATTAGACAAGGTTAAAGCAAAAAAATGACTGTTGTTTGTCCAGGAATGCTTAAACAGAAGGGCAAGGAGTTATTGCTAAAGGCTTTTTACTCCCTCCAATGCACCCCTGCTTTAGCTAATGACTAACTAGGGGAGGTAAAGCTTCACTTGACTCATCATACACTTTGCCTAAGCATGATTTCCCCTGTGCATTCTGGGTATGATGACAGCTAAGTGGGATGGGCATCTGTGCCAAGAGTGTGTGTTCCTTACCCCAGCCAGGTCTCAAAATTCCTGTACTGAGCTGATCGAGCACGTACATCTCAGGAAGTTCATTATCATGAAGCCCTGCCAGAATGGAAAAATCTGCCACAAGATGATTTTTTTTTTTAATTAAGTTTATTTGTAAGGTGAGGTGAAGGTCTGCTTCAATCACTGCTGCCAACAAGTTAATTTGAGGAGGCTGGAGACTTGCTTTTGTTTTAATGCTAGCATATATCTTTTATGTTTTGCTGCCAGTCATGGCTGTGCTAGGACAATACTTCTAGGTGGTAAGAACACGTAGCAGTAAAGAAAATGGGTACATGCAGAAAAATGAATAAACGATTCAGTCAGCCTTTAGAAGTTACTTTAACCTGGCTTTATTTGAGCCTTGTCTAGGCTAGGAGAATGAGCCATTTTTGAGAACAGGCTATGTAACTAAGTGTGTCTATGCTAGATGGAAAATAGCTTCAAAACAGCTAACACCTCTTCAAACATGAGGAAACAAAGTCTGAAGGTGTTAGGGAATAATAGAATTGTAGTGCTGGAAGAAATTGCAAAAGGTCATTTAGATCATCTGCCTGCCCCACGGCAGGATCAATATCTTTTGTATTTGTATTTTTTTTATATATTCTGTATCTTTTGCTGCTGAGAAACCATATTACATTCCTGTTGTGTGATGTAATGTTACCCCAGCCACAGTGCAAATGCTGATGTAGTAACTGCAGCAGGGGCAGGAAATCACTCTGGTTTCTCTTTTCAAAAGACAGGGGTCTCTGATACACATTGAAATAAACATTCCCTTTTACAGCCCAGACCTCACTGGAGCGAGGCTGTGCATCAGTTATCAGTGCTATGTGTTGTCTGTTGCTGTAGATAAAAAATCTTTTAAAATCAGGCAACTTCTAATTTGCCGTGGGCCATCCCATCTTCAATTACACTCGCTCCTGAAACCTCCCTTTGATCAACTAACTGCTAACCCTTTCTCTCCATCTGTGCAGGTGGCAACTGTGCCCATGATTGTGTGCACCTGCTAGGGCCAGATTAGTTTACACCAGAGTAATTCTCTAGTCATGGACTTAGCCCCCCACTAGAGTTTTTCATGTTGTTAGTGAGGCATGAAACCATTTTATTTTTTCAGAGGTGTTTCAATGGGACTCACCAATTTCTGTTTTTCCTGATTAAAATGAAATGTAACCTATGCAGCTACAGTGTTGTTGCTTCACTATATCATGAGATGAAAGTGTTTGTAAAAGGACAAAAGGGTGGATACTGAGTAAAGTTAGCATGTTTATATTTATGGTTCCTAATAATCTTTACTGGGCTTGATAGTGGAAGCAATTTTGGAGGTAAACTGCTTATTAAAATGGCTTCTGTTGCATTTGTCCATACTTTGTAATTGAGGCAGATTAGCCAGGAGCTAGTGAAGCTTTTGCTAACTGATTTAATCCATGAAGGCTCAGTTGCTTTCCTGAACTACTGCTGCAGCTAAATACAGACCCAGGAACAGACAAGGAGTCTGGAGTCAATTGGAGGCCAATGTGCACATCTCTGTCCCTATACACAGTGCATCTCTTAAAGGAACAGTGCATGCCCATTTGCTTTTGAAGGATGCATACACCATGTAATCAACATATCTTTTTAATGCAAACATGTAAGTCAGTCCCTAGGAATCATACCACAAATGTCCAAATATGTTATAAAAAAAGGGAAGTACTAGCAATAAATAATGACAAGGTAGTTTACTTGATGAAGGCTGAATTAGCAAGGTAATACTGTTCTGAAATTTGCCTGGTTATACATGGTACCGGGAGGAAAGCAATGAGCAACATGCATTGAAGTTTCTTTTTTTGGGTGGGGGAGGGGGGAGGGGTTGTATGTTTGTATACAAAACTTAAAAAAAAACAAACCCTTTACAATGTGATTTTTTTTTTTTCAATAAATGCAGACATAGACCAGTAGAGGGCATACATATCTCATTAAATGGAGGCACATGAATGCTAATTAATAAATCTGGAGGACAGGAAGGCTATACCTGTGTCTACAATAATCCCAAACAAAGTGCTCATTGAATTGTAACACAGAAACAGCTCACTGCAACAGACTCATATTATCTCCTCTTTCTTACAAAAGGCAGGAAGTGTGTGGGGGGGGTATGAAGCACATGTTTGGAATTACATAATCCATAGTTAAACTGTGATTATCTTTCATGTTCATGCTTAGTCAGATTGTGGCACTGATTAGGGTTGACTAGACGGTTACTGTACCTCCAGGTTTTTTCCATCGTACTGTATCTTCTGGCTCTGAACATTAAACTCCTATCCTTGGGCAAGTGACTTGTGTTATACATCAGGCCTGTAGTGAACTGGAGGAAACAGAAGAGAGAGTCAGCAGTTTTCATAATGTATTCGCATGGTAGTATTGGGAAATGTGAATTTAAAAGGAAGGCTATTTGCATTTTAGAAACTGAATCAAAGATAAACTATACAGTAGACTCTCCAGTTTTATTCTGCCCAATGCACTTGCAGTACATTTCATAATCTTCATAAAAGAGAAAATGAATTGGAGAAATAGGCTGTTTTATGATAATATCCCATATGTTATCAGATTCATGCAGGCAAAATCACACTAATGAAGAGAAATTGTAGTTTATGTAGGGCTTGCAGGCCTCGCTTAGGCAGATTAACAGTGGATGCTGTAAGAGGCAGCACCCGGTTTGGCAGGCTGCCCAAGAACCAATCAATGCAGGCTGGAGTCAAAGGGACTGTGAGTCTGATTCCCAACAGTTTCGTTTCAGAATATGAATGATTGTATCCATCAATATTCCTTGTTAAGGCATAATTTAGGTTCGTAGTAAGAACCCACCCATTTTGGAAGGCCCAAGCTGAGCAGTACCAAAAGCAGTGATTCTACAAGCTGAACAGGGGAGAGGTGGGTGGTTAATTTTAGCTGCTGACCTGATTCCATGCTGAATGACAAATATCTCCAGGAATCCTCAAGGGCCAATCAAATGCTGCATTAGTGAAGCTGCTGGAAAAGTGCATTTAATTTTACACAGGGTGCTGCCTTTAAGAAAGCAATTATGATTTTTAGCTCTCAAAAGCTCTGACTCCTTCAGATTGATTTCAATTAGTGCAAGGATGAAACGACATCCTATTTGAATGCTGCTAAAATTGAGGTCTATTGTATATTTAACGTGGCATGCTCCCGTGTTCTGAATCATCCTGATTCTCTACACTGTTCAATATTTCCACCACTAGGAAAGCAGATTTGGTGCAGAAATTCAAATGAGTAAGGTCCTCTTGCACCTGCAAATACAAAAGTCAAGATCAGAAAATGAAGCAAATACACACAATTTCATTCTTATTTGAGAATCTGCTTCACAAAGTAGGATCTTTCTTGTTCTCTTGGGGCTCTGTGCTTGGGGAAAGATGCTTGTAATTATTGGATAGGGCACTTTTTTCAGGAGGAAATAACTTGTTGTCAAGGCTCAGGAATATGATTCAAGGGGTCCAGGTTCAGGTCTCAGCTCTGCCACTGCCTTTCCCTTTGACTTAAGGGAAGTCATCTGGACTTAGATCCTCAAATACCTTTGAGGATCTGAGCCTTAGGCCCTGATTTAACAAAGTACTCAAGCATGTGCTTAAATCCCATTTTAACCTGAAGCATTGAGCAAGTGCTTTGCTGAATCAGAGACCTAATCTACTCTCACCTTCTAATCTGTAGAAGAGTGGTAATAATAATTCCTTCCTCTAACATTTCTCTTCATTTTATGTTCTTTAAGGCAGAAACTTTCTCTTGCTATGTGTATGTCCAGCACCTGGCACAATCTAGCCCTAGCTGGCAAGCAATACCATAATGCAACATAAATTCTCATCACCTTTGTCAAATGGAGATTGGAGTGTAGCTTAAATGGGGGCCTGCATGCCACAAGAAGTAAAATGTGGCCATCCATGGTAGCCTTTACCCTTAAAGCCAAATCGCTAGGAATTGGGATGGTGGTAATTGAGATTTTCTTTCTCTTGTGTAGGAATAAGAAAACCAGGCCCCACTGGGTAGTGATAGGAATAAAGGTGAAGAGAACTGGAGAAATTGGTGCTTCCCTGCTGGCTGGTCCTAGATGCACTAGTTAATGTGAAAATTAGTCTCTCTGAAGAGAAAATTAACAGTACAGCAGAGGGCTAATGACAAATTAAGGTGGCCTTTAGCCAGAAACTAAACACTAAATTGTCTTGCATTGTCCAGGGTTTCAATTAAAAAGAGTAATGCCTCCTTCAGCACTAAATGACATGCAGTACTAAATGTATAGTAGCATATTCAGTTGATCTATTTGTGCTTAGTTCTGCTTCCATTAGTTTACGTTGGTGATGTTTCGATCCAGGACTGTGGTTCAGGCCCATCACTCCATGATCACACTGATTGATTTAAAAGGTCAAAGCTAAAGATAATTTTGCCACTTCTCTGCTTCCCACTTTTGAGAGAAATGACTGAACCCAAATGCTATGTGGATTGAATTTGTTTTCTATCATTGGCAGCTGACTGAAATCTCATATGTATGTCTGTATTGGCTTTTTATTTTCACTTGTCTCTGAATCTGTCCAGTGATTAGTTTGTTGACAGATGGCTTTTGTCTTGAATAAGGTATCGTGACTAGACACTCTAAATGTCCCCAAAGAGGCCCTGGCATTTGTCTGCTGGACAATGAAAAACACCCTGGCATTTTCTGCCTTTGCTGAATCTGCCTTTCATTTATGTAAGATCTATAAATTCCTTTGAGAAGAGAGACAGAAATGTTAAAGTGATTCTTCTAGCAAAAGCAACTACCTAAAAATGGTAACTTCTGCGTAAGTCTTGCTGCTTAGAGTCCTATATGCTTACTTTAGTGAGTAAAATGGTTGTGACCACTGTTTGGAGTTGACCTGGCAAAGTAAGAGAGAAAGATAGATGTGTATCTATGTGCATTATAGGGTTTACTGAGTTCCAGTCACTTACACCTGTGCAAACTTTTGAGGCTCTGAGACTGAACAAGCAACACAGAGGGCATGATAGGAAGACAGCAGGGTTACACAGACTTAAGCCAAGGCTGGTAAAACATTTACCTAGTGGTGATGGGCAAGGAGAAAAGAATTTCATTTCCTAGGTGGAGTTTTCAAGGTTGAAAATTGGAAGGGGAAAAAATCTATTAATGCGTAAACTAAGCACACTTGACATGGCATCAGTGAAACACAATAAATGTGAGTCCCCAGGGTGCTATTTTTGGTCCCTTTTCAGAAAGGAAGTGCAGTTCAAGAACACTATAATTTAAAAGACCGGGTAATTACTCACCTAGTGTAACAAGCTTTCCAAGAACAACATCCTTTCCTTATGGAGCTTTTCAAATACAATCAGACCCTGTTTCAGGTAATGTTACAGATGCAGAACAGCTCACCTGAATAATTCCTTAAGTGAACCCTCCACTGACACAGCTGGATAAAAGGAATAAATTCCCTTTGATAGATAGCAGTTTTGCACACATCCACCCTGCATCCTGTTTTCACTAGACTCCCTAGCTTTATAGTGTGAATGGATTGTTTTGTATTTCAGCTTCTAATATGACTCATAAGCCTATTCTAGCATTTATGAATTGGAAACTCAATTAAAATATTATTTGTAATGTACCTAGTAATGAGTGAGCAAAATACCTGCTACAGGGTATTAACCATTGGCATAATGCACTGAAGACCACTGTTTCATTAGTTAAATATTTACCAGGAGGACTATCTCTATATGAAATAAGAACTTGGATGAATAATGAGTAAAGTTATTTTGCAAATATCGCCTTCTTTAAAAAATCATGCAATTAGTATGCTATCAGGGAATCCTAGAGAATTGTAGAGAAGCAGGGCTGGAAGGGACCTCCACAGATCATCTAGCCCCACTCTGTGCCTGAAGCAGAATCATCCCAATCCAAACCATCCTATACAATCCGTAATCTAAACTCTACATATGACTGTTGTTGACCCTGACACAGCACATACCTAACACCCTAACTTGTCACAGGTAAAGCAGAGGAACCATGACAGCCAATGCTCTGTTTCAATGAAATGTTGTCGATACATGCTCAAGAGATCTTGGGTGTATTGCCATGCCCCCTGCTACAGAAGAAGGCAAAAATCCCCACTGTCCATATCAATCTGACCCTGAGGTAAAATTCCTTCCCGACCCCAAATATGGCGATCAGTCAGACTCTGAGCAGACGGGCAAGACCCTCTAGTTGGGAATCTTCAACTTTGGTCCCAGCAGGAGCACTGGCATACCCCATTATTCACTGAACTCTTAAAACTGTCTGAATAATGAAACTAATGAAATGCCAAAATCATTAGATAAAGTGTTTAGGCCTGGCTAAATAGTATTCAATGATAAAGCCATTTTTAGAGGAGTTCCATATCAAACAATCAACATCTATAGTTGCTGGCTCAATTTTTTAAAGTGTTTTCCTTATATTTACACTGGGGGGGGTGTGTTCTGTTTTGTTGCGGGGGGGGGGGGGGGGCCACAGGGCTTGTGTGTGGGGTGGGGAGGGTGTCTTATATTTCACATGTAAATTTAAGGTGACTAGGTGGTCCTGGGAATCCTTGTTGAGTTGAAATCTGATTTAGTCCCTCATGGATACCTGTCTGCAGTCATAAAAGCATGATATAAATAGGTATGACTGTTGGTCTCAGCTCAGTACTGGGTCAGTAGAAGGTACTGGGGTCAGGACTGAGTGTGATTCGGAAAGCTGAGCATAGATGAAAGGAGAGAGCTTGCAGACAGCCTGCTTACCCTAGGAGAAACCTCCTAGTGCAGAAAAACACCTCTTGACTCGACTGCTGTTAGGCTCCTGAGGAGACCATATCATGTCACAATGTCCCTTGGGAACCTGGAAGCCAGTAGTGTTGCTTAAGGGAAAAGACATGGCTTGCCAACATGCAAGGTAAAACTTCTGTGTTGCAGATGGTGAAAGCTGTGTCTTTGACATCCATATGTAGCTTCTTGTTCTACAAGACCTCCTGGTACCAGCAACACAGCCTGCTTAGTTGCTCTACCACCAGACACACAGAGGACCTCACCTTTGAAGACTTGAGGGCAGGGGTAGGCGAAATACGGCCTGCGGGCCACATCTGGCCCACCATTTGATTCTATCCAGTCCATGGGCAGGCAGCACAGGCAGCGGCTCTGGCTCCAGCTCTGGTCTCCGCTGGCACTTCAGGGGACACTGCTCGCCTGCCCACCCGACTCTGTGCATTGGGCGCTGGGTGAACTATACTTGGGCCCCAGCACCCTTGCTCAGGCAAAGCCAGTGGTGCCCCACCTGACAAGAGGTAGTGGGAGCTGCCCCAGGCACTAGGACCATGGAGCTGGCACTGTGCACCTGTGCCCAGAGGCACCGAAGCTTCCTTACAGGTGAAGCCTCAGTCCTGACCCCGGCCCTGGTCCCACCTTGCTCCATGCAGCACCATGAGCCAGCCCAACCACCTGCTGCCTCCTGGCTGCAGACAGTGTCACTCCCATCCTGTCTGCCCAGGTGCCACCAGAGCCCTAGGGGCTTCTCTTGGGGAAAGGGGGAAACCCAGGCTGCAGGTGGGCAGCTGGGGCAGGATGGAGGGGGCTGCTGGGCTTCTCTAGGCTTTGTGGGGGCAAGTGTGGGTAGGAAGGGGTGGGAGCCAGGCAGGTTTGGGGTGCTGGCAGCTGTTGAGGGGTGTGTTAGGGTGTAGGCTGAGGCAGGAGCTTCCTTGGGATTTGGGGGGTGGCTGGGTGATGGCAGGGTTCTGCTAGGGGTGGAGGCATCTTTCCTTGGCCAAGTGTCCTGCTGGCTAATTTTGGTTCCTTTGGAAGAGAGACTTATTTTGAGCTCTGTTGCAATCACCTCTATATATACTACTCAAAAAAACATAAATCATAACAAAAATTATTTTTTGAAATAAAATATTTTATAATAGATATTTAATTTTTAGCATATGGTTTGTCTTTTGTCTATAATTTGTTAAAATGATATCTTTACCATCAAATTTGTGTGTGCAGCCCTCAACAGTTCACCAAAACTCATTAAGTGGCCCTCCAGATGCAATGATTGCCCACCCCTACTCTAGGGCATGGAGTGAAACAGCACTAACTTGAGCAGCAAACGGCAATGTTGCATTCCCCAATCCAGAGGGGGATGTACTGCATGGAGAGACTGTTCCCAGGTACTCTTCTCCTCAAGCTGGTCGTGCCTCTTCTGTTTCATACATTACTGTGGAGCTAGCAGCACTTAGCTAAACACATTTATGCCCAGCTGCTAAAGTAGAGCAATATAAGGCCTTTCTGCCTGGTTCTGCACATCACATACAGCCTTCCTTTGAGTTCAGTATTCACCCCAATTTAAATTGTGTGATATGTTTCACTGACCCAGTAAAAAAAGAGGCTACTTGAAATGTGAAATCATATTTGAATGCATCTGTTCTACATGCTATTTTTGTTGCAATATGTGGAATCCGTAAATACACAGGAACAAATTTTTATTCAAGTACAAGAATAATAATGTAAAAATATATCCTAATGTTGGGGTCAGTCCAGCCAACTTTTTAATGTACCCTTAAATATATGAATGCAGATCCATATACATAAATAATTTATGTAGCTAATTGCCAGTAGGTGGTGGTATGTATATTTCAGAGAAGTTTTAAAGTTTGTAATGCCAAATATTTAATGTTTGAGATCATTTATAAAGATTCTGTGATCTTTAATGTATGATGTAAAAAAAAACAAAACAATCAAAGCTTTGAATTTAGTCCCTGATCCCACCGATTTAGCAGTTCTAGTTCACAAACATCGTCCCATCACTAAAAAGCATATTTTGATTTTCTTTTTGAAGCTTGTGGGCAAACCTAACTGGCAACATTTTAAACAGTGCCAATTAGCACAAGCTCTAAGAATTCAAGGTCATTAAAATGATTAGATTTGCTTTCTACTCAGACAATGGTGTTTCATTTCAGAAGGCCAGCTTTTGATAAATAAATGTGTTGTTTTAATGATTTATTGCTCTGTCTCATAGAAGCATGTTGGAAAGTCACTGCAACAGCTCTCTGGGAAAGAGCCAATACAGATACTGGACATATTTTTTTGTGATCATGCTTTATAAAGGAAAAAAGAAGTGGTCGTCTGTTGCAGACCAGGCCCTTGTGGTCAAAGCCTTCCCTCCCTCATGCCCTTTACTGTTTGCTGAAAGCAACATCTATAAGGTGGTTGCTGTTTCTCCATCTCATCAGACAGAAACAGATGCACATTTTTTTCTCCCTGTGAGAGGTTACAGGATCTCCTGTGAACATGTTTCTCTTCTGATTGGACCTCCCCTCTCAACCCACCCCTCCCTTGCTAACATCAAAACCACTGTTACAACTCAGTCTTTCTTACTGTCTAAATTGTCCCTTTGTTGATGTTGCTGGCTTTAAGGGAAAGGGGAGAAGTGAGGATTATTTTTGTGGGGCAGTTCGAGAAACAAAGCAAAAGGACGAGTGACTAACAACAGAGCCAATACATATGGACTGAAGGGTCCAGTACAAGTAGCATTTGCTTGGGATGCAGGGCATTGTTCATTCATTTGGAGGTCTCCAAGGTGAGACAAATGGTCACTTGGACTTACATGGGGTCTGTCTCTTCCTTTCCTTCCTACTCCTACATCTGTCATGTTTCTTGTAAACTTCACATAGAATCAAAGAAAGTTAGGATTGGAAGGGACCCCAGGAGGTCATCTAGTCCAACCACTGCTCAAAGCAGGACCATCCCCAATGAGATCATCCCAGGCAAGGCTTTGTCTAGCTGGGTTTTGAAAACCCCCAAGGATGGAGCTTCCACCACCTCTCTGGGTAACCTGTTCCAGTGTTTTACTACAGGTACTCCTCACTTAACGACCTACCTGTTTAACGATACTGATGAGCAGGGATCCAGGGTTTCCGTTTGCCATGATGAAACACAGTAAAATGTGGGTTTTCCCATTTTAAGGAGGAAAACCCAGATTTTCTCCTTTAAAGGAGAAAAATGCAGGAAACAGTGGGTTTCCCCTTGCAGGATGGCAGAGCTCCAACCTGAAAGTGGCTGGGGGGGAGTGGGAGGAGGACAGTCAGGCAGGGGTGGGGATGCCATATGTATGTGCTCATGTACACATGCACATGGCCACCAGGCAGCCTGGAGATCAGTTCCCGGGGGTAAGTCAGGGGGTGGGGAATTGGGACCCCCATAGTGAGTTGGGCAGGGCTGGGGCTGCTACCCAGCCTGGGCAGTGGCAAAAGGGCCCTGGTGCAGCACAGGACGGGGCTGTGGGCGGCTTGTCTGGGGGGGCGGTGGGGGGCTGGTTCCCCATTGCTGTGCATACTGCCAGAGGGTATGGTGGGCATGTGCCTCCCAGATTTGTGCATGGGAAAAGGGCAGGCTGTCTGTTGCGGGCTCAGGGCTCCTTGCCCTGCTGGCCTCCCCCAGGGCCTCTGCGGCCCAGTGGGCAGGACCCAGCACAGCAGGGGAGTGTGGGGCTGGGTGGGGAAGCTTGGTGCCACCACTAGGAGTCCCATGCTGCCATAGTGAGGCACTCTCTGTCTGCCCAACAGCAGTGGGGGTGGTGGTGCAGAGAGCACCTCACCATGGTGGCGTGGGGCTTGTGGTGGCACCTGGCCTTGCTCTGCCCTGCCACGCTGGGTCCTGCCCACAGGGCCATGGTGGCCCCAGGAGGGAGGGCAGCAGGGTGAGAACCTCCAAGCCCGCAGCCTTTCAGGGTGGGGTGTGGGGTAGAGGGGATTTCCCTCAGCTCCCCAGGGCTGCCTGGGCTGAGGAACCCAGGTGGTTCTCCAAGGTGAGCCACCACCCAGACAGGGGGCTCCTTAACCTCCTGTGGGGGGACAGCAGGCATTTGAGGACACTTGGCTGGGCTGGCAATGGCCAGCAGGTTAGGAGATGTGCTCTAGTGCAGTGGTTCTCAACCTTTTTTGTACAGGGCCCATTTGTAAACATCAGTGGCCAGTCCTGACCCCATGCCCCTCACCCCTGACCCACTGCCCCTAGCCACAGAACTCAGTTTGTGGGACAGAGGGTGGGTGTGTGGAGCAAGGGGTGTGTGGGGGGCATTGGGAGGCCCCAAAAAGTCCTTTGCAGGTTTCCCACATTTTTCTCCTTTAACGGAGAATCCATTTTTGAAATTTGTTGATCCATTTTTAAAGTCTGCCCACAACCCTTTCATATATTCTGCAAGTGTCATGACCCATGAGTTGAGAAACACTGTTCTAGTGCACCTTGCCTACTGGCCTGATTCAGTGAAAACCTCCTCCTGCCTTTCCCAATTAAAAACTGAATGTCAGTTCAGTTGGCTATCAGTTCAACCTCCACAGCTTAGAGGAAGCTGTCTAGTCTGAATCATTCAGCTTCAGGCTTTTTGACTCTTTGTACTTAGCCAAGAAGAGAAGACCAAGTGATGGTGGGGCGGGGTGAGGGAGGAATTTGATAACAGTCTTCAAATACCTGAAGGGTGATTATAAAGAGAATGGAGATAAGCTTTTTTTCTCTGTGGCCATAGGGGACAAGCTGCAGCAGAGGAAATTTAGGTTGGAGATTAGGAGGAACTTTCTGATTGAGGGTGTCAAGTACTGGAACAGGCTACCTAGAGAAGTTGTGGAATCTCCTTCCCTGGAAGTTTTCAAGACCAGTTTGGCTTTTGGCTTGGGATGGTTTAGTCAGGGCATCCATCCCCCTGCTCAAGGCAAGAGCTGGATGATCTCATGAAGTCCCTTCTAGCCCTACTTTCCTATGATCCTATAGTTCTTAATCTATACATCAAGACGTAAATTACCTGTGTGTCATGAATGATGGAGTGCAGGTTTCTGATCCTAGGAAATTAGTTTATTGATTTCAGTTGGTACTGGGTGTACTTAGTGCTGCAAAAA
Organism: Alligator sinensis; assembly: GCF_000455745.1. Classification (NCBI taxonomy): domain Eukaryota; kingdom Metazoa; phylum Chordata; order Crocodylia; family Alligatoridae; genus Alligator; species Alligator sinensis. The sequence continues at coordinate 1,093,945 of NW_005842430.1, forward strand.
TTAAGTCCATGGTGTTGTAACTTGGAGTTCCAAATCAAACGCCTCTTTTGAAAATATTATGCTTGATTTCTTTGTCCTTCTGTTCCCCATATCTAAAATGTGGATCGTTATGCTTCTTTACCTCAAGGATATAAGGTAAAGAAGGAATTAATCCATTAATCCATGGGTCTGTCTATACATGACCAGAGAGAGCAATGTCAGTGTGGCACAGTGCAATATTGCTTGGAGACATATGAGCTAGAATGGGTATTGGAAGCAGTTTACCCCAAGTAGAATACATAAGCCTAAGAGGTGCATTAGCTTGGGTATCCCTACCTCTACATTGTGCCAGGTAGACATTACCCTGGGTCAGGCACTTTCATATCAGCAGTGTGCATCGAAGTGAAGAATGCATATGAATTTAATTATTGAACAACAACAAAAAAGATCAGAAAAAGACTTCACACAAAAGAAGGAGGTTTTGAGGAGGAATTTGAAATAAACTGATGTGCACAAGAAGAGGGAAAGCTTTGCCAATTGAAAATGAGAACAAAAGATGATGTGAAGAAAAAGACCAGGACAGTGTAGGACGAAGGAAGAACAGGGATGATGAATGATCAATGTGGAAATTGGCCATGCTTGGAGCTCTGGCAATTTATGGGTTATTTGTGGGGGGACATATTATCCATCCTTAAAATGACCATATCTGTTTAATGTATAAGTTTGTTCCTAACACTTAATTAATCTGAGATGTTAAACTTTGAAATGACGTGACGCAATGCTTACTGTGTTCTGCATTTGGAATTAATGAGATGCATAAGAGTTACCTTTATCAACCATTATCTAAAAACAGAAAATTAAATCTGAACAAGGAAAGGAACTATTGGGATCAACTTATCAAAAAGCAAGATAATTTGTTATTAATTTGTTAGTATTTTAAAAGGGAGATGAACTAGACCTGAAGTGGAGATATACTCAGAAAAGCAGGTCTCTGTATTGACTGCACTGGTCTGCTCCTTGCAATTAATCTAGAACACAGGTTAACTTGGACAGTCTGGGAACTACCAGAGCTGAACCATGGTACTGAGATGCTTATCTGAATCCCAAAAGTGTTCTGATCTGCCTTTTGAACCATAAAGTCCAGAAATGTCAGATACGCATATGTCTTGATTAGGGGTGCACTGATAGAGGTTTTTTGGGCCAATGCCAATGGCTGATTTTTAACGAGCCATATTGGCCAATACCAATCTGATTGCCGATATCAAGCCTGTCAGCTTGGAGAGCAGCATCCAGTTGGTAAGTCTGTTGTGGGGGAAGGGGCTGGGGGGGGGAGGGGCATGGGAGGGGGCAGATCAAGACCCCTGCAGTGAGGGAGGAGTGGGACTGGGGCAGGCGCTGCACAGCCAGGGCAGGGTGTAACATGGAGCTGTGAGCAGTTTGTCCAGGAGGCGCATGGGAGGGGTGGCGGCTCTTGCTGCTGCGTGCACCCCAGGAGGGCATAGGGGGCATGTGCCCCCAGTTCTGTATGCAGGCTGAGGGCGGGCAGCCACTGTGGACTGGGGCAGTGCCGGGCTCCTCCTGGTGGGGGGCTGGGCCAAGCTATACTTGGGGTGGGTAGCGGCAGTGCTTGGGATGGGAGCTATGGGTGCAGCCACCCCAAAATTCGCTGTAGCGCCCCTCCCAGAGCCGCTGCCGCCAGCCCCAAGTGCATCCCCAGCCCAACCCCCCTGCTGGGAAGAGCCCGGTGCAGCCCCAGCCCACAGTGGCAGTCTGCCCTCACCCCGTGCACAAATCTGGGGGCACATGCCCCCCATGCCCTCCTGGGGTGCATGCAGTGGCAGGAGCCACCACTCCCTCCCCTGCGCCCCCTGGATAAACCACTCACAGCTCTGTGCCAAGTTGATTTGGTTCCATCAACTATCATTCTCTGGGTCTGTCCACAGAGCCAGTTCCCCAGCCATCAGACTGTAAAATTGTCTAGGCCGTAATTCCCCAATTTTTCCATGAGGACATCAAGGGACACCAGGTCAAAGGCTTTCTTGAAGTTTAAGAATATGATATCTACCTCTTCTCCTTTGTACAGGTGATATGTCACCTGGTCATAGAAGGAAATGAGGTTGGTCAGACGAGATCTACCTGCCACAAAGCCGTGTTGGCTATCTCTCAGAACATTACCTTTGTTGGGATGTTGGTAATGGTTTCTCCGGGTTGGAATGGACTTCTCTTGTGCTTCAAGGATTGCATCCTTGAGGAGGAACCTTTCATCATGGACATCCTTCCCTGCTAGATTGTGGTTTCTCAAGGCCTGAACAACTAGCCTTCCTAAAGTCGAGGATTTCCATATCGCTGACTGACTTGACAGCTTTGTGGTGAATAGAGAAAGTGATCAACTCATGGTCACTGTATCCCAATTTCCCTTCGATTCTCAGGTCACTGACTAGATCACTCTCTTTGGCCAGTACCAGGTCCAACACTGCCTTGCCCCTTGTTGGTCTGTAGACTTCTTGAGACAAATAAAGCTTGTCAATGCTTGTGAGGAAGCACTGTGACCGATCAGATTTGGCTGAGTGTTCTTCCCATGAGATGTCCAGGTAGTTAAAGTCACCCATGTCAACCTGTGGTCAAATTCTTGCTCTTGATTAGGAGGTCCTACCATTATATCCCCTTTACCATGTTCCTCCTTTATTACTCAGAGGGTCTCAAGTTGCCCTCCTTGGTTGCCAATCTCTGCCTCTAGGGAAGTGTATTGCTCTTTCACATAGAGAGCTACACCCCCACCCTTTCTTGCAACACAATCTCTCCTGTACAAGGTATAGCCATCATTACCTGTGGTCCAGTCATTGGTGGAGTCCCACCAGGTCTCCGTTAGCCTTATGAGATCGTAATTATTACTGTTTAGGAGTAGGGCCAGCTCCTCCTGTTTGTTGCCCAGGCTCCTGGCATTTGTGTAAAGGCAAGTGAGCTTGTCATCAGTGGTTTCCCTGCATTCCTAGAAGAGCCCCATCCCTGGGGTAGGGTAGAAGTTTGTTTCCTTGTACAGCCTGATATAATGGTTTGGTGGCTGATGCTTGGTGGGCTTGCATCAGGGATTGTCTGCCCTTCCCCCAGAGAACTTAGTTTAAAGCCCAGTCAAGCAGGCCAGCCATTCTGGCTGAAAAGAGTTTCTTCCCCATGCGAGTGAGGTGGAGGCCGTCCCTTCCTAATAACTTGCTGGCTCGCTCTCTGAAGTGTGGGCTGTGGCCCTAGAACCCGAAGCCTTCGCGATGGCACCAGCACTGCAGTCTTCCGCTTACTTGCTGAATTCTTCTCACCCTCCTGTGCCCGTGACCCATAACAGGAAGGATTGAGGAGAAAACCACCTGTGCCCCCAACACTTTGAGCCCCACTTTTAGAGTCCTGTAGTCATTTATGACCCAGCTGGGATTGCTCCAAGCTGTGTCATTTGGCCCACATGGATAAGGAGCATGGGGTAGTGGTCGGAGGGCTGGATAAGTTTTGGGATCCTCTCAGCTACATCCTGGATACAGGCCCCTAGGAGGCAGCAGACCTCACGGGCTGAGGGGTCAGGGCGGCAGATTGCTCTCTGTCCCCTGTGAGAGGGAGTCTCCCACAACAACCACTTTGCGTTTCTTCCTAGGGGGGTTGCAGGATGTCTTTCTTCTTCAGGTATAAGAGCTGGTGGTTCTGCTGACTCAATTGGTGCTGCGAGGATTTCATACCTGTTGCGAAGGTCCAGGGGAGTAGTGACCCTGGTGCAGTGTGCCTTGGTGCCAGAGACAACTTTAATCCAGGAGACCCCTGGCTCTTCTGTCTTCTGGTGAAAGGCCTGGCAGTAGGAGCCAATCTCCTTTTCGCCATCCCTGACGGCATGCAGTGTCTGCACCACAGCTTGGAGCTCCCCTATCTGGTATTCCAGGGTCTCCAATGTGGAGCAAACCTCATAAGGGGAAGTGTCTTTGCTTGTGATCCCAGTTTCCTGCAAGCGTAGCAGGCAGCCCCCACAGCCAAAAACCAGGGGTTCCATCTGAGTGGAGGCCAGAACCATGGATTCTGTCTGGGTGGAGGTCTCAGCAGTACTGGGGGGGGAGTCCCAGACTTGGAGGGGATCCTCAGGGTGTGGTGCATCCCCACCACCATTGCACCAGTAGGAGTCTGGGCCACTGCTGTGCAGACTCTTCTCTTCAGGCTCACCGCCTAGGGCCTCGTGCCCCTCCTGTTCGCCCTCCTGTGCAAACTCCCACACTAACTTGTATGCTGGGCCAAGAGTGCACCCGTTTGCATGTTCTGTTCATGAAGCTCCAGTTACGTGGCTCCCTGGGGTGCTGGGTGAAGTAGGAGCTGGTGGGGCATGACCCTCCTCGGCTCCTTTCAGCTGCCCCGCAGCTATCTATTTCCCTCCCACCGCAGGCCCCACTTACCTCCTGGCTATGCTGGGGGTTAGGTTGGGGGTTACTGGTGGGTCCTGGGCTTGCGGGGGTGCGACAGGCTTCTACCCATGCATCACACGCCAGACCCAAACCCAGACCCAAACTGAACAAATCTGACCTGGAGCTACTGAGGCGCAAAATAAATGGAAAAATCCAATGATGTCTTCAGAGTCACTTCCCAGTGACTGCCCTTTAAGGACTTATTTTGATGTTGCATAAATCTGGATGGCAGCTGTTCCATGTTACCAAGAAGAGAAATTAAAACTGGAGATCTACTTAAATCATCTGACACGTCCAGCAAGCTTTAAAACACTTTTAAACATAACAAAAATATAACTAAGATCCATAGGGACAATTGATCCCAATGAAAGTGAATAGCCAAACTCTCCATTTTTTCTAAACAATCTTTAACCACTTAGTGCCTTTGTTTATTCCATGTGTTCCCCTACCCCTATTTTATTTTTGCTATTTTTTGCTGTCTCTAATCACATACAGAGGAAAGTATCAAACCAAAAAGAACTAACTTCTCTCCTCATACCAGCATGAAGTAAATACGATGGCAGGTGTAGGATAGAAGACAGAATCCCACATTAGAAAAGGTCAATATTCATAGTTTGCTATGGTAATAAATAGTTCCAAGAATACCCAAGCCATGTTAATTTAAACAGGGAATGGTTTACATAGCTATTTTTTCATAAGCATGTATGTTGTTTATATTTTTTTTCAATATTTTCTTCATCTAGAGATGAAAGAAAGTGGAACTGTCTCTTTAGAGGGTAGTGCAACTTCTTGGTTTAGGAATTTATACTGAACATAGTTTGCATGTCAACAGAGTGAATTGTGTCAGATTTTACCACACCCAGACTGCTATAGTAACACTTACTTCATAAATAGTAGGAAAACCTACCCACCATCATAAATCAAAACCTACAATTCCTCACCTAAATTTTGGAAACTGATTCAGAACTTATTCTGCTTCATTTACTGTCACCATGAAATGCCATTTAAAAACGCTAATATTTTTATTCAGTATTTCATAACCTGTGAAAGAATGCAGAGTTGATATCTCTTAGCATTTACTTTCTTCTCCTGAATATGCTGGTTCATCACTCATGCTTCAATGAATATTAATCATCACAGTCAATGTAGCGTTATGATCTGTTCAGGAAATACTTGGCCAGGTTTTATAAGGGTACTCCAAAGAAAGCAGGAAAAAAAGTATTTTTCTTTCTGGGTGAAATTCCCGTGCCTTTAATTCCATAAGGCTCGAATGAATGTGTGATAGAAACCTGCCTAGACACCTCTTCCAATCTCACAGCTCCAGTGGGACCTCAGTTCTAAACCAGCACTCTCATAAGCTGTAAGAAATAAGGTATTACAACCTTATATAGACCATTTATTTGAGGGGGGCAGAAGGAAAGAAATGTTAAGGGTTTAGTCAGGGCTGGACACAGGCATGGGCAAACCTGGCGGCTGCCCGGGGCCCAGATGGAAAGGGGGCCTGAAAATGGTAAGTATTTTATTATTATCATTATCTTTGGTGAAGGGGGGCCCGATACTAAAAGTTTGCCTGGGGCTGCCAGGAGTCTAGGTATGGTGCTGGGTTTAATGGATATCAGAAACAGACAAAGTGTATTTACTATTGATGAACTTGTTCTCCGAATGAACTCTGATGAAGAGTAGCATTTTCAAAATTTTAAATGAAACAGCATGTATACAAACAATGTAGGATGAGCACACATTGAGATGATATGACTAAATAAACAAATGCTCCTTAAATGCAGTATGTGATTATCTGATTTCCAGTAAAGTGGAGTGAATCACACATGACACTGCTACCACTAACCAATATGTTTCATAGTTTCATAGTTTCTAGGGTTGGAAGGGACCTGGGCAGATCATCTAGTCCGACCCCCTGCCATGGGCAGGAAAGAGTACTGGGGTCAAACGACCCCAGCAAGATGGTCATCTAACCTCCTCTTAAAGACCCCCAGGGTGGGGGCCTGCACCACCTCACCTGGAAGCTGGTTCCAGACCCTAGCCGCCCTGACCGTGAAGTAGCGCCTCCTGATGTCCAACTTAAACCTTCCCTCCGCCAGCTTGTGACCGTTATTCCTGGTCACTCCTGGCGGCGCTCGGGGGAACAGGGACTCCCCCAGTGCCTGTTGATCCCCCCTGACTAGTTTATAGCAGGCCACAAGATCCCCCCTCAGCCTTCTCTTCTGGAGGTTGAACAGGCTCAGGTCCCGTAACCTTTCCTCATAGGACCTTCCCTGTGATCATGCGAGTGGCCCTCCTCTGGACCCTCTCGATGCTGTCCACATCCCTCTTAAAGTGCGGCTCCCAGAACTGGACGCAGTACTCCAGCTGCGGCCTGACCAGTGCCGCATAGAGGGGGAGGATCACCTCCTTGGTCCTGCTTGAAATGCATCTGTGGATGCACGACAAGGTACAGTTGGCCTTCCTAGCTGCCTCCCCACACTGCCGAGCCATCTTCATCTTGGAGTAAATAATGACTCCAAGATCCTTTTCCACCTCCGTGCTGACAAGAGGGGAGTTCCCCAGCCTG
>NW_005842430.1:1101758-1110129 GCF_000455745.1 Alligator sinensis
GGGCCTTCTTTTTACTCCCTGTGTATTTAAAAAAGGACTTCTTGTTGTCCTTAATCCGGGAAGCTAGTCCCAGTTCCATCTCTGCCTTGGCCTTCCTAACTACCCCCCTACACCCCCGAGCAACTGCCGAATAGTCCTCCTTGGTGATGACCCCTCCTTTCCATTGGGAGTAAGCCTCCTTTTTAGCAAGGAGACATTCCCTGATGTTTTTGGTGAGCCATGGAGGCTTGTATGCTCTCCTGCCCCCTTTGATCCTCGTCGGGATTACCTTCTTTTGGGCTAGGAGGATCGTCTCCTTAAGGAGTGACCACTCCCCTAGAACACCCTAGAATGTCATTGTATCTGAAAAAGATAGTGCGGGTAATAGTGAGAACTGGTAAACAGATGATGAGTTTTAAGATTTGTTGCTTGGTTTGGCGGAGTAACCAAACTCTTAATGCTTTCCCACAATCAGCTCCAAAGGACTAGAGGATTTGCTGTGCTGTATCAGGCCACTGCTCTGTCAAATCTGGTATGCTGCCTCTGGCAGAGGACACTTCCTGATGCTTCAGAAAAAGTAAAGTACTCTGTGCTGAGGGCCAGATCCCTCCCAAGGGAGAATTCTAAGGTTTCCTTCAAAATATTTCAAATGGGTTTTGTATCACTGGTCTCCTGCAGAATGAACAAGGGATTCTACCCATCAAAACCACTAGGTCTCAGGTAATCTACTTGCAACCACCTACTCTGTATACTTTCAAAAACACTTGGATGCCTATCTTCCTAGGATTGTTTGACCCCTGCTGACATCCTGCCCCTTGGGCAGGGGGCTCGACCCAATGATCTTGTGAGGTCCCTTCCAGCTCTAATGTCTATGAAATCTATGAAACCCCTACCCACTGTGCCAAGGCTGGATTCCATACCGGCTGTGTAGCTCTCTCTAGCTCCCTGACAATGCACAGGTACTAAAACTCTTAGCAACATTGCTGCCTCTGGCTCTACCAGAAGATCCCCTAATGAAGAAGGATGGATACAATCCATATTCCAAGGGCCATACTAAAAGGATTAAAGAATAATTTATCTTTATTACTGCCATGTTTCACTTGCTAGAATGAGGAACTGAATTCATCTGAACTTCATAATTACAATAAAGCCCAAATTTGAAGCTTTGGGGTACACCTACTCCTTGAGCATGCAAGTCAGAATGATACAGACATATTGGCCATGTCTACATGTGTGGCAGACTGTGCAATTGTTACTGTGCAGTCATTTAATATTTGAATAAGCAAGTACTAAATGACTGTGCAGTAATCGCTGATACTGTGCAGTACCATCACTGCATGATTTTTCCCCGACGCAACTGCACAGTAGCAACGAGCTACTGCACAATTGCTCATTACTACTGTGCAGTATCGTTGCCGCATGGTTAGTAACCAGCAAGGCTACTGTGCAGTAGCAGCTCGTTGCTACTGCGCTGTAGTATCTCGCGTAGAAGTGCCCATTGTGTATTTCTGACCCCAAGAGTGCATTAAGCACATGTGTTTGGGTGTCTGGGCCTAAACATTATGGTCCACATTATACACCCTACTCCTAGCACAAATGGAAGCTGTTCACAAGTAAGCTGTAAATAAGCTAAAATAAGACTTGTTTCTTACAGGGTGCTAAGGCTATTAATACAGTAGTGATGCGCAGCTTGTATTTCTGCTGCCTTACTGGATCTAGTGCACAAAAAAGGGGCTCAGTTATTTGTTCTTTCAATATTTTTCAGGGGAAAAAAGTTTTATTTTGAAAAAATTCACACAAAAGAAAATGCACGTCATTCTTTTTTCCTGCATCATCTTGAAAAACATTCAGTAAGCAGGCACATTATATGATCAGGTTCTAGGTTTCCTATGTTATTGTTTCTGTGGTTCATTTGGCTTCCTTCCTTTCCGTATTTGATGTACTCGATGATCGCTGGGGATAGCACTGTTAGTGGCAATTTAATTCCCTGCAGATGCAGATCTGTGGTGACAGAAATGCCTGTCGTTCTTGCAGTCTCACACATCTGCTGGGATAGAGAAGGATGTGGAACAATAATTTTCCCAGCAGAGGCAGTTCTGTAGGGACAGTAGTGTCTATGGTACGAAAATTCTCCCAAAAAACACAGATTTGTGGGGACAGTAGCCTCTGTGTCATTGACAACTTTCCAGCATCTGCTGTGACAGTAAATGTCTGTGTTACAGAAATGCTCTCTGCATCTGCTGGGTCAGTCAGAGAGAGTCTTATTGTGTATGTCCAATTTTAGATGTGTAAATCTCCTCCAATGCCAGTTTTCTTTTGAGTCATTTAAGCAGAGGGGAAAAGAGCCATGAAGTGCAGGTATGGATGAATCTTCTTCATATAAGAAACACAGTCTAACATTTCAACTACCAAGAAATAGTGCTAAATATTCCACAAGCAGAATATTAATGATTAATGCATCATTCTCATTGAGCATCCTACTTGGCTCCTATAATATTTTTGCTGTTGTAAATGTTTTGTGAGAAATTATATAAGTGTATTTGTTCAGAACAGAGATGTGCTCAAACAGCAGCAATCTAAACCGAATCTAGATTTCCAGCACCCCTGAATTCAAGGCTGTTTCGATATAGGGTTTTGATTCGGGGCCATCGTAATTCTAACCTTAGAAAGGTGTGTGGATGGACCACAGTAGAACAGCTGGACAATTTCCCAGCAGAAGGCACCTCTATTCAGAACTGAAGCATGTTGTGCTAACATAACAAGGGTAACACTGCACATGGATACACATAGATTAGGGGGATCTCAGCCCAGGTTACATATCATACAGTACAATAAAAAGGGTTTTATTATTAGTTTTCTATAGACCCAGAAATATTTACTGATTAAAATATAATCCTTCTACACCTATAAATACAATAGACTTCAATCGAGTGGACCATTCCATGGCAAGACTTCCTGTTATTTGAGAAAGTATTGAATAATAACTGCAGTAGTGTAACTAGGGCAGGGTGAGCAGGGCACCTGCCCCAGCTGCCAACTACAAGGGAGCACCAGCATCCACCCCTGCTAGAAATCTTTGCTACCACAGAGGAAGCCCTTCCCTACTTCTGCCTGACCTGAGGGGCAGCTCCATATCAAAGTGGGGCAAGCAGAATGGTTCTCCCCCGCCCCCCAGGAACTTTTGCCAGAACAGACAGCCCCACTCCCAAAATGTATGCATTGTGAGGGAAGATGAGTGAATGCGGCAGCAGGATCTGGTCCCAGGAAAGCTGACCACGGGGCTGACATCGGAGCTGACACTGCTGACCCCAAACAGGAGGTAAGACTTCCTTTCTCCTCACCCATACCGCCCGTGCAGCCCCTGTCTGCTGTGGTCAGCATACCCTCAAAGACTTACCCCAAAGACTTTATATGCAAGTAGTAATAAAGGAACCACTCTTTTCTTGTCAGAACATTAAAAGGGGGGGGAAGGAAAGCAAAATTTGGATGTGATGTGACCATAATTGTTACTTACCATTCAACAGATTAAAACTGAGACTTAGTCATGGTTTTTCTGGCTCAGCAGAAAAACACACAGATGCAATTTTTTTCTGTTAAAATGCACAATCTATTACTGCAACTTCTGTTGTTCCGAAGTGTGTGCTAAATTCTTGACAAGTCCCAATCCTGCAACATAAATCAGAGGCACTGGATTAGGAGTGGGTAGGGTAGCGGGGAGGGGGAGAGGTGTGGTTTTTCTGGATTTTGGAGTGTTTTCAACAGAGTTTGTTTTCTTTTACTATTGTTTTTGAATATTTTATCTGTTTAAATAAGTTATTTTGTCTTTTATTGTAAGACACTCTGAGCCTTTTTTTGGAGAAATGTGGCATATAAATCTAATAAAATACAGCTCACTTAGTTTCCCTTCTGATGCCTCTCTGTTGGTGGGTGGGGGTCTTCACAGATATTCCCCATGGGCACAGAGAGCCAGTGCAGCACCATCAAATAGGTTGTTGGCCTAAGCTGTTTGCTATCTTTGGGCCCTTACATCTTTGAGTGTTCCCACTAATTTAAATGGGACTGCACGTGCAATTAAGAGACCTGCAGGGTTGGGCTCTAAATGGACAACATACAGACAAAGGAGAGGCAGAAAGGACTGTCAATAGTTTTGTGACACACCACTTAGCCTAAATTTACTATGCATTAATCAACTATTAGGTGAAATGGGATAAAAATATTAAATGATGGGCCTTTTGGAATTCAGAGGATATTTAAAGTAAACTCCAACTTGGTTGGTTACTGCTGCATTATTATAAAGTTGCATTTATCTTTCTGAAGCTGGCTTGCAAGTAATCACATTAAGCAGAACTGCATGCTTACAAGGCAATTTAAAAAGCCACCACTGTTACTATTAGCCATGTAAAGGAAAATACACATAAAGGAAATACAGTATATGATGACTGTTTAAAAATGCATCTCAGCTTTAACACAGCATAGCCAAATTACTCAGAAAAACTGTTAACAACTCAAAGCTGTTTATATTAACATATCAACAAATCTATAGCAGTAAGAGGCCAAGGAAGAAAGGCAGGAGGCCCTGTCTTACTTGGGGTGATTTCAAACTGAGCTTTTGTATGGATGTGATGGTTATCCACTAGTACTGTTTACTGATTGGGGATCATTTTCCCTCTTTGACAACTGTCCTAAATGTTTAAAATGCAAAATGTCCTGCAAATAAAAAGAAAACCAAGTATATAAGAGGAATTCATAAAAACCAAGGCAACTACTCCAAAAACCATTTCAAAACCTCTTCACAAACTAAAATGTACACACAAATATTTGTAGTTGCAGTTGTTTGATTCTGGGACAGGCTGTTTGTAAATAAATTGTCTAGAACTGCCAAGAGGTGGAGTTTACATCATTAAAAGAAAATACATTTTGACAAAATAATATTCTGTGATTTCTCCATCACTGAATATAGGTTATTACAGGATTCATGAATAATGATGGCCTATATCCTGTAGTCTATTAAAAAATGGCATAACTTGTTCTTTGAGTACATATTGCTAATTGCAGGCTACTGCCCATGCAAAAGACTCATTTGTGTATTATCACTGTAAATGACTGCACAAATTAGGATTAAAACTGCGTCCTGAAAGGACTGTGCAGTAGCATAAAATACAACATGCAGGGTTATTTTAACATATTTGTAGACAGATAATATTGTCTGATTTGAATCTCCTAGCCCATTGGCCTACTGGCTGAAATGTCAACAGCATTAAGTCAGCTATTCATTCTTCAAGGACAACATGTGAGGTACATGTAGTTTATCCTTTGAGACAAAACTTTAAAAACAAAGGTCCTATCTATTTTGAATGGACATGATGCACCATTATTGTTACTATTAATTATTTGTGCTTATAGGAGGAATTGTCGCTAGTATATAGTGTGCCTACTGTTTAGCAAAGACTTAGCAGAATTTGAGACCCTATGTGCTAGGAGATGTGCAGACACTTAGTAAAAGACAATCATTGTCCCAAAGAGCTTATACTCCAACCAAACAAGACAGTGTCAAGGAAAGGAATTTATATAAATCCCCATTTTACAGATGGAAAATGCAGAAAACACCTGAGAATGGCATTCCCTCTCCCACAATGTACTTGACCACAAACATCCTTCTCTCCCACTCATAGGTGACTGGTAGGGGGGGTACATGCCCCCCTGACAGGACCACCCCCACCGCTGCTGCCAGCTTCTGCGTGTGCCCCCTCAGACTTGAGAGGCACCAGTTGCCCATGCTCCCACTGTTGTGCAATATGCTGTGGACTGATTGGTTGCTAGCCTCTACCAAGAGGTTGTTACTTTGCAGAAATTCTGCATGTGTAGTTTTTTTAATGCTTTGGGGTTTTATGCAATGAAAGGAGCTAAGGAAATATAAGATGTTTTACTTTAGCTCCTGTTGAGTTATTTTAAGGATGAAAATTTCAGCAATTTTGAGTTTGTAGAGATATGAGGGTCTGCAAGAATCTTATGGCTGTGGCTCACTGCTCTACAACTACATTATTGCATGAATTCCACATTCTGCAGGATCCTGTAGCACCTCCATGTTCTCGCAGCATACTGCATGTTTTAATGCAGGTCAATCATAAGCAAGATTAGAGACCACTTCCTAGGGTTCATGGTATGCTAGAAGCACCAGGTCAACATTAGAAAAGGCCCTGAGCAAATAAGCAAATGCATCAAGCTCATTCTGTAACAATGAGATACCCTTGCAACAGCCTTTAATTAAAAATGTAAAATTAGATCCTTGTGGAACCTTGGTTAGACTGAGAGTGGACTATGGTCTCTAAAGGGCAGATAAGTCTGGAGATGACTTATTTCTCTTTTTCCCATTAAGTGAAGTAAGGAAGGCCAGTTGCAAAGTATTTCTCTCCCACTCTTGGGCAGGAGCCCAGTCAGAGACTAGGCTGAGCCCATACTGGAAAAAAATGCAAAGATTAGTCAAGAATAATGTAAGACATTCAAGAAAAAAATGCCTGGAACAGGTCTAGTTAAAATCTCATCTCAGGCATAGTCTTTGTATCTTTGCGAGAATGATCCTTGTGCTACTTCTACTTTGGGAAACCCTCAAAGAACAAGGTAGGATTAAAAAGTTAATAGCAATGCAAACTTTCGAACTGGCAGGAGCCTCACTCCCTCCTATCCAGCTCTTCGTGAGGAAAGATAATTTCATCTTTGTGTTTCTGTGTCCCTGATTAGAAAATAGATTAGAAAGTGATAATACTTCCCCACTTTGCAGGGATACAGACATTTTGCCTATGAATACTTTGTAAAGAACTTTGGGTCTTAAATGAAAATTCCAACAGAGCAAAATATTGCTGCTGTTATTTATTGACTGTGTTTATTATTACTGCCAAATGCCTGTTCAACCTATTTATCTTGCGTACCTAGTGCCTACATCTGAAATAAATTATGTCTAAAGCTGAAATAGCCACAAAGTTCAGTGCCCCTTGAGGTGAACATACAAGAAATACCTATAGGTATTAACTTTTTCCTGCAGAACCCAATGCTGCTGTCTATGGAAGTGAACAGCAAATTGGTAAAATAAGCCATCTCTTACATGGGGGAGTCTAGCATTTCCTAAATGAATCGCGCAATGGGAGTGGGACAGGCAAACCACTGAAGAAAGGGTCATCATCAACGCTGTATGCCTTTACTAGAAAACAATCCACTGGAGTATTGCTATAAAACATGCAAACATCCAGAGGAAGTGACAGCAATTTACAGTAAACACTAGGTGTAAACAATTACCTGTGACTTGTTACATCTACTTATACCAGCAGCTGGCTAAACAGGCCCACACAGTCATAGATGTCTGTCCCCATCAAGCACAGCACTGGAAAATAATTATTTAGTAGCTGATTTCCCTGAACTAAGAAAAAGTCAGTCTTGGTATGCGATAGCTAGCAAAGACTGAGAAAATATAGATGTTTATAGATATATTTTGAAAAGTTGAAGAACTAAATAAGCAAATAGGGCATCTTTCTAAGAGCTATGAGGACACTTTTTCTGTCCATCCACCCTCAGTAGGAAGATTTGAGTATTAGGTGAAAGATACTGTTTTAATGGCTGGTCAGGGTCGAACCTACCTGAGCTGGGCATGGGCATAAAATAACTGCAACAAGGAAGGAAGTGATGAGAGAGTGGAAAAGTGTCCAGCAATTCCAACTATTCCCTGCCCGAGACGCAAGCGGGTGTAGTTTGCTTGTCCTTCAGTTTTCCGCTTTCTTCTAGCATTATTTTAGCATCATCCTATTTCCATCTTGCCACCTGCAGGGTGTTCCTTCCAATCTGGTTTTACTAAATGGGTATTTTAAACTTAGGAGGCAGCTCATGAATATTTGCTAGCACGCAGCACACTTGAAATGACAGGTTTCACTCCTGCTTGATCGTGCCCAAGGCCTGCCATGCAGGAGGGAGTCAGTCTGGGTGTCTTGCAGCATGGCAATGCTTGTCTAATAACGATTTTCAAAGCGGGTGAGTGGCACAAATGCCTGGTGGCTGTTGGGAGGTGTGTCCTGCAGGGTCTTGAGGGAGTTCGTAGGGGTGCGGTGGTGGCACCTGACCATGCTAGGACATCTCTCCTTGCGCCTTGCGTCCCAAGGCAGAAGGTTGAAGGACAGATCTGCCTCATGGTGGAGGGCGCTCTGAGGGCATCCCCCCCCAGGGCACTCGGCTTTAGGCCACTTCTCCTTCAGTGCTGCCATTGCAGATGGGCTCCTCTCCTGGTGTCCCTCCACTTGTGAGGGGCTCTCCTGGGGAGGCGGCGGGTCCTCCTGACAGCCCCCTCACCCAGCAGGTGCCTCGCCCGCAGGCCTCCCCCAGCAGCGGCAGCCGGCGGGGAGGCCCGGCC
>NW_005842430.1:1110543-1111739 GCF_000455745.1 Alligator sinensis
CTGGCATTGTGGCCGGCCGGGAACTCAAGGGGGGGAAACCATCGGAGCGCTTCTCTCTGCCCCCCCCCACCCCACCCCCCAGCCAAAAAAAACTTGGGGGGGAGCCGTGGGGGGGTCGTGGAAACGTCTTATAAACCGGATTGCACTGCAAAAAACAAAAAAAGAACAGAACAGAAAAGAAAAGAAAAAGATACAAAATATTACAAGCCCCAAAAAAAAAAAAAAAAAAAAAGGGCAACAGATCCCCGGTCTCCAGCACTCGCCCTCCCTCCCTTTGCTCCTCTCCTGCTGGCCATCTGCCTTGGGCTTTCCTTTGTGTCTGATCTTTTACTACTGAACCGAGTGCAGGAGGAGGAGGAGGAGGGTGCAACACACACAGGGACTATGCCCAGCTCGCTTTTTGCAGACATGGAGAGGAACGGGAGCGGCGGCGGCGGAGGAGGAGGTGGCGGTGGTGGCGGGGGAGAGACCCTGGATGACCAAAGAGCGCTGCAGATCGCCCTGGATCAGCTCTCCCTGCTGGGGCTGGACAACGACGAGGCGGGCTCCCTCTACGACAATGAGCCTCGGAAAAAGAGCGTGAACATGACAGAGTGCGTGCCGGTGCCCAGCTCGGAGCATGTCGCGGAGATAGTGGGGAGACAAGGTGGGTAACGGGGTGCGGGGGGACAGCCCCTCTCTCCCCCCCGCGCCGGGGCTGCCGCGTCCCGGTCCGCCGGCCAGCGCCGGGCTTCCCCCAGACAAAGAAAGTGCAGCAGACGTGGTGTTTCTAAGGCGCATGATGCATCACTTCCAAGATGCACTTTCATCTCCCGGGGAGGAGGAGGAGAAAAAAAAAAAAAGAAAGAAATCTTTCCTTTGCTTTTTAATTTTTATTTTTAAACCAAAGTTAACACTCGTCTGCAAAGGAAACGGGGCACATCGGAGCCTGGATTGCTTTTTTATTATTATGATTATTATGATTCTCCCCCCCCCCCAAAGTTAGAAATCGTGGATGTTTGCAGGGACAGAAATGGAGCGGGGAAGTGGAACAATGGGATTGGAACAGAGCATCCGCATTGGGAATCTGGCTCATTCAATGCTGACCTCCTTTAAGTGGGGGAGGGAAAGTTTGGGGGTTTTGTGTGTGTTTGTTTCCAAAGGAATCTGTTGAGCAGGAGTGTGGAGTTGTTGGGGGGGGGGGGGGGGGTGGGCGG
>NW_005842430.1:1112249-1112529 GCF_000455745.1 Alligator sinensis
CACATGCTGCCGGGCCAGACCACCATCCAGGTGCGGGTGCCTGACCGGGTGGTGGGGCTGGTGGTGGGGCCCAAGGGGGCCACGATCAAGCGCATCCAGCAGCAGACGCACACCTACATCGTGACCCCGAGCCGCGACAAGGAGCCGGTGTTCGAGGTGACGGGCATGCCGGAGAACGTGGACCGCGCCCGCGAGGAGATCGAGGCGCACATCGCCATGCGCACGGGCGGCCTCATCGAGCTCACGGACGACAACGACTTCCACGCCAACGGCACGGACG
>NW_005842430.1:1115528-1122727 GCF_000455745.1 Alligator sinensis
GATACCTATTTTAGAATGACTTTTCAATGAGAGCAAAAAAACTAACATACATATTGCACCTTGGAAATTTGACTTCACAAAGTCGCTGCTTATTGTAAATCTGTCTTGTTCTGATCCTTTTATACACCCGCCTATGTGGTTTTCTTTGCATTTAAACAAAGAGGTGGTGCCATTTGCTTTATGGTCTATGGTGGCATTAACATTCCATTCCCCACTTTGAGTCTTGTGTTCCCTTTAGGAACCTGGTTGGGTATGCGGAGCAAAAGGTAATGATATGGACTAGAAATGGGGATGGGAGGAGGGGAAGAAGGCCCAAAAGGAACAGAGCGCTTTATCCAAGTGTGACAGTGGTCTGGATAGTTGCAAATGTGTTAACACTGGGTACTGGAAAGGGAGACTGTCAGGATGTTTAGGTCCAAAGTGTTGGTTTTCTTACTGATTTTACACAATGTGCTTGAAATGTTTAAAACAATCCACTGATCTGTCTGCAGCACTCCTGTCATAGTGTCTAGGCCTTGTGTTAGTGTGGATGGAACCCAGAAATCTGAATTTGACTAGGAACAAAAAAAGTGTGCGTGAGTGGGCTGCTTAATTTGCCATGCTTAGTGAAGTGCAAAAAAATAAATGGGAGAGGAAGAGGGAAGTGAAAACTACATTTAATTTATAAAGGCAGGTTCGATAATCTGTGGTATTAATAATGCAGGTAAAGAGATTGTAACCTGACACTTTGCTTTTAATGGACAGCCCTTTTGCTGCAGGTCAATGGAGGTCTTCCTGACCTTGGCAATGTGACAGGATCATCATTGATCACAGATCCACTTGATTTTCTCTCCTCTCCAGTTAATTAAATGTAGCCAGAAACATTTTCAACTTTCATCTTGCAGGACTTATCTTGTAATTTTCTTTATCAAATCTATTGTGGATAAAACAAAGGACATCCGACTCTGTTCATGTTGAAGTGCTCGTTTTTGGCCTCTATACAACATTTCAAGGTGCTAATGAAGCATAAATTTACGATCCATGTGCGTGTCATTTTTTAAGAGGAAAGAAGCCCCTTTTTGGTTCCTGCTGCACCTTACAATGGCTGATTGTGTTCCTTTCTCCTCAACCTCGTCTGGGAGAGAGACATTTGGCTCATTCTTGTTTTCTCATCTGGAGTGTGCATTTTGTTCCATCTTCCAAATATACGTGTCGTAAGCATTAGGCACCGTGGAGACAGCAGCTATTTTTGCATCCTACATTGACAATTTCAGCAGATTGCATCTGAAGCACTAGTCCCCTATGGCTGCAAACCGCTTCTAAGCATGGCCTCCTGATGGACACCATCTCTTGGAGTCATAATGCCATATACAGGGTTCATTAGATCATGTGTTGTTCTTTGTCTTCATTTATGTGCCCAAAACAAGTGCATTTCTCATGGCCAGTTTCAAATCTACATTTATAGGCTACTATAGACAGAGGTTCATTAGGAAGGTTAAGTAGAGAATAATGTGGACTATACATGCACACTGCCACCAACTTCACATATTAGTATATTCAAATTCTGTGCTGATTTATACCTCAGTTCGTTCAGTGGGATTACAGAGGCTATAAATCAGTGTAGGATTTTTTTTCCTCTAAATCTGGGGCCATATGGTGGTGGTGGAGAAAATAGTATGAGAGACCTGTAATTAACTAGAATAGGGCCCTGTGTTTGGTAGGAGGCTATTTCAAAGCATAGAAAAGGGGCAAAGTTCATTTTCTAATTGAGTACTTTGAAATATATATGTTCATTGTTTATTTGCCAGAACAGTGATTAGTTTGTTTTTCAAGTGCTTCTGAGTGGTTAGTGCTGGGTGTTGTCGTTAAGGCTTCACTTTTGCAAGTGGTTCTGAAGTTAGTGGAACTAACCATGAAAATCAAGTCTGGCTGCGTAAGCACCAGTTGCAGGATTGAACCTTTAATGTCAGGAAGAAGTAGAACATATAGGCTTTTGGCAGTTCCAATTTGTTGGAGGAAACCAGAGGGAAATTAAGAATTCTGTGTATATTCCTCCAGCTATTTAAATTTACATGCATACTACATGGTGTATACAGATATAATTAGTTTGAAAACAGAAGAAATTTACATTTGTAATAATTATTATATGTAAAGTCCCAATCTTGATTATTTCTCTGTCCATATCTTGTGCTGCTCAGAATTTGCATAACAATCAGACCTCAGAGCTAGAACATGCTTACTAGCAGAAAGGGCTTTCTACTATACTATTTTGTTGCCAAATAAATTATAATGATCAATTTAATCTAAATTTACTCTCTACATATATTTTTCAGCAAATCAGTTGAAATGAAACTTCAGCCAAAATCTAAAGCCCACAGCAATAAATCTTGCACAAGTGTGCATATCTTGGCTTTTGAACTGAATTGCTTTTTATTTTACTCCCCCCTCCTCATTGGTTATTTTTCTTCAGTTTTGGATTATAAAATAACCAACGCTGTTTCTGTTGTCACTCATGTCAATAACTTTTGTCATTAACTTCATTGGAAAAGGGATCATGTCTCACTATTGTATTCCAGTATCCACTTTGAAACAGAAAAACGTAATTATTCACACTTCTTCTACCTATACATGTTTCCTGTGGTCATTGTGCTGCCAACAGCAATGAACTAATAAGGCAGGAGTTCTCAAACATTGCGATACCACGACACCGAATGCTGGATGGTGACGGTGGGAGATTGGGAGCTCGCACACGGCAGCCACCACTGCCATCCACCACTCCATGCCACCGCCACGCACCACTTCCCCGCGCCGCTGCACATATCCCCTGGGAAGTTTGCGATCTCCTTTTAAGTTGCTCGCAACCCCCCGGGGGGGGTCACAACCCACAGTCTGAGAAACCCCCTGTGAGAAGGCAACAAAGATAGGTCAGTTTCTGATATACAAAGTATACGGTTTCCGGTATACCTGCATGACCCTTCATATATAGATGGTTATAAGTTCATACTTTTATCTTTGTAGACTGCTGGCTGCTTGAAAATCTTAACAAGACTATGGAAAAATATAATTGTAGAGTCTTTTTTTTTTAATTAATTTATGTTAATAAAAGCCCACTGGAATTCTATAAAGGTTTTATTGTAGTTTTATTACTTAATATCAAGGAATGTAATGAAGTTTTCACAGTTGGATATATAGAATAATTAATGTAATGGAATCTAATTTCTACGTTTGATTAAAAAGTAGAAAGTTTATTTTGGCTTAGTTTCAATGGAAAAAGCCACTGTACAAAAGATTAGATTTTAATCAGTGGAACATTTTCTACTTAAACTTTATTTGAAATGTTTAGAGCCAAAGCTTGTTTATACAAATACTGTGAAGGTGTAATGCTAGTATATGAAAATGGATCTGTGTGCAGTATGTATGTAGTCTTGAGCCAAATGATAGTCTGTGTAGTTAGATTGCTGGACCCTCATAGTGTATCATTGAATTTGTGGGTGCAGTGAAAGATCAGGATATTAGAAGCTGCTCATTATCAGACCTCTTTGCTGAATTTTGGTCTTCTGGAAGGCAGTGGCAAGTTCCACCTGGAACAGGTTTTGATCCTTCCTATAAATTGCACTATTGCAATAAAGCATGTTGGTGTATAAAGTTTGATTCAGTGCAGCTAGGCAGCATTTGTTCCTAAAGTGTTTTTTGTTATATGCTAATAGGGAAATAGTATAATTGCTGGTGAAGGAAACCAATCAGTTAAATACCATTCCTTTTGAGTGTATCCTGTAGTTTTACCACTCCAGATATGATTGATCTGCTGTCTGAGGAGCTTTATAGTTTTCTATAATAATGTACCACAAGAAGTGGCCTTGTTAGTTTTAAATGGAGAAGAAATAGAAATTTTGATATTCATCATTACTGCCTTTCAGTCCCTGATGGAGGTAAAACACAGTAAAGTGCTTTTGCCTCTTAGATAGAAGGGTCTCTTCTGCCTTTCGTATCTGAGGGAATTATGTGGCCCACTTACATTAGCATGAATGGAAATTGCCTGCATAAATCTCTCTGTCATGAATGGGTGAATAGAATCTGTTGTCTTGTAGTCTGTCCTTTGTCTTTCTGTTTCATTCACTTTTCCCCACTACAAAAAGGTTATGACTTTGAGCCTGAGTCAACAGTGGCAATGCAGTGGTTAATTTGTGTCTACATGGAGTTCTTGCTTGATATTTCTGTTCTTTGTATTTTGATAGGTGTGCTGAACCATGGAAGCTATCTATCAAAAGAAAATTTCAATAAAAATATGACGTAGAAAAACCTTTTTTAATAGAGTCTCAGAAGTTTCTGCTATTTGTCAGAAAGTACATCATTCTTACCCTAGAAGACAGAATAAGGAGCTTCGTTTCAGGATGTGTAGTTCCTCCTCTGCTGTTGACTTGCTGTGTGATCTTCGGTAATTCATTTATTCTTCTTTATGCTTCAGTATTTCCATCTCTAATATGAACTCATGTAACCTGCTTCGGAGGAGTATTGTGAGGCTTCATTAACTGATGCTTGGAAATGCTCTCCTATCCTGACGTGGAAGTCCTGATGTAAGTCAAAAATACTATTATTGATACTCCATAATTAGTTATCTATAATTGATTGTCTATTGCCAGAATGCACTAATCACATTTGTCTAATGCTAACCATTGCAAACTGATTTAGTCTGCTAATTTTCAGATGCTCATCTTCACACAGAATTTAGTAGTTCCATGTAAAAAGATGTTTTTTATGCAAGACTGTGTGTGTGGGAGAGAGAGAGTGTGTACCTCTAACACTAGTGGGCCCAAATTACATTCCTTGCACACTTAAACCTCCAGCTGCTTTCCATAGGATGTTTGGGTGTGCAAGCAAAGCAGTATCAGAGACACATGACTCATTATTGGCCATCCCTTACATGAATGTATATTTAAGCTATCATCACTGTCAGCCCAACAGATATTGTGAAGGAGAAGGCAAAGCATCCTTAGCTCAGAATTTTCTTCTTCTTGTATGTGTAATATCACTATAACATTTTTTAAATTTAATTTCCACTTTTTATGATGGTATAAAATTCAAAGGGAACCAAGAAAATTAGGCTGATCCAGGAATCCTTACTTATACGACCAGTGCTATTGAATTCAGTGGGTTGCTGCATGAGGGATGACCGCAGGATTGAGTTCTTACAAATGGTGTCATTTCAAGACGGTAGTAAAACTAAGGGTGAGCGATGGGACACTAGCTACTGGCGCTGACTTTGTAGGAAGGGTGCAAAAATAGCAGCCACTGTCCCATTGCTGCTGGGGATGCAGAACTGCCGAATTTCGCTGCTGTTTGAAGAGGTACATTGGCACTGTAAATACCATCTTCTATTTCTAGAGACAGTAGGACCCGGTCTTGCTATTCATGACTGTGGTTTTGTTTGGAAAAAGATGACTTTGTTGCATCTCTGAAGGTCTCCTTGTGCTGCATATCGGAATATGCAGGGCATACCTTAAAACAATGGGGCTTTTGTATGAGCCTCTATTGTAAAGATACAGTATGTAGCATGAAACATAAAGCAGATTTTCATAATGTTGCATGCACAGTTACCACTGTTGGCAATGGAGTTGTGGAAAATGGACTTGCACATGACTGATCCCATGTCCAGATTACATCACTGAGTTGTGTGTGTGTGTGTGTGTGTGTGTGTGTGTGTGTGTGTGTTTGTTTAAACATAGGCCACACTTTATATTTAAAATGATTAAGAAAAGTAATTCCTGCATAAGTCCATCAAGTATGTTTAACGCAGATTTATTATTTGTCATTCATTATTCCATTTCCTAAATGTCACTCAGATAAAATTATGGCTACATCTTATTACTGAGGGGAATTTTAAAACATTTTCAAGCCCTAAAAATACAGTTTTCTTTATTAAAAGTGGCTAACCTGAACATAGGTGCAAGGCAGCAGACAATGTCTTCAGCTTCCTGAGTCGCGCGATGCTTGGAATCTCAATGCTGGCTCTGCAAAAGGTCGAACTGCTTGTCCAAAAACCCAGAGAATCCCAGCAGAGGTGAAGGAACATAGTTACTCATGAGAGAAGCTTGTCCCTTTCCATTTTATATTGCTCTCTATGTATCTCTTGCCTGTCTGTGTTAATCTGTGCCAGATAAGATGCTGAATGGATGCTGTAGAGTTACTGGACTGGTAGAACACGACCATAAGACTTTAAATGAGGAAACAGCTGCCAGAGGCCAGGATTGTTAAGTGTATCAAAATTTAAAGTGCTCCAAAGCAGGGTCTTCTACTCCTTTATTGGAGTGTGTCTGCTGTGCCATTGGACTTCCTTTTCCCCAGATTTGATCTTCAGGCCTAATGGCCCGTTTCATCTTTTCCCTGGCTGAGAACAGCCAGCTTCAGGTTTCACTTCTTTCCCAGCTAAATGGCATTCAGTCAGCCAGAGAATGACTTGTCCGATATCAGGCTATGCTCAATGCATTATCCCCTGCAGTTTCTCCCATAAGCCTAATTATAATATATGACTTACTGGGTTCATAGATTTAATAGATATCTAGGGTTGGAAGGGACCTATTAGATCATCGAGTCCGACCCCCTGCTTTGGGTAGGAAAGAGCGCTGGGGTCAAGTGATCCCAGCCATGTGCTTGTCTAATCTCCTTTTAAACACCTCCAAGATAGGGGAAAACACCACCTCCCTTGGAAGCCCGTTCCATATCTTGGCAACTCTCACCGTAAAGAATTTCTTCCTGATGTCCAATCTAAATCTGATCTCCTTCAGTTTATGGGCATTGTTTCTAGTAACCCCAAGGGGCGCCCTGGTAAACAGAGTATCTCCTATTCCCCGCTGCCCCCCTGATAAGTTTGTAGATGGCCACAAGATCACCTCTCAGCCTTCTCTTGCGGAGGCTGAAGAGATTCAAGTCCTTCAATCTGTCTTCATAGGATCTTATTTGCAGGTCCTCAACCATATGAGTAGCCTTCCTCTGAACCCTTTCCAGGTTATCCACATCCCTCTTGAAGTGCAGTGCCCAAAACTGGATGCAGTACTCCAGCTGCGGCCTCACCAATGCCGCATAGAGGGGAAGTATCACCTCCCTAGACCTGCTCATGATACACCTACTAACGCAAGAAAGAGTGCGGTTAGCCTTACTTATTACCTCGTCACATTCATAGATTCATAGATGTTAGGGTTGGAAGGGACCTCAATAGATCATCG
>NW_005842430.1:1123534-1143944 GCF_000455745.1 Alligator sinensis
CCTCTAGCCAATTCACCACCCACCGGACTGTGTAGTCATCCAAGTCACAGCCTCTTAACTTGCTCACCAGTATGGGGTGGGATACTGTATCGAAGGCCTTCCTGAAGTCTAAGTATACGACATCCACCCCTACTCCTGTGTCCAGGTGTTTCGTAACCTGGTCATAAAAAGAGACTAGATTAGTCAGGCATGATCTGCCTGACACGAACCCATGCTGGTTTCCCCTCAGCATAATTTGTCCTGCCGGACTCTCGCAAATGTGAGCCTTGATAATTTTTTCAAAGACTTTGCCTAGGATGGAAGTGAGACTGACTGGCCTATAGTTGCCCGGGTCCTCCTTCCTCCCCTTCTTGAAAATGGGGACCACATTGGCCCTTTTCCAGTCCTCCAGGACCTGGCCCATGCGCCACGAGTGTTCAAATATTACCGCCAGTGGCTATGCAATGACGTCAGCCAGTGCCTTCAGTACCCTTGGATGGAGCTCATCCAGGCCTGGCGACTTAAAGGCATCCAGTTTCTCCAAGTGACTCTGCACCATCTCAGAGTCTCATGAACTCATGTTCATTTTTGCATTGATTATGACTCCGAGATCTCTTTCTGCTGCTGTGCTGCTTAGAATGGCACTTCCCAGTCTCTTGGTGTATTGGTGATTCTTTCTCCCCAAGTGCAGCACTTTGCACTTATCTTAGCTAAATTGCATCCTATTCTGATCTGCCCACTTCCCCAGTCTATCCAAATCTGCCTGAATTCACTCCCTATCCTCTAGTGTGTTTACTATACCCCATAGTTTGGTGTCATCTGTGAATTTGGACAGAGTGCTTTCTACACCCTCATCCAAATCACTGATGAAGATATTGAACAGTACTGGTCCAAGGACAGAGCCTTGGGGGACACCACTGTCCACATTTCTCCAGGTAGAAACCGACCCATCCACCACCACTCTCTGGGTGCGTCCCATAAGCTAGTTTTCCACCACCCTGACTGTGAAAAAGTCCACTTCACAGCTACTTAGTTTTTTTGTAAGAATTGGGTGCAACATTGTGTCGAAAGCCTTTTTAAAAATCCATGTAAATAACATTTACATTAACTCCTGCATCTATGCACTTTGTGACCTGGTCATAAAAAGACACTAGGTTAGTCAGGCAGGATCTGCTTGCTATAAACCCAGGCTGGTTGCCCTTTAGCACTGTTACCCACTGGCCCCCCAGCGGGTGACACAATATTTTTCACTCTTCTATGGGTTGGGCAATATCTTTCACTCTTCTATGTGTAGACCTTGGCAGCCATGGGATAGCTGATTTGTATGAATATCTAATATGGATTTCTATAGCTACAACTGAAGTAGGAGTTGCATGATAGAATTGAAATCATGCTTTGAGGAGCCCTACAAAAGCAGGTCAATGAAGCCTCCACAGGCCCTCAGCCTAGGGTGGCCACTCATCCAGTTTTATAGAGGACAGCCTGGTTTTCTGCTACTCTGTCCTCTGTCCTATTGATATGAAACTGGACGCCTTTATGTCAGACTGTTGGAAGTCTGTGGATGAAAACAGAGGACATAAAGACATCCGGTTTCATATCAACAGGGCAGAGGACAAATGGCCACCCCACCTCAGCCATGGGGAACACTGTTGCTTATCACACACACACACACACACACACACACACACACACACACACACACACACACACACACACACACACACACACACACACCAGTTGAGGAGTTATACACTGAGCTTTAGGTCCATGCAAATAAAAGGAGTAAGAGTGATTTTTGCTTTAATTTTATTTTGTGATTCTGATATTAAAGGTAGCAGCTTACTGCAAATATTATCATTTTATCCCTATCCATTATTCTCTTGTGTACATAAAAGAACACTTTAGAGATAGCTTACAAATAATCTAACTACAATGAATAGGGTTTTGTAGCACTGTGTAAAGATTTGCTTTATGTTCACTTTGATTGTAAAATCTTACATAGAATTATCCTTTTTTTATATCACTTCTTGTAAAATCTTGCCTTTTTTACTGGCACAAGCAAGGTATGAATGTAAAAAGGAATTCAGTGCAGATGAAGGCTGTAATACACTTGTTCATCCCAAAGTAGAATGTATAACTAATTACATTTTAATTAAATCTTTAACATCAACAGCTGTTTTAAAGGGTCTTTTTAAGCTACATTTATTTTTAGTATTGTTTAAGATCTTCTTTCTTTTTGTGCATCTGTATTCATGTATTATTATCCTTTAAGAAGTTTTTCCCACTCTCAAAAGTATCAATTGCTAGTGGTGTGTATTAAAGGTTAAGTGCTGGTTCAGTTTTTTCTTTTTTGTTTTTTTAAATTCCAGCTATTGCTTGTCTAAATAGAGAGCAAAAAGGACATGGAAACACCAAAATCCCACTTATTCTCTTTGTCTTGCTCAAACAAAATCTTAATATATAAGCACCAATTTTTCTGTAAACATCAAAATCCAGTAATCAGGAGAGCTGTGTGTGTCAGATTTAGAAGGTAGTTAAATAACAAATTTGAATGCCAACTCAATTGTTAAAATTGTATAAACAATAAATAACAATTCATTATTCCTTTCATAAGGCTAGCCAGGAGGATCAAGAACACTTAGTATTAGCAATGTTTGAGGCTAATGTCATAATTGATGTAACAGAAGCAAAACAACAGCAAAGCTGAAAAACTGCTGAAGTTTCCAGCTGGTATCAGAAAATTAACACTGCTTATATTAGTTCTAACAAATATTAAAAGCGAACACAACAAAGAACTAGTGTATCCCTGGTGTAACACCACTGAAGGTATTTGAATTACACCCAAGGTAAATTTGACCCCTCTTTGCTGTAAAAACAAAGCATTGTATGATGGTTAGGACCGTTCTTATTTATACCAGCTTTCCACCATTAGAGGAGCCACTTCCATTGGTGAAAATGGAATTGACTTTTTGTGTTTCATAGGTCAGTGTCTTTGTTGTCCTTATTACAGATGCACTGGGCTAAGTGTGATGTCATACAAGTTTAGGAGTAAAACCTCTACAGTCAGTGTAGTCACATGGATAGGAAAGCAGGTTATATGAGAGAAGAATCAGGCCCACTAGGTCAGATCTTGCTATTGCAAAGCTGGAGTGAACTGAATTGTTCTAGCTGCCCACTGAGGACAGAGTCTCTCTCTCTCAGCGTTCAGTGACCTGAATGTTGTTTTTGATCAAACAGACAACCTAAATTCTCTTTAGAGGAAAAACATTTTTACTACAGTAATAAAAAGCAATAGAAAATATTAATCAGTGGTGCACTTCTGGAGGGCAGTGAGGAACACTGCTACTTTTGCCCATCAGGCCTGGGGCCCAGACTGCAGTAACTCTTGGAGGAGCCTTAACTGTCAAATCAAGCTGCTTTATTGAATCAGCAGGGTAACTGATCCATAGAATGACACTTAATTCAAGACAATTGCAAACATCTTTGAGTAACTGATAGTGAAAGGAACCCCCTTGTTATGGCTTCATGGTTCATGTAAAGGATAAGAGTGAGGAGAACTGGTTTCTGCCTTCAGCTGTACCTAGTGATTTAAGTAAATTACTTTGGCTTTCTGCCTCAGTTTCCTCCTGTTGTATAGTGACCTGATTTAGAAGGATGTTGTGAAACTGAATTAATTCATGTGTTAAAAATTCTTCCAGTCTTGGTTTGGAGGATATGATGGAACTGTGAAGCATTATGTTATGAGATTCAATAGTATGAGCATGTATCGTTAGCCCATAATGTCCAACAACAACCTTTCTTTACTACTAGGAGGACAGAAAAATAGGGACCCTAATAAATATGCAGCAGCCAGACTGGCAACAGCTGCAATGAGACACAGCATTTTGATTTGTAAATCTTTCAGAACTTTTCTTAATGTGTTACTATTTCTCCTTGTTAGTAGCAGATTGAATTGCATAAAACTGAATTCCAGTAGCAGAACAGCTACATGGTATTGTATTAGAAGAAATACCAATCACTGCAGGATTGTTTTGCTGATGTCAACAACACATGCTGCATACCAACATCTGAAATATACCAAACCTATTTCTTTATATTTCTATAAAATCATATGAAATGTTACATGATATTAAAATCAGACTGTGTCTTATATGTTGCATTATTTAAAGGCTAACTGGCTTTGGATTATTTGTAGGGTTTCCATTTTTTTTACATTTGCCAGTAAAATATTTGTATTGATTTTTAGGTATAGAAATGAAGATGTCAAACTGGATTAACACTGCTATCACAGATCCTGACTGCAAAATGCATCCTGTTGGCATTTGCATAATTATCAGTTTTGCTTAACAGAAAGTTGCATAAAAAACTTCTGTCCACCTCCACTGCTTATAATGTAGTCCCTAAATACCCTCTCCAGTGCCTTTGACCTCTTAATTCATCATAGTTTACAGATGACCAGCAGGAGATGACATGTAAAGGGAGATGGCTGGAGTGCCAATTGTGGAATCTGATCCATTGCTGCATTCAGAAGTGTAAAAGTCATGGGTGAAATCCTGGCTCTGTTGAAGTCAATGGGAATCTTGTCATTAACATCAGGGAGCTAGGATTTCACCCCTATGTGCCTTGGCTATGTGGGGGGCAAGTAAATGTTTCTTTGCCTCCATCATAACATTTGGAGAGGCTCATAAAGTGAAACTTTCAGGTCTGGTGGAGGGTAGAGCTTGAAGAAACTGCTCTACCTCCAGTCAGTAACACAGTCAAATTTTTCTTGTGACCAGCTTTCAAATTAATTGGAAGACAAAATGAAGCTGATTTGACAGGAGAAGAATGATGACATTCCTTATGGAGAAGCAAACTAACCTCAGACTTCCTCCTTTGTATCTTTTTTCTGGGACATCAATATTTGCATTTCCGTTTTCTTGCTTTTTCTTTCTTTCCTAGGAAATTAGAATCTTGTTTTGATCTGGTGGAACATCTAGGTTTTGGTATTGCAATATTGTATGGATTTTTCAGCTATGATAACAGGACCTTATCTGCTTTGCAACTTCTCTAGTTCACATCAGACTCCCTGAATTCCTTTTCTCCCAAAAGCACTTTTTAAAGCTTATTTTCTTGTTCTTTTGTCCTTCATTACTTCACAGGAGTAAGTTAAATGAGTTATGCTGTTTTTCTTTGTCCTGAGGAATTTTTGTTTCTCCTGCTTCTTATCTTAGTATGCAAAACAATGATGTTTATGCAGAATTAATCTAAGGAAACAGTAGTGAACATGCTCACTTCATGTCTCCAACTCATCCATCCATGCAAATTCTAATGAATGAGGACAACAGGCCATTTCATAACTTGGATTTGTGTTGGGGGGGCAAGAGTTATGAATGGGGGATGTAATAGCCACAGTCCCTCAGTAGGAGGTGGAGTAGGAGGTTGGAAGGACATTGGGGGAGGGTGCATGGTTCTCTTCTGGGAGTGAGGCAGAGCGGGTGGGATTGGGTGGGCAGGGAAGTAGGAAGGGGGGATTATTTTTCTATTTAGGTGTAAATAGCAGTTGGGAAGCTTAGCTAGGATTGGTTGGAGGGTTTGTTACTATGGGGGATAAGGCAGAGAACTAGTAGTTGCTGGTGGTGGTGGGGTATTGGAGTTCTCCAACTTTGGGGTGGTGTTTGAGGAATCCTAAGGGGGGCTTGTCTGTTTATTCTAAGCTGCTCTGAGCCTTTTGGATAGGACAAGATATATGTGTAGACACCCTGACTGGGAAGACGTTTCAGTGAAGGCCAGGGGAATTCCCCAGAAACAGAGTGCTCTCTGGGCCAGCGGGGCTACCTTGTAAATAGGTATGGAAGGTTTAAATTTTTATTGGTAAGCATTGATAAACTTCAATTTCACCTCACACTTACAGGCCAGCAACAAAATATGTCCATTGTTAATAACCAAAATGTATAGAAAGGGGACATAAGAAAAATGATGGTTGATGGAGTGTGTGATGACGTGGAGATCGTCCTACAGAGCTGAGCTGACTGCAGTTTGGACTGCAAGTCCCAGAAATGCCAGGGGCCTGGGGACAAAGGGAGAGCATGTGAGAAGACGAGAAGGGAGCTGTGGGTGAGCAGAGCCGGGACTCATGGCAGCTCTGCTCCTCAGCCTCCAGCAGTCCTACAGTAACTACATTTGTCATTAATAAATTGTCTGCCCATCACACCCCTAATTTTGGGCCAGCCTGAAAATTTAAATTGATAAAACTTGAAATAAATGCTTAAACATTAACATCAATATTATCTGTCAAAATTATTAAAAAATTAAAATTGAATTCTGCCAAGCCTACTCATAAAGCACGTAATCTTTCCATTCCTGACATGATGGGGCATCCTGGGAGCTGGATAGGGAGGGTGAGTGAGGGACAGTGGGGCAGCTCTGGTCCTGGGGCAGTGCTGGCTACCTCGGTGCCCAAAGGAGGTGGTGTGATTAGCTGCTGCTCTGATGGCAGTTACTTTTACTCCTCCCCTACCACCACACACAAAGGTGGTGCCATGGGAGCCCTTTCTCAGTTTCAGTACTGGGGGTCATGATACTACAGAGCTCCGGTCCACCCAGTCCTTCATTAATTCAGGATGTATTAAGAGTTCCTCTCCTACAGTTCTGTCTGTGAAGGGAAAGGGTGCCTCAGGATCAAAATACCTCCGGTGTAAATCAGTACATGCTGTGATTTGCAGTAGCACAGTTTCCTCATTTTCAAGCTCTGCCTCTTCCCGTGAAGAAAATAACAGGTTTACAGCCTACACAAGAGCTTTACACTGGTACAGCTTTGCTGGTGGGAATGGCCTGGGCACATCCCCAACACTGGATGAGGCCTACTTTCATTTAGTTTCAACTTTTACAGAGCTATTTTGCAGTTCTGACAAGAAGCTGTAAAAGAAATTTAGATTGATGCAGTGTTTACCATAGTCTCAGTTAACTTAGACTTGTATAATTTCCCCTTCATTAACAAAAGTGAAATGGATGGCTGGAAGATGCATGCTAACAAGTAAATGCTTTGTGTCTGCAGCCGTACTTATGACTTGCATTTTGTACGGCCTTGGAAGGCAAGGAGGGTGAGGAACCCAGATATGAAAGTAAACCAAAGTACTGAAGCTGAGTTGAAACCTACATCTAACGTTGAAAAGGAGAGACAAAATCACCATATACCTGATGACATCTAGAAAACTTCAATTCTCTTACCTAAAAAAGGGTGTGCGCTTTCAAAGAAAACATAGTTTAAATTAAGTCAGAGCACAATGCTGTAATTAAATAAAGAAATTCTTAACTGCTTAATGGCTGCCTGGAATCTCTTGGTCCTTTTATCCTTGAATCCAAGGTCATATTAACAAAAGCATGCTGAAAGTTTGAAATTGGGGTCAAGACATGCACCATGGATGTAAGGAACACTTGCATTGATATTCTTGTCAAGTAGCTGAGGTAAAACTTAGTTATCCATTGCAGTTAATAGCAGTAGGTAGTCACCCAAACTGCAGTAAAGCTAGAAGACAAAATAATCATCATGGATTTTTCCTAGTAGAGACTTTTAGGTCACAACTTACCAAGTCCTTTATAATGTGGTACTCTCCTGGAATTCGCTCAGTGACCAGATTCTTGAGGCTTTCTTGTCCTTGACTAGCTCATGAAACTTATAACCATATTTGCCCTTGATGCTGGGGTTGTTGAGTAGACTGAAGCACATTTTAGAGAAAAATGAAGGTATATTTCAGCTTTGCCATCTGTTCATGGACCCCGGGGACTATTGTAGCAGCTGGAATATCACCAAAACATAGGGGAAATGTGGTTATAACCACTGCACAGAGCTGGAAAGTGTGGTTGAGTAGGAGGTACTATAGTATCTCAACAACTCCCACTGGAACGCCCTTATAGCAGGGCAATATTCCCTTGGATGGTTGTCAATAACACTTACACTGTACAGATAAGAAGTCTAGAAGAAAAGGTGGATCGAAGACATTTTCCCATTCCCCTGATTTTGGGATGTCCATGGACCAAAATAGCTCCAGAGATAATATAGGGCAGCTGCAGCTGTGCTTTAAGTTATACTACCTGAAACCATCTACGGCCAAACGTTTGTGCTGAACCCTGTTGTGCTCAGCACAACCCCTAGTTGTGCCCTTTCTTTACCCCACCAACTATGCTGAGTTGAGTTGGGTGAGATGGAACTGATTACACTGGCTTGGCACCATCTGTGTCTCCAGGTCAAGGAGAATCCTTAGCTTCCTTTCTCTAAATTTGCTTTATGGGGGCCTCACCCATGCAGACCACCTGGAGCTAGGGTCACAGACTGAACTCTAAGCCTAGAAGTAAAGTGTTCTGTGTATTTGGCCTGAGGTTGGTGGTGTTTAAAGGAAGTTTAAGTAAATTTGCTTAAAGTAAATCATTGTAGAAGAGATACAACAGTAGTTTTACCTAGGACTTAAGCTTATGGGATTGATAGATACCTTTTATTTCATGTATTTCTATTGAGTAAAAGAAAATTCTTTGCTACATTTTAAAAAAAAATTTTGCTTGTGGTGTTTCTGTGAGCCCTGGTCTTTGTGTAACATTCTTCATTCTCCCAAGCATGAAAAGTTAGTAAAAATAATAGTAGGCAAGGTTCTTTAGGTAAATGTGATCTCTTTTATTAGACCAACTAAATAGTTGGGGGGGAAGTTCTTTGCAAGCTTTTGGGTACAAACACTCTTCATGAGGCATTGGGAGAGGAGACTCTGCTGGTGTTACATGTTCTCCAAGGTTCTCCAAGCTTTTTTTCTACCTTGGAGAACACAGAACACCAGCAGAGTCTCCTTATGCCTGATGAAGGGTGCTTGTGCCCCAAAGCTTTCAAAGACCATTTTTCCCCCCCAACTATTTATTGGTTTAATGAAAGAGATCACATCTACCCAAAGAATCTTGCCTGCCTGTGTCCTTAGACCAACACAGCTACAA
Organism: Alligator sinensis; assembly: GCF_000455745.1. Classification (NCBI taxonomy): domain Eukaryota; kingdom Metazoa; phylum Chordata; order Crocodylia; family Alligatoridae; genus Alligator; species Alligator sinensis. The sequence continues at coordinate 1,132,469 of NW_005842430.1, forward strand.
CTAATAACCCTGAAAATAATGGTGAAACATACATTGTATTTAATGAAGAACAACATTCCCCTCTGTCTTTAAGTGAAGGGGCAAGGGGTTTGGGGCTAATTTTCTAATAATAACTCTCCACTCTAAGCTTTGCCATGAGTGAAGGGCAATATGCGTGTTCTGTAAGTGAGGAAACATTACTTTCTGGCCAAAAATTTGGAACATTAATAATATCTTTTTTCCAATTTTTAAAATATTGGAGTGGGGCGGGGGGGGGGGGTTCTTGCCTTTTCTCTGTATTAAAAATAGAGACGATTTAGAACAAATAGGAAGAAAAATTTGATAAACATTAGAAAAATAAGCACGATATTGACAACTATGATCAATTCTCCCCCAGCTTTATTGATCAATATACTCAATACTTTAAAGATTGAACAAGGCCCAAAACATCATAGATCAGAAATTGCTGCAAGATAGATTTGTAAATTCCATGCAGAGAGTAGTTATTCCAGAATTATTCTTAACGCTGTTCCTACATTGTTCACAATTCATTACTGACAGGAGTAATTCTGAACAGGTGGTTTAGTGAACTTTGTGATCTTGTGTTGTTTTAGCTGCAGTCAAACTGTTCCATATGTGGATTTGTTGAAAGATATTTAATGGAAGTTAATAAAAACTCCCCAAAACAAGAATGTGACAAGAAAGAAAGATACTTCTTTTGCATCAGCAGGTAAAGGTGCTTGTCACCTGACTATCCTAGGGTAGGGAATGAAAGGGAGGAAGAAGCAGAGTGGTGCCTTACTGGGTGTTACCTTGTGTTATGGTTTTCTCTTTGCCAATAAAAGCAGTCTCAGGAAAGAGACTTGGAGTGAACTTCAGCTGGACCTGTGTTGTTTACATGGTGTTGAGGATGTATTGGCTTCCAAACTGATTTAAGAGCATCACATTGATGTAGAAACAGGTGAGCCTGGTTTCTCTTTCCAAGAAAAATGAACACAAGACAAATATTGTTCTTTACTTAGAAAAATACTGTGATCATGGGTGACAACAAAGCAATACAGAGGGTGGATCCCTACTCTTACAACTGGGTAGCATCTCACCTTGCCCTTTGAGTTATTCCACTAGCTTCAACGGGGCTATTGGGGAAGCATGGAAATAGCTAACATGAGACAGGCTTATAGAATGTAGCCTTGAATGAAAGCTCAGTGATCTAAACTGGTCTCAGAGAAGGGCTGGATTATATCATTCCTCTGGAGGGAAATGGTGGGCCTCTTAACATGCTCCCCCTTGGAAATACTAGCTCCCTGCCACTATAACCTGCTTCAGGTACAGGAGAGAACACTGCCTTGCAGCTGGTCATTTAAACCCTTCCTGTGCAAGCCTGCCAGGAGCTGTTATGATCCCTCTAGTGCACTTTTTCTGAGCTCCTTCCTACGAGAGCCCTTAGAGGTTATATGTTTGTACATGTCTGCGTGTCCTGTGAAGGTTTAAGTCCACCCATGTTTGAATACTATTTGAGAGGTGAGGGTCAGAGGAATTCCACTGGGGCTAGTAGCCAGGTATACGGCTATATCACCCTAATTGGTGGTCTGCAGCCTGCATGAGGCCTGCAAGAGGTTAATCTGAGCTCCCTGGTTTTCCCTGGCTGCTGCTCATCTCATTGCTTTGCCTGTTGCAGCTGGGCTCATTAGGCTTCCCATCCCTTCACTCTCCAAGAGGTGAGGCAGAACAGGATAGTGCAAGCAGCATGGCTCAGTACAGCCTGCAGTGTAAACGAGCCTAGGACCTGGGGGTGAAGTGCCTGCAAGTGCATGCAATGCAGTGGCTGGGGAGGAGGTGGGGAGCTGCCTATTCACATGGTGCTGGAAAGTTGTACAGCTCTGGGCTATATCATCAAAATCAGTCCTTCAGTGCGTGCTTTCAGCTCCTAGGCAAAAATACCAGTTTCCAGTCTCCTTCCCTAAGGGGCCCGCCTCCCTTCCCAAGTCAGAATATGTCAGCACTGACATTTCAGATCCTTGTTCTTGTGACTGCAGTTGTCCTTTTCTTTTCCAGGGTTCTGTTCCACAATGTGCATGTGTGTTAATACAAATCACTGGGGTGTAGAGAGGTTTGCTGGCTAAGCAGAAGGGAAAGGCAGGTAAGGAGTGACTCAAGGACACAGGTAGCCCCCTTTTTCTTATGTCTTTGCAAAAGGCCTTCAAGAAAAATACTGGGAGAAGGAAAGGAATTTCCTTACACTTGCCTGTTGGGAGCTTTGTCCTCTTCGCCCCTGTAGATTTCTTATTAAATGAAGGAAAGCAAAAAATACTTGTTCTCTTGGACTTTTTTTTTTGTTATGCTACAAAATGAATGTCTCATAACTTGGCACATTCTCTCAGAACCAGTTTCCCTTCATAGTTCGTCACCCATCTGTGGATGGCACCAGAAGGAGGTTTGGAACTGTTATATCGTCTGTGTCTGTGCTGTATTTAAAATGCATGCTGAAGTACAGTTGAAACTTGGTTGTTGACAAATGGGGCTCTCGCATGTTTTGGTTGGCTTTGCTCTTCCAGTTCTAACAGTTTGTTCCTTCCCATACTGTATTAGAGCACTGTTTGGACCTAGCTAAATTTAAACTATGCAGAAGCACATTAAAAATACACAGCTGAAAAGCCAATGTAATATGGTTTTGTGGAAAAGGCGCTGAACTGACCTTTAGCAGATCTGGTTTCAGTTTCAGCTATGCCACATTTCCTTTTTGACCTTGCAAAAGTTGCTTAACCTCTTGTTCTTCAGTTTACCATCTGGGAAACGAGGAAGATCATGCTTTCTCTCACATTTTGGCTTTTTAAATTGTATACTCTTTAGCGCAGCGACTCTGTTTGTACGCCTCTCAGTACAACGCAATTGTGCTCCTGGTTGGACTCAGTAGGCGCTCTTGTAGAAGAGAGAGAAACCAATCATTGCATCAGTTACTTGGACAAAAATTATTATTCAGACAAGCTGCCTATCAACAGATAAGATCATTACTTACTTTGCCATGTGATGCTCATGATTCCATTTTTTTTACCAACATCGTATAGGCTTAGTTTATTATTTTAAAGCAGACTCATGTTACTAGAAATTCAGAGTTTGATCCTGACTTTGCATTGAAAATGCCTTTATTATGACAGTCTGTGTTTATTTTCTCCGAGACATCAACTATATCAGGATCTCTTGGTAGTTACAGTCTCCCCTCAAATCACCCGGGATACTTATTCATAGGTGGCCAAATTCTGATACCCCTGTTCAGGTTGAGAGGATTACCTTACTCAACATGAATGTCAGAATCTGGCCCTTAAGTCTTACTAATAACAGCGTGAACCTTAGTTTTTCCTTTCAAAGGTAATATTAGGTGACTGCATGACTCGAATACAATGATCAGGAATATGAGATGAAACACAATTTCATGGTTACAAAGTATGCAGGTATTTTTTTCTTGTAAGGAAAGTGTATTTTGATTGACGTTCAAAAACTACTGCCACCATTTCCACAATGACGAAAATGACTTCACTTAACAGCCGTTCATGCTAAAAGGAAATAAAACATTGCTTAGACAATGAGGATTTCTGCCCCCCCCCTTCTAGTTTTAAATTTAAAAGAAAAAAGCAGTAGCCATATAAGTACAAGTCGATGGAATATATAAATCTTTAAAAAGGCTTCATAAAGTAGTAATGATTTTAGTACATGCTCCAAATGAGATTAGAGAGCTACATTTGGTTCTAATACAGAGTTTCACATTCAAAGGGACCGTCAGCTTCCTGTTCAAAATCCACTTATATTGAACTGAATGGAGTTCAGACATCATGCCATTGTGTTTCAGACATTTATTTTAATTTAAAACAACTGAAAAACAGTAATAACAGAGCAAGGAAATTTCAAGGTATAGGCATTTTTCCCTACCTTTTCTAAAGTAACGCATTTGGTTGTAACACTGCCCCACTCCACCATCCTGATTGTCTTCTCAGAGACTTTGTGAAATCCTGACTCTGGTAATGTCCATGACAGAGCTCCTGTTGTTTCCAAAAGGGGCAAAATCTTGGTTTTTAGACCATCCAACTGTAAATGTGAGGATTAGGCAAAACAGTATAAATTATTTAATCTAAACCATCAGACACCAGGAATACAGGAGTATTAAACAGAAATAAATGGAGATGCACTTAATTATTTTTTTTGCCTTGATTCTGCTCATACCTTCCATTTCCAAAGAAACTTTCATTGGCAGATTTTCTTTAAATTTCTTTGAGTGAAATTCTCCCTTTTGCAGGGAGAATGCACCATCTTAACTATATTTTGAAGTCAAACTAGTTATCTTTTTTGACATTTAGGATACATGTCTGTTGCCTGAGAGATTTCATCCTCAGTCCTTTTAAAACAATTTTAATATTTAGTTGTTAATTCTTTATCGGTCACAATACTTTTAGACTCTTGGCGTTCTGAAGTGGTGATGTCTTTCCAGTCACAATTAAAGTTGCATTCTCTATTCCTGTTGAATGTCATCACTCAAACGGGGTGAATTTCAGAGGATGAAGAGTGACATAGCAGTAATGGCATCAGCAACAGCAGTTTTTATTGTAAATATTTACAATATGGCAGTAATGGCCATAGATTTACTGTGCTGAGTTCTGTACATCTCAGAAAAAGAAAGAGGTCCTGCTCTGAAGGGTTTGCAATCTAAAGAATACTGTAGAATAATATTGCAATGGGTTTCAAAATTTTAGAGAAAAATTGCAAGCTCCCTCAGAGTGACAAAGGGATGTTCTGTTTAGGTGGTTTGCTTTCATGAGAACCCTTTATTTCTAAAGGCTATGATGGACCACCGGTCACCTTCTATGACCAGTGGAACAGTCTTACAATGCCATTTTTATGTCAGACAGTTCTTAAGAGGATTATAAATTCTGTCCTTTTGCAATTTTTAAAATCCTGAGGAGACGAGTTGCCTAATAAGAGGCAAGACACAGCTTGTTCTTGGAGCTGGAATGCTCCATTAGAACAGATCCACTAGAGGTTTTCTAACCTTTACAGGCAATTTAAATATTAGCTCTCGAGTAAAAAGCGGCATCAATCATAATTAATCCTTACCCTTAATGAACTGTTACTTTTATGGATGCATTTGTCAGTCATAAAATTTACTCAAGTGGATCAGACTATTGGTGTCTCAAGCTGAGTACCCTTTCTGAGGGTGACCAATAGCTGGTGTTTCAGAGGATGGTGAAACCTCTCAATGCATTGAACTCTTTATGCAGTATCGTACTTAGGGTGTGAAAATGAGATTAGAAACAGAGCATTCCCCTCCCCATTGAGAAAGTGGGTGGCTCTTTCCCTAAGACAGGGCTGTTCCTGGTTCTTCTAAGCGATGGGGGACTGCACACCAGGGTTTTTCCTGGTTCTTCTAAGTGATAGGGGACTGCACACCCAGGTCTCATCCCAGCTCCATACTACAAGTGTGGGCAACTAACCCTCGGTCTCTCCTCCTCTTGCACTAGTTGTGTGAATAGCCACTGTACTGCTCAGGTTGTCTAGAGACCCCAGCTGCATCAGCAGCCAGAGCAATAGGTGGAGTGGTAGCAGGTAGGAGTTTAGGAGGGCACCTTAATCTCTCAGGGGCTGTCACTTGGACAGTCCTGTTCTAAGCTATAAACTGTAATTATCCCAAATGAGGTCTGTGTGTTCCTCAGCACAGGTAGCAAGACACAGAGGATGAAGAGGACAACACTCCTGTGTATCCGAAGCACAAGTCTATTGTGTTTGAACTTGTCTAGTCTAGGGAGGACCTAAAACTGAAGTCTCCCGCTCCTCACCCAGAGAAGGTTTGAACCTGCACCTGCTGCTTCTCAGGAAATTGCTCTAACTGCCAGGCCAGGGGTTGGGCATTAGTTCAGACACTTCTCCAGCTTTCCTGGTTGGGGAGCAGGGGAGAAAGTTCTCCCCCATTGGAAGCAGGGTCCAGGGCTACTTCCCATCCAAACAGAAGTTAAAGCAATTTGCTGAGAAGCAAGAGATGCCTCCTGTCCACGGCTGAATTGCAAATTATATTAAACCTGTAGTTATGCAGCTGTGTGCATGCCATTTATAGGCATAAAGTGCAAAGGAAATAAGCCCTATGTCTCCTTTTAATTTTAAATGTACCTGCTATTAAGGCAGTTGAATTCACCCCATGCCTTTTTTATTATTATGGGACCATATAAAATAAGAAATTGATGCATTTTTTCTCTAATGCTTTATAATCTTCATCTTTCTTCAATTAATTTCCCATTAACTCTTTTTTTCTTGCAGCCTAAATAACACACCTTGTACAATCTTGGCTATAAGGACAGTGATTCCTCCCACATCTCCCCATCAGCTTTACCCTTCTTTGGTCTTTTCAATGTCAGCTACATACTGAGGTGCACTAACCAGAGTAGAAAAGCATCATCTCATCCTTGTTGTGCCCAGCTTCACAGCTCTTTCCCATATCTGTCCTGCTCATTTAATACTCTTATCAGTATATTCAGAGAGTAGCATGCCTTTTTGATATTCTTTACTAGGAGTTGGCCTGGCATCAAATTTTAATCAGATATTCTGCTTGAAAATGAAAGGCGTAAAACGACACTCTGGTGTTCAAACCAGCAAACTACTAATAAAAGGCCAAATCTCAATTCTGCTCATTCGTTTAAACAGGTGAAAGAACCTGAAGTTTGTCTGCTTTAGTCCTTTATGTGGGCAGTCTGCTCAGCGCTTTGCTCTGCAAGGCTGCTATATACCACATGGCTGGATTCGGACAGGTTACTGTTGGTGGAAAGGGGCATGTAGTGGGTCTAGTTCACTGGACAGCCTATCTGTTCTGGCACACCAGTGGGTATAAACTACATCAGGTATAGATTTTCAACAAAATCCTGTCCTTATTGAAGTCAGTATGAGCTTTGCTATTGGCTGCAATGAGCACAGGATGCATGTATCCCTTTGCTTAATACACTGTATCGCAGGGGCAATGGAAAAGCAGATTGGAGATGTGCTGACCCTTGTTCAGAACTTGCAGCAAAGCCACAATTCAGTCTAAAATAATAAATCCCGAAGCAACCACAATATCACAATCCTTAACAGAAAGTAACCCACTCTGGATCTCAGAGGCGTAGCACAGCCATTTTGTTGTGCTAGAACAGGCTGCAGTACCTCCAGTAATTATCATGCTTACCAATTGCAAACATGCTGTTTAAATTTGTTACAATTGCTCTAAAGACAGTGCACAAAAAGAGAGGAATTCTATTTAATCTGCAAAGAATTTTCTGGTGCTTAATGCCACCAGAATGTCAGAAGAGTTAATGGCAGATGTGGTTGTGAAAATGTTCTGTATTTTTAGACAACCTTTAATTAAGACACTTTGTATGTAGCAGCGACCAAATAATATGCTGCCACTTGAAAGCTGTCAGAAGGGAAAAAGTGTACAAAGCTTCTAAACGCAGCCCGCTTTATTTTTATCTGAAAGTGAATTAGGAAACCTTTCCAGTGACAATAACTGTCCTTTCACATAAAATGATGAATTTAATGAACACTGTAAATAAATCAGGCATTTTTGTGGCTTTCTACTTAACCCCTTTCACTTAATTTTATTTAATATGGTGTAATTTTAAATATTTCAGTTGCGGGGGTGCTGTGATCCCAGTTATTCCTTAGAGAGGGAATATTTTATATAACTTTTAATAAAGCAGGGTATTTTTTCACCCTTTTTTATAAACCTTTTCAGTGGGTGAATAAGCCTTTCAGGGGTTTACATTTGGGTTGAACAGAAAGGAAGTGAATGTATACAATTCATTTTAGATTTGAATTTGAAGATGTCATTATCAGCAGATTGTTTATTCACCTGTGGAAGTTAATAGATGCTAATATGGTACAGGATTCCATAAAGCAAACTGCTTATTTTAATATAGCAGCATTGTAGCATTTATTACATAAGTGGCATGTTAGATTTCAATGGAAAATATTACAGTTTCAGTAGGGCAACATTTAAAAACTGATTGAACAGTGTAAGCATCATTCTGACAGTCCTAGAATATTGATATATCACTGTTATGATAAACACACAGTAGCTACCCCTTAGATTATTAGTCGGCTAACACACAAGCATAGGCAGAACTATCCGATAGCTTGTTGGTGTGTATAATATATTCCTGGTTATACCTGTTTTATTAATTTTGTTGTTGGTATATGCTTTGATATGCTACTTTATAGGGAAAGGCTGCCAGCAGTAGCACAGGGGGAGACGGTCCCTAAGTCTAGAATGCTGATGAGAATGCTGATGATTTTTGCAAGTCTACGTCAATGGGCATCACAGCTAACGAGCTCCGTTCTGCTCTCTCCCAAGTTCATTGATACTTTTTTGTAATGGCCCACCATCCATTGATAATATTAGCCAGTTGTTGGGGAGGACACGGGTGAATATTTATTCCCAACTGCTTGTTTGTTTTCTTGGATTGTCAGATTCTGCCTCTGCTAGATCCTGATCTACAGCTTGGACGTAATTTTTTGGAAAGCCTCTGTTGATTTTAATGGGCTTTGAATCAGGATTCTTTTATGCTATTTAATGCTCTAGTGATGTCATTCTGACCTCATGTTCTCTGGGCCATTGATGAATTTGGGGTTCATGATAAGAAACAAGGAATGAAGCTCCAGGATTTGACAGAACATAGGTTTCAAAGTGTATATAGTTGTCTTGTTCATGTAAATGGGATATGAATATTCACCTATTTTCTACTCTCTTTAAGGACCACATAAGAAGACAGAGATACCCTGTTTTTCATTAGAAATGTGTCTCAGCAATTCAGCAGCTTTCTGTCTCTCTTATAAATGTTAATTTTTTTATTATAGGTCTATAATATAGGTAGGCCAAGAACAAATTCCACAAACATCTCCTGACATCTTTCTCCTGGGGAGGGGAAGAAGAGCACGGAGGACCAAACATTCATGTTGCTTATCAAAGAACATCTTCTAATGTCCATGGGGATCATGCCACATTGTCTCTAATGTCAGCATCAGAACCAGATTATGATACTCTTGCTCACAGCTTCATTCTGGCTGTAGCCTGACTAAACTCATCTGAAAAGCATTTGTCCCAAAAATACTGTCCACAAAAACAGTGCTTCAGGCCATGATACATCTGGGCCAGAAATCAGTGGGATTAATGGTGGCGCAAATGATATTCAACATGGGCAAATGCATCTGCCTTGAAGTACCGTTTCTGAGGACAGAAGCTTTGTGGCTAACCACAGTGTAATGGCTACTGTGTCAGAGGCAAAGCGTCCACGTTGTCCTTGGATGTGCCTGTGATAAGAAGTACCTCAGTTCACTGAACTGGCGTGACTGAACTCTGTTCTGTACAAAGAGCATGGGAGGCAAAATACTGATTTGAGAAAAAGAGAAACAAAGAAGCATTGTCATTTATAGGCTTGATGAAAGTAATTATACAGCTGTCTGTCTTGCCTTGGGAAAGAATAGCATTGGATTTATATATCCTTTTTAGTGTTTTATAAATTTAAATAAGTGGGCTGGATTCTGATCTTGGTTATTCTGGTGTAGGTAGGAGTGTCCCCCCACTGGAGTGATTACATTTTGGGGAAATATATATCCAAGCTAGATTTAAACAACTTGGCTCAAGAACTGCTACCAGTGTGGTTGGGCAGTGCAAAGCTGAGCATGGGATGCAGACTAGGGATGTGCGAAATGGGCCCTATTCGATTCAGATTCAGCTGAATTCAGCCTATTCAATTTGGAATCACAGGGGGACCCTGGATGCCCCCCCATGCCCAGGAGGCATGAGTCACCAAGCTGGGGGGGCCCATGGAGGGCCCCCTGGTGTGCTCCCCGGCAGACCCGGAAGTGCTTCTGGTCCACTGCCAGGTCCATGCGCGCCAGCATTGGAGCACTCACGAGCCCTCTGCTACCTAGAGGTATGTAGAAAAAACATTTAAAGCTGTGTCTATGCCCGAATCGCAGAATCTTTTCAAATCGATTTGGAGGGTTCTGATTCGATTCAGAGAGATTAAAGGGTCCTCTGATTCGATTTGGATTTGGAGATTCAGCCACCGAATTGGGCTGAATCTTTGCTGAATCAAATCAGGGACTAAAGCTTTGCATATCCCTAATGCAGACCATGTCCAAGAAGCTGGGTAAACCTCTGCTGAAACCACGAGTATACAGATATTTATGATTTTTTAATGGTTGCTCTGGGAGAAAAATCATTGGGAGCAACATGAGAGAAATGCTCCTGGGAGAATTTCAGTCGGGAGACTCAGCGTCTCTACAGGTACCTGTCTAAGAGACACTGCAGAGCAGTCCTCTGGAATCCCAGTGGGCTTTGCTCCCTCTCCTCTCCCCACCCTCCCCATAAGTCAAAGGAGACAGCCAAGCAGGGAGCAGAGCCCTCTTCCTTCCCCCACAACCTCAGTGCTTTGGGCTGGAAAAGCCCAGCACCAAATTACTTATGGGGAGTCTGCTCCTTGCTTTTTCAGCCATAGTCAACCCTATGCCCCCAGTGACCTGGTAACACCCCTCCTCCCTCCATCAATGACTTGGCAGGCTCCCACCCCATGGGCTCCCACCCCATGTCCCTGACCTGGAGCTCTCATTACTGACCTGGCATACCCCAAACCCCTCCTCAGACTGCAGCACTTGGTGCTGAGCCTCCTGGCAGGCCAGTATCAGTACTTCAGGCTTGCTGCTGCTCAGCCTGCATGTCTGTACAGGGCTCTATGGGTAAGTTTTTCTATGGGGAGAACAAACCTAGGAGAATTCTCCGAGATCATTTGATCATGTGTATGCAGCCAATATCTGAGCTGGCTAGTTTAAAGCAAGCTTGGGTATGTCTATATGATCCCATAGTGTAGATATTGGGATTCCTTCATTTTGGATCTAGATCCATTAACCTTCATAAAATTGGAAATTCAGTTTTCCTTCATGTTTTATCTATGCCTTATGAGCTATGCAGAAAGGAAAGGAATCTTGCCCCTCGCACTCGGGGACCATGATCTGACAGTTTCTCAGAGGGCTGCATTTACTTCAAGAAGTCCTGATTACCAAATCAGAGATGCTGAACTCAGTCCCCTTGCTAACTGATAGGTATTGGGAGTTTGGAAGAGGCAATATAGTGCTACAATATGGAATAGGGAAGGATTTGTTAGAACGAGCTATGTTTTATTGGACCAATTGTATAGTTGGGATAGTTAGAAAAGTTTCTGAATGCAGGACAAAGAATGCCTTGCATTCAAAAGCTTGTCTGACTCTATCCCAACTATACAATTGGTCCAATTAAACATATGACCCTAACAAATCCTTGTTTTTTGCATAATTCCTGGATCATCATGGCTACAATGCCACTCTAACACTACTAAAATGTGGAATGGCACTTATGTATTAGAATTTGTCCAAAACTTAATTTTCCACAGTGATAACAGTCATGGGAAGGGTGCATTACATTCTGTTTTGCACCTGTGGGAAAGAGAGT
>NW_005842430.1:1143975-1177429 GCF_000455745.1 Alligator sinensis
TCATAAAATGTCTAGGCTGGATGTTAGCCTCCTTTCTACAAGGCTGAATATAAGGATGCATTTTTTTAACAGTTCAGTGAGCCTCCTTCCAAGAAAATTGCTGGAGGCCCCATGACTTGGCTCATTTAACACTGGGAAAACATTAGCAAATGTATAATAGGAAAAATCTTGCAGTGAGTAGGGTGCGAGCTTCAAAACACCGAATGGTTTTTTTCTCCACCTCAGGGTTCCAATGATTCAGCTCTGATTTGACTTGATATTTTGGGAGGATGGAGCCAAGTATTGGCTGAGGACAAGCCAAGTGCTCTCTGCTCTTATCTTGAGAGATTTGAACCCAAAAGGCATACCATGCTGATTTTCTGGCAGGAGATTGCTTTTATAACCACAGGGGGTATAGGCCCTCACAAGGAAATATCAACTCTGTAGTAAGATAATGTCTCTGCAGCTGTAATGATATTGGGATGGATGGTATCCCAATATAAGGGAGAGCACATCAGGAGAGTTAAAAGCATTATGCATTTGCTTTGCTGAACCAGAATCCTACCTTTTTATAGTACCCTGTACCAGAACTGCAATGAGTAATTTCAGTATGGAGGCTGCAGTCCTATATTACATGTAGCTTGTCATTTGAACTGTGTCCATAGAAATTGATTATGTAATCAATACATTCCTGCACAATGCCAGCAATTTGCTCAGAGACACAAAGTCTCTGTATGCTCTGAATGAGAGCCTTGAATTCAGAATGTCAGCTTGATTTGATAGACAGACATTTTATTCTAGTGTATGGTATCCATCGTAATTAAATGGCCCCAAATTGATTGATAATGCTCTGAACTGCATTCCATTGTGTCCTCACAGCTGCCAGATGGTGTACAGCAAAATAACATTTATGCCACATTTTTGGCTTCTATATTTAAAATACTGGGGTGGTAAAAAATCAGTACTTAATTTTGAACCCTTTATTTTATGATACATAACCCTTTGATCTTTATATGTCCCACTAAGGTCTATGGCAGTGGTTCTCAACCTTTTTTGGACCAGGACCCATTTGTAAACATCGATGGCCAGTCACCCAGTATGTGGGAGAGGAGGTGGGTCTATGGGGCATGGGGGGCCCCAAGCAGCCCCTTGCAGGCTGGAGCTCTGCCAGCCTGCAAGGAAAAAACCCAGTTTCTCATGTTTTTCTCCTTTTAAAGGAAAATCCATTTTTTAAGTTTGTTCGTGAACCTTTCACATATTCTTGCAACCCACTTTTCTCAACCCAGGGGTCATGACACAATACTGGTTTATGGGATACTTTTCGCTGAAGTCATGGGAAATGGAAAATGCCTAAGAGTTTGTTAAATAAAGTTTCAGTGAAAGACATAAAAAGCTGTCAGAGGTTTTCTGAAATTTCTTATTTATAAAGAGCCACTCTTCCTTTTAAACACACATATTACTGCTTTTTAGATATAAAACTGTTTTTCTTTCAATTGGAAACACAACTGTAGTTTGTTGCCATTGTTGTGCAAATGATAATCAAGTAGCTTTAAACATAAGAGACCTGAAAATAAATGAGAATTAAGCAGGAAATGAAAATCACTCTACTCACTGAATATAGATTAAAAAGGTTTGAGATATATTTGAACTATGTACCTATACATTTATGTACTCAGCCTGTATGTTTTCTTTCTGATTAACTTCCTTTTGCATAGGAAAATAAATAGAAAGCATAGGAAAGTAGATGTGTTTTCTGTGGCTGTTCAGGTCATTTATGGTACCTGGTTTTCCATTAGGCAACTAAGATTTATAACCAAGGATCAGTTTGATGCAGCATTTGCTGATAGTAGAGCTGAACCACATCTACTTGGACATAACCTCAGTAAGGAATGAACATTTGTTTCTTATTTGGTCACAGCCAGAAGCATGCAAATGCCAATGTAAGCCATTCAAGTTTAATTTACTGATTAGAACCACAGTAAAAGGATGGAGCTATGCCACAACTCAGTGATTTAAACTTAAAAATACATACTGAATTGCCAATTGAAAATCATCTGCTGCTAACTTCATTCAGCAAGAGACAGACCTGCGTGCAAAGAGTACACACTGGGCACATCCACACATGCAAGCACGTGCGCTTGCAGCAGCGCAAATAGAAGCAGTGCAAATTTGAGCTGGGGCTTTTTGCCTCAGTGCACATGCCCAGACATGCACTTTGGTGTGGGGCAAATTGTGTCACCTGGGGCAAAATTATCCTGCCTGGCTCCTTCTGGATCTGCAGCTAGGCAGAACCAGAGCCAGCACCTGCCCTGGCCAGCACCTCAGGGCTACTTGCCCTCAAGAGCTTCTGGGGCCTGAGCAATTAGTATCTGGGGACACTAGCCCTTGTGCCAAATGGACTGCTGAAGCAGCATCCCAAATTTACTTTTTAAAATACCCTTAAATCCACATTCTTCCACAATTAGAACAAAAGAGAGAGAAAGAGAGAGAGAGAGGGATTGATCAGATGGGCAATGTTTTATTGCTATATTTACAATGTTAAAGCAATTTGAAAACCTACCAGTGTCTCTATTATCATAATAAAATAAATCCTAAATATCTATATGTTGTAACGTTTGCTCTTGGTTTCCTTATCACATGGTGATTGTGTGATGGGGGGATGTGGGGTTTGCAGGAGGGGAAGGAGAAGGGGGGTAGGGGATGTGTGTGGGTATGGAGGGATGTGGGTCAGTGTGTGGGTAGGTGTGGGGGGACTGTGTGGGGGGGCTGCTTAGGAGGGGTGGGTCCGCTGCCCCCCACAGGGCAGAGCCACCCCACACAGCACATGGACTGCCCTGCCTGCAGGGTCTCCCCCCAGTGCTCATCTCCAGCCTCAGGAGGCTGGAGATGAGCAGGAGGCTGGAGACAAGCAGGGGAATGTCTCCAGCTTGTCTCCAGGGGCTCATTTCCAGCCCCCTGCTCATTCTCCTGCTCTGTCTCCAGTCCTCCTGAGGCTGGAGATGAGCAGGAAGTTGAAGATAAGCAGGGGAGTGATCAGGAGGCTGGAGACGATTGAGGGATTCCCTGGTCAGTTCCAGCTTCCTGATCACTCCCCCGCTCGGCTCCTGCACCCCCATCACTCCTCTGCCCAGCTCCAGCTTCCTGCACCACTGGCAGCTTGTGAACAGCAGCAGTGGGGGTCGGGGCCGCTCAGGGCCTCATGGCACAGCCCCTATGGTCTGGCAGCTTGGGGGTACTCCTGCTGTCACCTGGGGCTTGGCACCGCTCAGTCTGAGCAGCCCCGAGCCAGGCAGTATCCATGCAATGCAGCAGCACGAGTGCCAGGCAGCTGGGCCAAGCCCCGCAGACCCCACACAGAGGGGCTGTGCCATAAGGCCTCAAGTGGCCTTCACCACTGCTGCTACTGCCAGTGAGTGCAGGGGCTGGGGCCAGGTGGGAGAACAAATGGGGGAGGCAGGGGGAATGAATGGGGAGTTGGGGGAACGAACGGGGGGCAGGGGCTGGGGCTGGGGCTGGGCGGGGCTCCCCCATGGTTCCCTCCCCACCTCCCTTCTCCAGCCCTCCCAAGCCCCTACTTACCTGCCATGAAGCTGGGTCCAGGTCCCTGGAGCCTGCACCACTGCTTGCCCTGCATGGCCAGGCAGAACGCTTCAGCACCAGGGCAAGGGCCAGCCATAGAGATGCTCTGGCTGGCCACCAGAGCGTCTCCATGGAGTATCAAGCCTGTGGTTGCCTCAGGGTATGGACCATGCCCTGCCCCGCTTTTTTCCCCCAGGGTATTTTTTGACCCCTGCATATCCAGGTATCTAATTTTGCCCTAGCAAATTTTCCCCCATTTTTCTCTGTTTTTTCCCTGGTTTTTTGTTCCTACATGTGTCACAGTTTTTTCCCTCGCAAGTGCCTCTTGCAGCATCTCAAAGAGGTTTGAGATGCTGCAAGAGGCACGTGCGCGCTCGTCTGGATGCGCCCATTAAGGGTGAAATCCCGAGCCTATTGAAGTCAATGGCAAAATGTCAATAATAGAGACAGGTTTCTATCCTGTGTGCCCATGTCCTCCTGGCTTGAATCCCTATATAAGCTTCTCTCCTTCCATAGACAGGTTAAGATTCAGTTCTGTTCCAAATCTCTCCATCCCTCTGGCCTATTGCATACACCTCTGGCTCATTTCTCGGAGCCACTTCTAATAAACCTGAGGCTCTTGGTGAAGCTGTTCATTCAGGCTCCTATCAAGACCTGGATCATGTACTTAGCTTTATGCCCATACCCTGTCTGCAGCAACTGCTATCCCCCCTGGTACCCTCCCCACCTCCCTTCTCCAGCCCTCCCAAGCCCCTACTTACCTGCCATGAAGCTGGGTCCAGGTCCCTGGAGCCTGCACCACTGCTTGCCCTGCATGGCCAGGCAGAACGCTTCAGCACCAGGGCAAGGGCCAGCCATAGAGATGCTCTGGCTGGCCACCAGAGCGTCTCCATGGAGTATCAAGCCTGTGGTTGCCTCAGGGTATGGACCATGCCCTGCCCCGCTTTTTTCCCCCAGGGTATTTTTTGACCCCTGCATATCCAGGTATCTAATTTTGCCCTAGCAAATTTTCCCCCATTTTTCTCTGTTTTTTCCCTGGTTTTTTGTTCCTACATGTGTCACAGTTTTTTCCCTCGCAAGTGCCTCTTGCAGCATCTCAAAGAGGTTTGAGATGCTGCAAGAGGCACGTGCGCGCTCGTCTGGATGCGCCCATTAAGGGTGAAATCCCGAGCCTATTGAAGTCAATGGCAAAATGTCAATAATAGAGACAGGTTTCTATCCTGTGTGCCCATGTCCTCCTGGCTTGAATCCCTATATAAGCTTCTCTCCTTCCATAGACAGGTTAAGATTCAGTTCTGTTCCAAATCTCTCCATCCCTCTGGCCTATTGCATACACCTCTGGCTCATTTCTCGGAGCCACTTCTAATAAACCTGAGGCTCTTGGTGAAGCTGTTCATTCAGGCTCCTATCAAGACCTGGATCATGTACTTAGCTTTATGCCCATACCCTGTCTGCAGCAACTGCTAAGCCAGCAAGGAGGTTTTTGTTTCATAAATTGGGGGACACAAAGGAATACATCTAGAATTGGAGGGACTTTTTATTTGTGCTTATTCTTGGAAAGGTCTTGGCTAGCACAAACCAGCTTGTATGCACACCAGGGGACACTGGGTGAACAAATCACAAACACTACGCTGTCATTTATCATATCGCATTGTGGAGTCCCTGACTACAGCTGATTTGGCAGCATTGTCTGATCTGGCCCTGTTAAGTCTTTTATTCTTTTTCCTTTCCCCCTCTTCAGCCCTGATTTTGTTTTTTTGGATGCTTCACCTCTTTGTTCACTCTAGGCTTTGTGCTTTCATGGGGCTTGAAGTTCTGGAACAGCCTTTTGCACAACATACCCCCAGCTTCCACCCTTCACTGCTTTCGGAAAAACTTCTGGCACATCTCTCTTCCATGAAACATTCCGGCTATTACGTGCTCATTCCATTTTGGATTTACTATTGTACCCAAAGGACTCTTTGATTGTAAACTCTCTGCAGCAGCAACCTATTATTTGCCATCATTTACCTACCTACTGCATGTTGTTGTTTATGCTAACATTGCTGCATCAATAATACTTCTAGACTGAGTTACGAAATGAGACGTGCCATTCTTGACACAGGAACACATGCTACTGCATTAGCATTCATTATTTGTGGTCACAGTCAGATAGATATAGATTGACATTGATAACTGCCTGAGGAGAATAACTCTGTGTCAGCCTAAGCTTTTCTTAGTTCTTTGATAATGCTGAGATTGGAAGAGAACAACCACACAAGTGAGTGGCTTTTTCCTTGCCTGTACTGGTTGGTAAGTGTTTGACTGTCACCTTCCATTTTCCTCTTCAGAAAAGTGGCAGGGGTTAGGAGGAATCTGAAAGAATCTCCACTAGCAATTAACTTGCGCTGATTTAATTAAATCACAATTTAACTAGTACCTGCTACTCTGATCACTGAGACTACTGACTAACCCAGATGTACTCAGGTCTGCTGTTACTGTCTGCCTTATTCCCCACTGTTTATCCATCTTTTGTTTTCTATGTTGTGGTGACATTTTAGAAGCCCCAGTTCTGGACCAGGCTCTTACCCCGCTACGTGCTAGATGATCATAAAACAAAAAGACATACCAGGCCTCAAAAAACTTGCAGTCTAACTAAAGCCTGTTGCATCCTGTCAACATCTAATCTGAGTTTTCTAGGGATGTGAGTATCTTTTCCCTACTCATCTGTGTACTTTCAAGCACCTTGGGGCCCCGATCTCCGACTGAGGCATCTAGGGGCTATTGCAATATAAGTGATAAACACTCTTACTATATGTAATTGTTCCTTTTGAAACACATTACTTGAAATCCTGATCAAAACTGGGTGTTAACTTTCTGGAAAGATCACCTAGAGCAGAAATAGTGATTGGTGTGATGCTTCCGAGTTACAGGTCCAATAAACAAGCAGTACGTGCTATTCAGCTGGTGTCTGGTGGTTTACAATGTACCTGTAAGGCTGGGAAGGAGGTTTTGGATCTCTTACTGAACTCCACTGAGAACTGTGGGCAAGAACCCAAAAGGTACTTGGGCGCCTAAGATCCCCGTGACATCAATGAGCTCAGTGGGAATTTAGGTACATAAATGCTAATTTGGATCTGGAGCTGTTGATCTAACTTCCTTAGACTCCTCTGAGGACCCCAGCTTATGATTCATAGACCTGTATACACAGGGGATTCTGTACTTTATGAACAATATGGGCAGACTTGTACACACAAATGGATGGGAGCTGAAATCTGCAGTCTTTCAACTGTGGAGAGCATGCCACTGTGATGGGACTGTTTTGGGATATCTCTGTCATACTGGAGATGTGGGCATTTAATGGAGGGAACTGAACATTATTAATTGCCTGGGGATACCTTGAGGGTGATGCTGAGAACAGGTGGTTCTTAAATAAAGAAAGGGACTGAAACCGGCACCACTAGTGACTATCTGTTAATATTTACTCATAAGCCAATCAAAACATCAATTGAAAATTTAAAGAACTGGGGTAATGTTGTTTGTTTTTGGTTTTTTTTAAAGATAGTATTGAAGGGGATGTGGAAGTCATATTTTTCATTGTTTGAATGCCAGAGCATGCTTCTGCACTATAAATAGAAGGTATTACTGCTGCAGGTTTCAAATGAGTAGATTTTTTCTGACTGCATTTTTGCAGTTGAAGAGTCATAATACTAATTGTACTACAGCTGAATGTCCTTTTTTAACGGTAGCACCTGCTATACCTTCCTCAGTTTGTCTCCCAGAACAAAAAGGTTTTGTAAGGTCACCAACGTTTCTCCCCAGAACGTGGATTTTTTTATTTTGTTCCTTCATCCAAAACCAGGCACACAAGCTCTGAAACCCTTTTGAAACCTGTAAAGTGGCATTTTTTTTATTTTATAAAAACTTTTTTCTGTACAGTATTTTTTTTTCTTAAGGCCTCATATTTCCCTTTAAATTCTTACCTATTTTAATGACATTTCATTCCAGATTCATTTTTTTCCCCATGTAACATATCATTAAGCTATAGAGCACTTCAACCTGAGCTCTCTCCAAGCATTATGGGACATTTACAGCTGGCTCTGTGAAGTGAACTATTATTCCTCATAGCAGGATTTAAAAATAATTGCCCAGCTCCATAAAAACAGTTAGATAATGACTTGGTTAAGTCTATAAGGTATATTTATCTGTTACAGAGATTGGTAACAATAAAGACAAAATATGATATTTGCATACCAAGGAGAAAATATATGAGTTTCTTTCTATGTCAAGGCTGTAAATAGACCTATTTAGCATGGGGAGGGATACTGAGAGAATGACTGACTGTGGGGCTGCCCAACTTGAAACACTGAGTGCTAGGGAGGAGGGCTTGAGAAAGTGGAACAAAGGATGGTTTCGAGGTAGTTATGTAACAGGCTCTCATTTCTTCTAGAGCAGCGTCTAGCAGGAGCTTACACAGAAACCCATTTCCTAGGAATACTATCCACTGAATGCTGAATGTTTCAGATCTTTGAGGTGTGGGGAAGGGAAGGGAAAATACTCTTGATGTCATCCCAGAGTTTTCCCATGTGTCTTTCCTTCCATTTCATTCCTTCAGTTTACTTGCTTCGGGCCTTTTTTTAACCTTTTTCTTTTCCTCTAATCCTTCCTTTTCTTTCATCATGCTCTTCTCTTTCTTCATCTCCTTTCTGCTCTTCTTATTCTTATGTTCCTAGTTTTTTCCTTCTTTTCCACTCTCCTAGCTTTATCTGGAGTCGAGCTTCACAATAAATCAATGCATAAAGTAAATCTCAGCTTTCTGGGAAGCAGAGGAGGATCTCCAGAGGACTCAGGGTCCATTTGAATGTGAATTTGCTCCTTAGGTTGAGGTTTCCAGCCTAAAAACTTGGCTTTGAAAGGTGCTTATTTGCCCATTTTCTGTGGGATTTGGGATTTTCTGTCATCCCATTCCAGTGTCAAGCCTTCTGGGTGTTTGAGGAGTTAGACACCAAACCATTTGTAATGGCAGGCTTTGTTTTCATAAGTTTTTTTTCCCCTACCATTTCCACAAATGCTATCAGCAGTACTAGCATGGGGCAGAGTGCTTGTGTAGGTGTTGTGGCACAGACAGCATGATCATAAAAAATATTGGCAGCTGGCTTGCTCTAGCACCAGTAGCAGCTAGCAATGGTAGGAAATTGGGAGAAAATTTAATCTCAGGCAGGGATGTCATGCCGTTCTGTCTCCTTTTTCTACTTAGAATAAGCATTGATATGATTATTGTGTGCAGATGCTTTATGTAAAGCATTTAATACATTTATATTAAAAAGTTGCAATGTAGACCTGATCAAAAGTCCACTGTTGTCATCAGAAAGGCTCCTTTTGATACACTCTAGTTAAATTCCCTTTAGGACAGTGTTTCTCAACCTGTGGGGCATGACCCAAAAGTGAGTTGTAAGAATATATGAAAGGGTTGTGAACAAACTTTAAAAATGGATTCTCCCTTAAAGGAGAAAAATGTGGGAAATTGTGGCTTTTCCCTTGCAGGCTGGCAGAGTTTCAGCCCACTGAGACTATTGTATTGGGCCCCCCCGTCCCACACACTGGGAGGCTGAAGGCGGGGGGCTGGGGGGGCAGCAGGTCGGGAGTGAGGGGCACTTGGTCGGGACTGGTTATTGATTGTTTACAGGTGGATCCGAGTACAAAAAATGTTGAGGACCACTGCTTTAGGAGAGAGACTGTTCTCTCTGATGCTCTCTGTTTCTTTCTCTCTTTCAATTTATATGGTACATTTTTTAATTTGCATTTTTCTCATTTAATTTTTCTCTCCCCCCCCCTTTTTAAATTGTTGAAATTAAATTGTAAAGAAAGGGCAGAGAGACACTGAATCATTCAGCTGAAATTTGAATGTTGTTTTCAAATGGTAGGCAGGAAATGTTATCCTCTCTTACTGCCTTAAATTAAACCCTCTAGAAAAATAACTGGGAAGTAATGTAATAGTAAGGAACGTTACCAGGCACCCATGCCTAAGAACCAGTATTTAACTTTCTTGTCCTGGGATTCTGTGGTAAAATATGGGGTCAGGTAAGAAAGCCAGAGCACACTCCCACTGAAATGAATGGAACCATTCATGTAAAGGACAGCTTTGCATTTTTTTTCATCCCAGAGATGTAACTAAATCAATTCCCTGCAGGCAGATGAGCCAGTGAAGGAAATGTTGAGAATAAGAATACCATGTTATCTTGTTTTGAATGTGGTTTATTTTATTTTTTTAGGTAATAGTTAGGATTAGGCTAGGCTGAGGCAAGTTATGTCAATGAGCTAAGGGAAGTCACTGAGGTAGAAACAGATGTGCTGGGGAGATCTTTATGAAAATGCCCTATAATATGTATTAGAGGTGAAACTAGTAGGTTTTCCGAGCACTAACACTCTATTGTATTGAGCAGAAGCTACTGTCCTTTTTATGTTAGATCCTTCAATCCTAAGGTCCTAAACAATAAAAATGCAGTAGTAGTCTTTTTAAAGAAAGCCATGTGCTTGATTCTCCACTGTGGGCATGTCATAATAAGAAGTACTTATAGCACTTTGGTTTTTCAGAGTGTGGTATAGTTAACTATAGTATCTTTGAGAGAAAAAGTGGAAACGGCAGGCTTTGAACTCCAGTGTATTTCTTATCAAGGCTATGACCAAGGGAAGAAAGGCAAAGTTAGAGAGAACCTGATGTAGCAGATCGGATGTGGGCCCACCGAGGGTTGCAGGTTCTTTCTCGATGAGTGTCTGCAAGAAAGAAGAATTACATTCCCAAAATGGATCAAATGAGAAAACGAAAATGGGGCCAAGTACCCAAATACTGTGACCAGGACTGTCCTGTTGTATAGCTGTCAGGGGGCAAAAACAGGACCTGATTCTTTGCAGGCCAGCAGCTAGAGATCGTTCCAGAACCACCCATCCTAGCCTTTAAATAAGCACCAAACCTCACTAACCTCATCACCAGAAGCAAACTCCCTATGACTCAAACCACACCAAATGAATCCAGACCATGCCAGGACAAGAAGTGCAAAACCTGCCAACACATCTCCACCACCCCCACTATAACTACACCCCACAACAGACCGATCCCCATTCCTGCATCTTACACTGGTTATCAATATTTTCAATATCAAAAAAGAGGATACCTCTGAAGGAAGGAGCGGGGGGAGGCAAGGAAGAAGGGGTAAGGGGTACATGGCTTGGGGGGGGGGGGAGAGGGGCAGTGATATGCCCACGTCCTGCCTCTGCTTCTCCCTCCTAAGCCACAGTCCCCAGCCTGGCTGCTGCCTCTCACCCCTGACCAACTGTACTCCTGCCAGTGCCCCTCACTCTCAACCTGCAGCCCCTACCCACCCCAGCCCTGTCGGCACTCCTCATTCCTAACCTGCAGCCCCCTGCCCACCCCCAGTCCTGACCCCCAGCCGTCTGCCCATGCAGTTTGCATGCATGTGCAGACACATGCTCTCTGTCTCTGTGTGTCTCTTACCTGCGAGCAGCATGCACAGAGCACGTGATTCCCTGACAACCAATCACCTTGCCCTGCTGCCCCCAGTAGCCAAGCTGGAAGTGCTTGGGAAAACCCAGAGGCAGAGCAAAAACCCAGACATTTGCTTGCATTTTAAAAATCTGTCTGGACACAGAGCCAAAAAGGAGGACATATCTGGGAAAACCTGGATGTATGATAACCCTACACCTGCACCTCCAGAAATGTAATACATCTCATTCAGTACACCAAATGCCCTGATGGAAAATATGTAGGAGAAACAAAACAACAACTGTGTACCAGAATAAATGCGCACTGAAAGTCCATCAAAGACAAAAATATTCAATTCCCTGTGGGTGCCCACTTCTCACAGAACAATCACTCCTTCTCTAACCTCTCAGATCTAATCCTCAAAGGGAACTTACAAAACACCTTTCATAGATAAGCCTATGAACTTCACTTCATAAATCTACTGGATACAAAAAAGCATGGACTCAACATAGATATTTGATTTACGATGCATGACAACCTGCCTGAGATCTGATTCACTAGGTACCTGCTTGAACTTACCATATACATTTCCATCCCCACCTTCCTCTCTACCCTTTTTTTCCTATTTTCCAGCTATTTAGTTTGAGTCTCCCTTACCTACTTTTAGCATTCCTTCACCCATTTTTCCCCCTCGTTTCTCCCTTCCCTTCTGTATCCATTGTTTTCCTAATGTCCGCTTATTTAGATTCTCACTGACCTCCTGTTACACTTTATCGTCTTTCATTCCTTGCAGATATCGGAACAGCAGAGACTCCCGATGCCTGAAGAAGGGTGCTTGTGCCTGAAAGCTTGCAAAAAACTTTGTTTCAACTACTCAGTAGGTCTAATAAAAGATATCACGTCTACCCAAAGAACCTTGCCTGCCTATGTCCTTAGACCAACACAGCTGCAACCAAAAACCCTCCAGCATCATCAGCACTCTTTGAAGACAATATTCATTCTTATTTCCATTTCACGCTACAATATTTGTTAGAAGTGTGAGTGCATGGGAGTATCTAGGGAGATAGCTCTCCTGCAGTTTTCCCTGGATGCACCTCTGAAGTCCTTGGTCACTTCCCCATGTATTCCCTTGGAATCAGTGTAGAAGAAAAAGCAGTTGTGTGCAATTGTTTTTCTCTAGTGGAGGGTGATTCATGTACACAGCTTTGTGCAATAATGATGAGACTCCACTTGGATTCCAGGAACTGGATCTTTATTAAGAGCATGGCTTGCAGCTATGTTGTGGATTTGTGCACAGGCTATTTTTCCTGTCTGAATACATGGAGTTTCCTGGAACCTTACCGGTGTTACCCTCCAAATTGCTTCTCCTGCAACTCCTGTTCCAACCTGCAGGTTGTTACAGAGGAAGAGGGACCTTAATGAGAGGGGAAAAGCTTCTTGTAGAGGAGAGATTGAAAAACAAGGACTCCCAGATGGGACCTTTTTTCCCCAGGTGCTGTATCAGATAGCAAGAAGGCTCAGAACTTCAAACACCTCAGCCAGACACCACCATCTCTCATCATTTCCTCATTGTTCAGATTATATCCTACCCGATAGGTACCCACTTTATCACCCAAGAGGAACAAGTGAGAGGCCCAAGTCAGATAAGGGGAGGGGAGAGTGGGAGCTGTGCTCTGTTGTATGTTAGCCCCTATTAGATTGTCATGGATCTGTTTCAAGGGTTTTATAATGGATTGCCCCTTCCTTAGCTGTTGTTTCTTTCCTCACATGCTAATTTCTGTCTAGCTGGCACTGTAGGGAGCCACCTCCTCTCGCTCATGGGCTGTGAGAATGAGGCAGCCTCATAGGATCCTTGATATTTCACAGGAAACACAGACCAGACGTTACCAATTGCTCAGATTTTTACAGGAAGTTGGAAAGCCATTTGTATTTTTCTTTCAGGCATGTTGTGTTGTGCATATGATTACTCTGTACTGAAGCCTTTGGCTAGCTGGATTGTGGGGAAAGGAACGTGTGAAGAAATGAGTGAGAACTATGCTGAAAAGGTAAATTTAAGAAGGGCTCTCACTCCACTGCCATTTGTGTTTCTGAGCTGCATGTGTTTGTCTTAGAGCAGCACTGCCTAGTGCCTGCAGCCAGGACAGTAGAGCACTGATCATTTCCCAGAGCTCTCTATATTGTCCCTGGGGTGAGTAAGGAACATCTTCATACCTCTGTCTAACCGGCCTCCATGCTTTCCTCCTGCCTCTCCTTGTTATAGAAAATTTAGGGTTGAAAGGGACCTCAGGAGGTCATCTAGTCTAACCGCCTGGTCAAAAAAGGACCATCCCCAACTATTTCATCCCAGCCAAGGCTTTGTCTATTCTGGTCTTACAAACCTCCAAGGATGGAGACTCCACCGCCTCTCCAGGTAACCCGTTCCAGTGCTTTCCTGCCCTCCAAGTGAAAGTCGTTCTCTCTCTTCAGTGCCTTCCACTTCCCCTTTTTTCTCATTTGAACAAAATCCCTGCCCTCTGATAAAACATACAACCCAACAGCAAGAACACCATTTGCATGTTACCACATTTTTCACTCTACGTATACCTATTGTCCTTGGCTCTTTGTATGTCTTGTCTGTTTGGCTCTTCAGGAGAGGGACTGACTCCCTGGTTTTGCATCGTACCTGACAGAATGAGACCCTAATCCTCATTGGGCTTCCTATACCATAATAATGAGTAGGAGTAAAGTATATGCTTGTTTAGTGCTGACAATCCTAAATCAAGGGCCAGAAGAAAAAGATTTTCCTTTCTAGAACAATTATTTTGTAAGCAATTCAAACTACTTCTCAGCCTCCAACCCTGTCCCACTAATGCTGTGTTTTAACCAAAGGAATGATTCCTTCAAGCGATGATAAGTTGTTCACAGTTCCTTGCTTATTCACTGCTAGACCAGTTAGTGTGTAGACCTAACTGCTGGAAAGATGCCTGAAACCATCATCTTATCTCCTATTAAATTTTATGTAGGTTTCAACAACGTTGGGTTACTACTGGAGCTAGCAGAAAACAGTATTGCCAGAAGTGTTAAAATAGAAAGTTCTGATTAAATTAAAAAGAAAGTTTTGTAGGAATATATTGCTTTTGGCAAAAGTGTTCCTAAAGTCAACATTTTTTTTTCTTTGCTATTTCTGATTTTTGCTATTGTAAATTATAAACAAAATGTTTTAGATGAAACTTGAAACAGTGAAATAGAACTTGTTGACCTTTATGAAAATGAGATATTTTGGAATTTTCAATTTATGATGAAAGTTGAACTTTTAACTGTGTCCAGAAAGAACATTTAAAATGTTAAAAAATGTCCCACAGACTAGAAATTGAGCTTCATCCAGCTCTAGTTACTGTTAAAATGGGCCATATCTAAACCTGGAGAGGGAAGGATTCATATCTGTTCCCAGTTCCCTGAGCTAGCCATCTTCCATTGTGCCCATTGTTTCATAAATCATCTACAAAGTGTGCATCTTGAACACACAGACAATATTGTGTTTGTGATGCTCTAGATGAAACAGTTGGTTTGTAAATCATTATAGCGGCCAGCTGTGGATTACTGGAAGAGCACAGAGGGCTGTGATCTATGTAATTATTTCTGTTTTCCACCCAAGTTCAAAGCATCAGCAAGTGTTACTTTTTCTCTCTGCTTTTCCCCCCACCTTTTATTTCCCTGCTTTGTTTTCTACTCATTCCATTGCACTGGTACTGAGGATGAAGCCATATCTGATCCAACATTGATAGGCTTTGGGGGAGTGTGGAGTAACATCAGGCGCTGAATATTTAGTTCTTTTCTCTTCCAGGTAATCACTTGCATTGGGTAGGGTAATTACTTACAGCCGTGATCAGTCCTGAGCCTGTCTCCACAGCTGTGCCGAATCCCCAATCAAAAGGTGTGCCGTGCCAGGGAGGAGGACAAGATTCTGGGGAGGCTGTACAAGATTGATGCTCCACATCTGTTGTGCTCAGCCAGGGTGGCCCAGGGAGGGGAGCGGAGTAGAGGATTTGTTGCTGCCCAAATTATATATCTTCTCCTCCTGCCCATTGAATGCTGTGTAATGACCATGAGAGATGCTACAACATCAGGCTGCAACAGAGTTGGGGGGCAGCTTTCCAGCTACCAGTTACTCTATGGCCCTGAGAGGAGAAGGCAACATTTCTCCTGCCCTGGCCTCCAGGACCCAGCTCAATACTGGGCTCAGGTTTTGCTCCACAAGCCAGGTATCACAATATACAATCAGCTCGATCATGTTCAAGAACTAATAAATAACAAACCTGTTGTTGGGTTAGGGGCATGTGAGCATGCTATGCTTCTGGGGCAGGGCCAATATCTAATGAGTAAACTCTGATTAGGTGATCCATGTTATACTGTAAAACGCAGACTTCTGTGAATCGAAAGCAGCATTTTAGTGGATTTATCATAGCCTTTGATATGCTTTTCATGTGCTCTTGTCAGAAGCTGAACTAAAAAAAAAAAAGAATGCTGCAGTTCAGTGCTAGCCTGTAAAAAAACACAAAAATCTGGCACAGAAAGACCTGTCATCATAACTTTCATCATGTTACAAATCCTTATTTTACCACATCTGCTCATTACATGAGACAGACAGGAATTCAGAGCAGCAGAGCTTTTTGGAAATTCTTTGTTTCGGAAGGTAAGAACTTATTAAAAGGTCAAGAAGGTAGTTTCAGAAATTTTCCTGTAGTCTGTTCACTTTATGAATTTTGTAACGGAGACACCAGTGGATTACACTGCTGAATAAATTGATGGTGCTGGATAAATTGAAATATATTGAGATATAAGCCAAATCAAATGGAGACCCTATCCCTAGCTTACTCTTTTAATGAATTTTTTTTTTTTTTGTATAGCGAAGGGGAAAAATGTCAAGTCCATGTTGTGAACACTACAGGGCCAGATATTCAGATGATGTGAATGAAGCTCTATCACTTCATTGAAGTTAACAGAGCTATGATGATTTACATCATGTGATAATCTGGCTGATAGACTCTTGCTTTGAAACTTTATCAGTACATTTGATTAAAGTTGTTAGGTTGGCATGCAAAAGCAACCATAGGTTTTCAAGCAGAATTACCTTTGCTTCTGTTCTCATCGCTTTGTTCTCTCCCGATGTAAAATAAAGTCCCCCTCAGTTATTTTATTATGGCTCTGCTGTGCTCCAGAGCTTGCAACTAAGCATGGTAAAGTCAAAACAGAAAATGGCTGCTGTCTGCAGCAGGGAAGCAGATCTTTTCTTTTTTCTACAGTTAAGAGATACAGTATTGCAAATCTCAAACAAAGTCCCAAAACTGGCTTAAATCATGATTCCCCCTCCCCTCTTTGATCTGCCTTTTGGATTTGGAAGCTTTAGGTGGCCCAGCTGTCTTTATACAAACGAAAGATGATCCCATGACTCCAGAAGCTGGGCTCCTAAGAAAAACACCAAACCTGCTAAGTATTGTGAGATTTGACAATGAAATGCAAATAGATACAAATACTACAGACCTCAAAAAATGTTGTGTAAATTTCCCCATTAAAATTTTGCTGAAGGACACAATAAATATATGGTAGTCCTAAAACTGCAAGGTAGAACCTTTCCCCCCACCCCAACTTCTGTATGTTATTTTTGTCATGGCTCAAGACACTGTACAATGTTTGTTATAAACATAGGTTAAAATTCATTTTAAAACTAACTGTACACCCTATGCTACTGGGCAGATTGAGTGACTTTTTTTCTTGCTGTGGTACCTGCAGCAAAGCCAGGAAACAGAATTTAGACTCCTTTGTCATAGCCACTGCAGCAAAAGCAGCTCTTCTGTGCAGCCTTAGTGGTAGCTATCAGTACTGAAAATCACTCTGTATTTTTCTTTCTGGTCGGAGAATGCATTGCAACATCTTTAGGATGATTTAACCCTGTCCTAATCTGGACTATGTGGGTATATGCTTGCCTTGGATCAGCCTATTTCAGCTAGTTCTTATTTTATGCTACAATCTGCATGCAGTAAAAGCATTTTTTTGGCTGTAGTTTATTAGTGGGATATGATTCAGGTGACTGTGAAAGAGAGAAGAATGAGTGACTTAGCAGATGAGTGATGCTCAGTGCTATATACGGCCCTGCAGGTCTTGGTTATTAAATGGTAGCATACGTAGTCCTATGCTGCAGCTGCAATATCCTCTAATAGATAACATATTAAAATGTACAAAGAGATACATTTGGTATAAATATAGCACACAGCATGAGGCACTGAATAAAACATTTTTCTTCACTCATCAGGGAGGATCCATGCATAACTAACTTTCTCTTGGATCTGTTTCACCACTCAGGATTTAGTCACCCCTACTTTGTAAAAAACAAATGGCTTATTCCATCCTTCCACACAGAGAATTCTGTATAGATGCATTTGCCTGCCATCTTCTGCTCGTCATATGCCAAAATCTTTCTTCTCTGAGCAGAGATAATCAGTGGTTAATATAAAGAGGTGCGAAAGAGAATGCAGCCTTCGTTCCTCTGCTTTTAGCTAAGAAAATCCCCAGCTTGGATAAGCAGCGGTTCCCTCAGTCTCCTTTCCTTGCATGGTGTCTTGATCTGGTCTGAATTTACTTTAACCACTGGGTGCAGTTCTATTGAAATCAACAGCATGCCATCAGAGATGAACTTGGGTTAATTATTAATATTAACATAATAATAAATATCTGATATTGCAAACAGTGGGGCTGAAGTTTGGTCTGTTCTAGCTGTCTTATGCCACTTTTGGAAATGAAAAGCCGCCATAAAGCTGGTGAATCCAACCCTTGAGAATGCCTCTTAATTGGAGAATAGTCAGCTAGCGTAGCTGCCAATTTGTGGACTAGATCAAGAGTCAGTCAGCCCCAGGGCAAACGGAGCATCCAAATAGCCTAATGCCAAGTTTGCCTTCCCCTGGTCTAGTAAGTAATTTTTTAGAGCTTTGCAGAGGGTGATTTTTTTTTTCTTTTTTTAGCAAGGCCAAGCCAAAGAGATCTAGGGAATGCATGGTCATTTAAAAGCCCTGAAGAAAGTTGAAGTCAGAGGTCAAAACTTGATTTTTTTTACTGAAGTCTTTTTTTGCTCTGCTGACTGAGATGTAAGAAGATCAAGTGACTTCCTCATATTAATGAGATAAGTCGGGGGCTTATTTTGAATTTGGATAAAGAATCCTGATTATGGTGTTCTTTACTTTGAGCGGTGCCATACCTAGACTCCTGGTGGCCACAGGCAAACTTTTAGTAGTGGGCCCCGCTTCGCCAAAGATAATGATTTTTTTGTTGCAAAAGTCATGTCTGTCTTGAAATAGTTCTTTCTCAATTGATAACATTGCAGGTCCCATATATGCGCAATATTCAAATTTTTTTTGCTTTTTCTTCATTTTTGGGCCCTGTTTTTGTCCAGGCACCCATGCCTGTATTCAGATCTGACTTTGAGGCCTCCTCTACATACAAAAGTTTTACTCCTTTAATTACTAGTCTGGGTTTAGCCATACTTCTATGTTTTATTCACATATATGAATGTAATTAAATTTTAGTGTGACACACCTTTATAATGATATATCTGTTAGGGCTATGCAAAGTTTCGGTCCCTGATTTGATTAGGCAGGGATTTGGCCTGATTCGGTGGCTGACTCTCGGAATCTGAATCGAATCCCTTTAATCTCTCTGAATAGAATCAGAACCCTCTGATTCGAAGAGATTTGGAAAGATTCGGCGATTTGGACATAGATGCAACTTAAAATGTTTTTTCTACATACTTCTAAGTACCAGGGAGCTCGTGAATGCTGCGAAGCTGGAGCACATGGAGTGTCCCACAGAAGCACTTCTGGTCCACTTCCGGGTTTGCCAGGGAGTGCGCTGGGGGGTCTCCATGTGCCCCCCTGTCTCAGTGACTGGTGCCTCCTGGGTCTGCTGGTGGAACCGGAAGTGGACTGGAAGTACTTTCGGTGCATTTCCGGGTTCACCGCCAAGCATCTGGGGGACCCTCCTGCACTACTGTGGGACGTTCCATCCACCCCACCATCGCAGCATTCACAAGCCACGCTGTTACCTCAAGGTATGTGGAACATTCAAAGCTGTGGCTATGTCTAAATTGCTGATTCTCCAAATCAGCATCGAATCTTCAGATTCGAATTTGGCCGAATCGAATTGGGGAAAATGATCCGAATCAATGAATTGAATCACTGTCCCTGATTCAGGCTGAATCCAAATCGAATAGGGCCCACTTTGGACACCCTTAATATCTGTGCCTATACTGGGAATTGTACCACTGTGGCTAATTAAAACAAAAACAAAATCACGTCTAACATAGCTTGCTGTGGTAATACACAAACTCTATAAAACCACCTCTGCCTTTTTCCTTGTCTATAACTCCAAACTGCCTTTGGAACATGATCTCATTTAAAATTTCTGCATTGCATAGATAGGTATATGATGTAAATCGTCAGAACTGGATTATTCCATGTTTAGTTAGCTAGGAGATTTGGATGGTAACTATACTTGCCAAGCAACTTAAATACATGAGCACATATTGTCACTTCTCTGTAAGTATATCCCAGTTCATCTGTTGGCAACCCAGTCTGTTCCAAAATGCTCTCCCTTTAACTTTCTCCCCAATTGCATGTATGTAGTTAAAGGTGCTAACAGTCCAAATGAGCCAGTAAGTAGCACCATCTTGCCTTTAGCTGGCCAAAGGCATAGTCTTTACAGTTGGTGAGCATGTATACGAGCTGTTTTTTGTCCTGTTGGCACACATCAGGATAAGGCTTCATCAACTATAACAGCTGAAGGCGAACTGGGCAGCAACACCCTATTAGTGACTATTGAGAAGGAACAAAAAGCATGTCCACTTAGATGGGGCAGACTTAAAATGCGTTCTGGCATCATGTACCTTTTCAGTGCATCCCTATAAGCATCTATGAATATGCCAAAGTGGTCCACAAGGGTCTATATAATGATGGAGCACTGTTCTTTAGGGGTGTGCAAAGCAGGCCCTATTTGATTCAGATTTGGCCCAAATCGAATCACTGTCCCCGATTTGGATCACTGTCCCTGATTTGATTCAGCCGAATCCGAATCTGAAGATTCGATGCTGATTTGGAGAATTGGTGATTCAGCCATAGACACAACTTTAAATGTTTTTTCTACATGCCTCAAGGTACCAGCATGGCTTGTGAATGCTGTGATGCTGGGGCACATGGAGCATCCCACAGAAGTGTGGGGGGCCCTCCACGTGCTTGGCGGTAAACCTGGAAGTGAACCAGAAGTACTTCCAAGGGAAGTGGTGCTGGCTCCTACCCTGGGGGTCTTTAAGAAGAGGCTCGATGCCTACCTGGCTGGGGTCACTTGAGCCCAGTTTTCCTCCTGCCCAGGCAGGGGGTCGGACATGAAGATCTACAAGGTCCCTTCCAACCCTACTTCTATGATTCTATGATTCATATGATACTTGCGGTCCACTTCCAGGTCCACTGGGGAGCATGCTGGGGGGGGCCACCTGCACACCCCCAGCTCAGCAATCAGCCACAGGGGGACCCTGGGTGCCCTCGTTAGACCCAGAAGGCACTAGTCACTGAGCCAAGATGGCCCCCCAGGATGTTCCCCAGCAGACCCGGAAGCGGACCAGAAGTGCTTCTGGTCCACTTCCGGGTCTGCTGCCGAGTGCACTCGGGAGCACCCCCACCCCCCCCCGCTTCTGTGGGACACTCCATGCATTCCAGCATTCATGAGCTGCCTGGTACCTTGATGTATGTAGAAAAAACATTTACAGCTGTGTCTATGGCCAAAATGCCAAATCTTTCTGAATCGATTCGGAGGGTTCCAATTTGATTCGGAGAGGTTAAAGTGTCCTTTGATTCGATTCAGAGATTTGGCCACCAAGTCAGTCCGAATCTCTGCCAAATTGAATCAGGGACCGAAGCTTCACACAGCCCTACTGTTCTTCCCTGTTAATGTATTCTCTTGCTTGAAATGAGATGGGTATATTTGTCCTATCAATCACACCTCACAGTTGGGGAAGCCCATCTGTTCAAAACCCTACTTTCTTCAGGGGTATTTTCAATTTTGAAAGCCTGGGGGAATAGCACAGTATTAACTACTTTGGAAACTTCAATGGCCACTATGCCAACTGATGAGTTTTGTGGGGGTTTTTTATTTTGTTTTTTTCCCAGCCTCAAACTGATTGCCAACAGATCTGTTGCAGTCTGAGGTTGCCAGTTTCCACAGGGCAATCGTAACATGCTCTTGGACCACTATTACTTCTTCCACAGGGGTGCTCTGCTGCTCCAGATTCTCATATAGCTCCTTGAGCACATCTTTCTTTAGGCAGAAGTTCTGGGCCCAGCACTGGTCACCCCGTGTTCTCATTACTATGTGCCCCCACCAATGTATACATGTGTGCTTGGTGCACAGGAAAAATGAGTGATGGCCTGTTTAAAGGGGTCATGTATCATTAGCAGTAGCATCAACACAAGCCATTTCTGTATGTCCATGGGATCCCATTCAGTTGCTGCTGTTGTATTATTCCTAACCCCGGTAACCGAAGGCTCTGCCAACATCTCTTAAGAGCAACTAGTGCAAAGGCACAAAAACCAATGGCTACCTCTATCAATACTGGCCAAGTTGTTGTGAGCAGGAGAATTCAAATATAGTGCCAGTATCTTGGTTACAGCCAAGAAAAAAATCCTCCTTCTTCAATCCCAAGAAGGTTACAATGGAGTAGCATGGCAAGTTGTGATGGTTTGAATCTCCAGAGATGAACTGAGGTAGATGGGCTGAGGTGTCCTTATCTGGAGGGATTGTTTTCCTTCTGACAAGCCCTCCTATTAAGCTAGGGGAAGTTTTATAATCTTTGATACAGTAAGTTCATCTCATTGACTAGGTCGCATGGAGTGTTCATAAAATGATTATAGCTCAGTATTTTTTAGAGAAATTTAGACTAGCTTCTTGTATAGCAGTTTCTTAGCCGTTACTGTTTTGATGATGCTTTGAATATGTGAGGAGTGTATGAAGGCTGAGTATTAATATGTATTGTGGTATGGAAATAAGCATGTGAAGCATCCTTTTCATTTAGAATTCATGCATCTGTGCTGCCCTAACACCTCTCTTAGCTGAAGG
The DNA here is from genome assembly GCF_000455745.1 of Alligator sinensis. NCBI lineage: Eukaryota > Metazoa > Chordata > Crocodylia > Alligatoridae > Alligator > Alligator sinensis. The sequence continues at coordinate 1,166,147 of NW_005842430.1, forward strand.
AGGATTTTCCCAGGCCATATTGACGTCAGCCCTAAACACGTTTCAGCTTGCAGTATGCTGCTGTGGCTCCTGGAAGAATTTCCTCACACTTACTTTGTCTTTTTTTTCCTACTGTGGTTTATATATTTTCAGAATAAGGACCTTTATATGACACTTTTTTTTATCTGAAGATCACATCGTGCTTGGAAAATATTAATTTTAATTAATTAAGTCTTCCAGCTCCCCTGGAGGGTACAGCATTATCCTTGTTTTATACAGAGATAAACTGAGGTACGGAGAGGATAATTGGCTTGCTCAAGGCCACAAAGAAAATCTCTGGCTTGGTTAGAATCCCATTACCAAAATACTAGACGTGTGCTATAATGGAAGCATGGTTTGATACTTCTTGGCTACAACCTGTTCAGAAGTTCTCAGTTATCTCTGAGGTAGGTAGGCTAGCCTTTTTAATAGCCCATTTAGAATTCTTGGGTAAAAATGTTTAATTCAGATATAAAAGTATCTGTACATTTGATGTACAAATGAGACTGAATAGCTTTGATGAGCATAGTGAATAGTACCTGTAAAACAGGATATGAGAATGTTCTTAGATGTAAAATTGATGGGGTGAATAGCATGAACACGCTTGGGGAATTCTCGAGGAGTTTCTTCCTGTTTGTTCAGATGATCTTCTTTTTTTTAACCATATGGATGAATATAAATGGAGATTGATTGGAGTTGTAATGTACCCATTAAGACATTTCCATTGTTTCAGTCTGTAGATTGCTTTCTCAGCAAGATGTGAAGCTGATTTATGCAAAATGAGATGTATGGAAACTTTTGTGGTTTGGTTTATATTCCACTTTATCTCCAGCTTCTCTTCAGGCTTATCTAATTTTCATGAAGATTGTTGGTTTATAGGAATGATGGTGTACAGCATGCAGAAAACTATTTCAGTCTAAGCTCATGATTACACAGGGAAACATTAATATTCTGAAAGAAAGATGTTCCTGGACAAAAATGTTGCAGCTCTGTCACTTTAGAGAATAAAGTTTTCAATATTATTGATTGGGAACTAGGAACTTTCCCACATGGAATGCTGTGCTGTTCCCCCAAGCTTGTCAACACTGGAAATACCCCAGATTGAGTAGAGGAAAGCTGGATTCACTCAATACCCTTCCAACTCAATAACTGTAAATCTTGGTTATGGTTACCTTCCAGTTAAATGTTATCTTGCATGAAGGGGCTAGATGGATATCCATACTGCCTAGTGATACTGTCCATGAAACTTGCATGTGCAAATCCTGCACTTGCACATGCAGTTTCAGTAGCACATTTATTCATGCTCGGCAAGCTATTCTATTGCAACCCTGTTTTTTCACTTTCCCTGTTTTGTGCGAAGGGGAAGAGGTTCATCTGTTTAAATGCTCTTGGAGTGGATATGCTTATGGATTGACTGGGGATGTCAATCAGATTCAGTTTTACTTTTTCTTGTGGTGTTCTGTCCATACCAATGATATTCTGGGCAGGCTTTTCCTTATAGTAAAGGGGCAGTCCATTTTTTGGGGGGGTTTGGGGTTTTTTTATACTACCCAACTTATTTGCTTCAATTTGCATGATGTTCACCTCTTTTACAGTTTAGTGTTCCTGATCTGTTTAGTTAGCTCATTTGCAATTTGGAGCAGGATGTTATCTTGAATCTGGAAACATTTGGTTTTTGGCTGTAAAAGTAGATTGTCTCTAATTCTGAAGATGGGGAACATGATTAATCATGTTGTTGGATAATCCAGTTGTGTCTATTTGTTTTATTTTGTTTTCCTAGTGAAAAGGATGCATGTTCCTCAACATACTGATTTATATGTGTATGCATCAATTTTATATAATATTATTTTTTAACTGCATCTAACTCTAAGTTCTATTTAAAACAGTGATCATGAATGTCAGAGTGCAAGAGACAATGTTAGGTTTCCTACAACAAGAATTGTTTGCTGGCTGTTTACATTAGCCCCATATTGTCTGAAAAGATTTGTGCATAACTGGCAGGGATGTGACAGGTATTTGTCTTGTGAAAGAAACTGCAGTATTCTTCCAATGTTGTCTTGGTTGAGAGGAGGGCTGGAGATGCAAGATAGCTTTTAAAAGCTATGTACTTTAAAAAAAATCTAATTACTATTTAGAATAAACTGTAGCATTCGTTATAGTTGGTCCTTTATAAAAAGAATAAAGCCTCACTTAATTGCATTTAAGTGCATCAGACAAAAATGTATCTTGATTAGAGAGAGAAAGAGCTTGGTCTAATTCTTTTCTTTGGTAATGAACAAAATTTATACAGAAAAATTGCATTAGCTTGTGGAGCTGTCATCAGTTTCTTCCTGTAGTTGCTTCTCAGTCTTCAAATAGACATTCAAACACCCAAGTGTCATTTAAGCTTTGGGTATTTTTCCTTCTAAGACAATGATTCCATGTACCCAGATTGGAAAGTGTTCCCAGCTTTTGGCTGTCTATATTTTGTGGGGGTGCAGGTGGGAAGCAACTGCATACATTGGCATATGTAGCTCTCCATAGCATAATTTGCAGTCAAGTTATTTGAATGAAAGCATTTCAGATTCTTCTTTTATTACTGTTTGAAAAGCTTGTTTAAATATTCTATCTGGTAATCCAGGAGGGACAAATCGGAGGGATGTGTCCCAAAACACAGTTGGGGAAACAAAGGTGCTGGACAGAATTATTTTCTGCAAGATTGAAACCTGGCTGGTTGTGTGAAGTCTAATTTTAGACTGCATTATGCTGCAATATGGTATCAGATTCAAAGAGCAGCAGGTGTCAGAGAATCTGCTCACTGACACTCCAACTTGCAGCAGCAAAGCTTTATTAAATTCATTTTTAAAGCTGCAAATAGGGCTCTGATATGGTGTGAAATTCAGCTAAACTGAACTTCAGTGCTTGCTTTTGCATATCTTGGGTTTACTATAATCACGCACTGTGATCTGACAGACCCAGGTTTGGAAACAGTTGCTATTAGCCATAGCAGGAGAAGGCTCTGCTTTCAGATACAGCGTGCCCTTCCCAGTCACAAAGAATCCAAAAGGGGAAGAGTTCGTGGTACCAGACAGCAGTCTGAACAGATACAAGCTTTGACACCGAACAGAAGGAGACTAAGACAACGTACCTTGTACCTTCATCCCCATAAGTGCTCACGTTGACTGATGGTGTATGTTGACTGGGGTGTTTTTTACCAACAGTTGTTAAAAACATTTGATGTATAGCTGCACCTTATAACTTTCTCTGCTTTAGAGGTGTAGCTGGGCTGCCCCTGGGGCAACAGCAGCACTCGGGACAGAGCAGCTGGGAGAGCAGTGGTAGCAGCTGCAAGTTTTGTAACCCCCATCTTAAGTCAGTGCCGAGGGTGGGTGTCCCAGTTGTCCCTTCTCCCCTATTAGTTACACTACTAGCTATTTGTTCATTATCGTTTTATCAGAAATACAGCATAAATTGGCAAAATAATTCATTTGTCAATTATTTAAACTGTTTCCCTGAATGGATCTAGCCATCATGGCAAAAGGACTTTGTCCTGGGGATAGTGAGAAGCAGGACCAGGAAGCCCCGCCCGTGGAGCTCGGCAAGAGAAGAATCACTAAAATAAAGAAAGAAATGCAAAATACTTACTTACCTGCAGGAGGAGCAATGCCAGAAGACAGAAGAGAAAAGCCTGTGTGGTTTACAAGCCGCGCCTTTATGAAATTAAGGCCAGCAGGTGACGTCATAAGGACGCACCAGCCGGTAGGAATAAAAACGGCCACCAGCAGTAGGGAGGGGAGAGCCAGTGAGGAGGTGGAGCCAATTCGACAAACGCAAAGAAGAGGTGGAAGTCAACCTCAGGGAAGCAGAGGTCTTCCCACTCGACTGCCCCCAGGTACCAGGTTGGGGAGCTGAACTAGGGGCAGAAAGGAGAGAGGGACCCCACAGGACCAGCATCGGGGGAGAACTGCCAAGTTCGGACACTAAGACCGGGAAAGCCGACCAGTAGGATACCGGACAGGAAGACCCTTTTTGGGTCTTTTTTTTTTTAATTTCCTTTTCTTCATTTTATTTCTTTACCCCTGCTTGACAGGGGCACCCTTAGTCCCCAAGAAGAGGGCCAACCGGCTCAAAGGGGATCTCAGGCCCAGAGCTCAGGCCGGCTAATTATCCTTCCCCAAGGAGAAAGGGGGATAGCATAGGGAACAAGGAACAGCTACACTAGAGAGGCAGCCATATCAACATCTGGCTCCCCACAGGAGGTTGGTATAAGGTCGGGGTGTAGGGAGGTGGAGCCCCACGAACATCCCGCAAGCAGAGTGGTCAACCCTGAGGGGAGTTTCGAGGCTGAACCCCACACTGACATAACATTCAAAGACGCGGCAGGCGAGTTCAGGGAAGCCCAGCGGGACAACCAAAGCCCACCTCAGGGAACCCATGAAGCTAGAGAGCGTATGCCTTCTACTGTCCAGGCTAAGGCAGCCCACAAGCGGGTGTTTGAAGCCAGGCAGGCGCAGACTTTCTAACTGTCTAACTGCATCCTCACTAGTAGGGACCTACCTAATTCATGGAGGCTGCCACTGATTTCATGGTCCCAGCATGGCGTTGGGCACTATTTTCGCAGTAGAGCACAGCAGGCTCCTTTGGCCAAGGGGCCCTGGAAGTCCTGCCCCTCCCCAGAGATTGATAAATGGCCATCTGTCAAACTGGGGACAGGTGGGACTTCTGGGGCCCCTCGGCCAATCAGAGGTGTGTGTGTGTGTGTGGGGGGCACCACACTGCTGCGAAAATCTCCTCCTCTCCCTTTTCTTCCCCCCCCATCCCCCCTGGGCTTCAGGATGCCAGGGCTTCCTATCTATTCTCATCTATGTTTGTAGCGCTCTCTTCTTTTCCCCCAGCCCCCGTTTTCCTGCCTTTTCATGGGGACCTACTAAATTTGTGGTTTCTGCAAAAATCATGAAATTGTGAATTTGGTAGGTCCCTACTCATTAGAGTTTTTATCAGCATAGGCATGTGATATTTTCTCCACCACATGCTCATAACTTACTTAGCTATGCTGATGAAAGTCTTAAGTGTGGACTGAGTACTAGAAAACTGAACTAGTTGTAGGTGAGCCAGATGCAATGTTCAGTGTATCCACACTAGGCAAGTTGGGCTACTTGAAGAAACTTTACACTACTGTGTGGGGTCTCAGAATGCCAGATTTCTCTGGCATAGATGAGGCTGAAGGACAGTGAAATACAAGGTGGCATGTGCCTGTGGCACCCATGCATGTGTGATCCCATGGGGGCTGTGAAAGTTTGTCCTTGCTTTCTTTTTGTAGTTGGCAGGCAAGGACTGGGGCTGTGTCTGCTCCCCTGAGCTTCCCCAGCTGCTCTGAGGGAGGGCTGAGTCTGTGTTTTCCAGCCTTCCCTTCCTACTAGTGCACTTACCTCTTTAGGGCCGTGTCCCACCGCGGTGGCTGTTCATTTATGAACTGGGCACAGAAGCCTGTGAAAGAGATTCAGCTTCATCGCACAGTCAGAGTAAACAGCACAGAAGGGAAAAAAGGCACTCCTTTGTTTAATTGTATATGATCTAGCAAAGTTTTAAGAGATGAACAGATGAGAGCAGGGATTTTTAATGCTGCTTGTTCTGTCTGTGCAGTGAAGCTGTAGCAATGGAAAGATTTTTTTTGTCCTCTGCAGAGAACCCAGCAGCCAGAGTAATAGGGTCAGTGTTTTGAGAAGAATTGTTGTTAGTGTAGGACAGGCAGGCTGTGCTGGCTAGGTTTAAAGAGCCTTGAAAGTGTTAGCAAGCGGCAGAGGAGATCAAAAAGGCATGGGCTGTGCTCAGAGAAGTCAGCGGAATTCATTTAGAAAGCCTCCTCGGACAATAAAGCAGCAGGTGAAGATGGAGCTTTATATACATTGCATATGATCAGCTGGGCAGCCTTGCCAGGGCTGGGCACTCTCAGAATACAAATAAAATGGGAACATGCCTGCTGTGAATTGTGGGTTTCTTTTTTCTTTCGTTCATTTTTTTCACTTTTAAAATTAAAAAAAAATTTTTTTTGAGACTTTCCTGTCTCTTTCTCTGAGATGGCTCCATATCTGATGTGACACAGTGCAGGGGAATAAAATAACCCAGGGCATATTTTTATAGTGGTGCATTTGTGTGAGTGGTGTATATTCACAAAGTGCGTCCTTGCTGCAAGTCGGAGGCATCTTCGGCCAATCAGATTGCTGTGCTCAGCCAAGGCATTTAGTAACAAAGAATAGTAGATGGACATAAAAACCTTCAAAGAGGAAAGGGAGGATTAAACTTGTGGATGACAGACTGCTTCCCAGGTTGGCTGCCTGATTGTTGTGATCCTTGCAGTAGAGGAACACCCTGCAAAAGACTTCCTGCAAGTAAAGATTAATTTATTCCTGGGGCTGGCTAGGTTTTCCTTGGTGAGGGACATAAGAGGTATGAGAGTAGAGGACAAGCATAGCTATAATGCTTTCTTGGCTGTCTGGCCTTAAATGGTCTCATAAGGGCTGGGACTAGCTAAGTTATGGAGATGATCCATTCATACTCATTCTCAGGGTCATACCCAGGGATTCTGGTTTTCTGTTAAAAAATAAAAAATTCTCTGATAATTGCCCCCTGCCCCCTTTGCTCACCAGGATGCAGGTCCAACTGCAGCTGCTTCCCCTCCGCCCTCCCCCTTTGTGGTGCTGAGCAGCCCTGATATGTCAGTGCCCTGCCCATGCCGTTGCCCCTCACACCCCACCCACAACCCCTGGATTTTTTCCTTAAAACAAGAAAATCTGGGTTTTACTGCATTTTTCCATAGTGAATGGAAAACCCAGATCCCTGGTCATACCACTATGAGGTGGGACTACAAAAGGAGTGACATCTTTGCCACTTAGGGATTCCCCCCTCCTACCTTTTACTGTTCCTTTCTACTAGTGAAGTGGTACAGAGAAAGGGTGACCATATATCCTGGATTTCAGAGGCTGGTCCTGGTCAGCTGTTGAGAATTATAATTGGCATCTTGGAAATGCAGGGGCATGGGGCACAATCTAGCTGGGAGTCAGAGCAGCACAGAGCGCCTTGCAGGCAGGCGGGCAGAGACTGCTGCCTGCATAGCATGCAGTCCCGCCTCTGCCTGCTTGTGAGATAATTAGGGGGGAAATGTCCTTGATTTCCCAAATTATGTCCTGGAATTCTGTATGATCAGCGTACACAGAGAGGTTATCACAGGCCCAATAAAAGGGACCAGTGGGTATATTTTTGGAGGGCTCCTGACCTAATGAATCAAGTAAGTAGTATCGTTGTAGTTTGAAGGTGGGACACACACAGCCATAACTGGGGTTGGAATCTGACTTCCCTGAAGGAACTCCGTTCTTTATGACTGTTCCCCTAATACAGTTGCCTAGTCCTCTCTAGTGAGTGTGGAAGACCAGGACTCTACGCTCACTCCACAGTCATGACCCACATAAGTTCAGAAATATCAGTTGTCTTTTTCATCGCCTCGTCTAATATTTGAAATACGAATACAGTTTCAGTAGAGGAGGATTTACACCCCTTGGTAATATGCACATTCAAGGGAAATGCCATGCCCCATGGTTTTTCATGCAATATTTTGGGACTGTCTTTTTTCCTGCAGAAATAGCACAGGACTATAACTGGAGTGGTACAGAATTTCTCTCGTTTGGGGTTTTATTAGAAATCTGAAACTCGGGTCAGGCAGCCTTGCCAGTCTGCGGGCAAATGTAGACACATTTGTGATTCCAAGTGCAAACCTCCTCAGTGGTTCAACAAGGTGTTGACTCCAACCCCGAAGGACCCTGGTTGTTTCATTAGGTTTCTGGATTTCTGGGTTCAAGTGAAACTGAAGACTGCAGCCAAAGCCCTAAGCGCATGCCTAATAGTATAATGTGAGTAACTTGTTTTACTTCAGTTGGACTCTGTGTGTGCTTAACTTAAGAACAAGTTTAAGAAACCTTCTGAATTGAGGGTCAAATTCTGAGAGAATCCTTCAGTATAACATTTGTGTCACACTTTTTATCCATCCTGGAATACAGGTTATATTAGATTACTTACTAAAGTCAGGAGCAGAACCTGACAAACACCCACAGTCCTCTTGAAATACAATTCAATCTGCATTGTTAGACAGGGTCGCTGAATGGATGTATTCGATAAAGCATTAATTCAAGGTTTTACTGCCATTCTAACATGTACAACTGCTGAATGCATTTGTCTACAGTATAGAGATTTTGATTCTATTCATGATTTTTATTTTATTTTTTTAACAAGAAAATAAAATTTCAGATTAAATGCCTCATCAGCATGCTGGAGATGGGGACCGGAGCTATATAGTAAAATTCTTGGCACTGCTGTTTTGATTCAGAAATAATAAATGTCATAGCAGTACCTTTTTAGGCCTTATGTGAATGAAATCTGTGACCTGCATTTGAAATTTAAGCATTGGTTTCTTCACCCTATCTGGTTCCTCCCTCTCTCCTCCTCCCCGCCCCCTCATATTTTAAAGTGGCATACAAAGGTGTTGAGGGGCTTTTAAAAATGTTATTTTTCTATTTTTTTCCCCTTAAAATAACGGGAATGCCAAGTATGAGCTTAGGGGGGTTATTTTTTTGTTAGATCATACATTGGGGATTTCTGAGCAGTGAAAGCAAAGTGTAGTTGAGGGAATCTGAGGTGTTGAGTCTTTGTAATGAAGACATGCTTATTCCTAAGTGTTTAGTTCCAGTGCTCAGCAGTCGGGTATTAGCAGAATAAACAAAATACAGAGTTTGAGACAGTCTGACTAAAATTTCTGCCCTTTCTCAATGTGCTATTTAAACCCTTTTGTGATGTTAGAACATAACTAGTTTTCTAGCTATTGTAGAGTCTGAAGCTTAATGCAAAAAGACATGCAGAAATACATTTTTCCTTCCTTTCTAACTGATTGGTGACTTGGTAGTAGCGCTGTGCAAAACAGCACCATTTCGTTTCGACTTCCATGTCACCATTTTGAAGGGACAGTGTTCAGTGTTGCTGTTTTGAAGCACTGGTCCATTTCGTTTTGTCAAAGCTGTTTTGGGGTTTTGCCCATATGCTGTAATAGGGAATCACAAAAATGCCTATAACTTTGTCATTTCTTGCCTGATACAGATGAAAATTGCAAAGCTGGTAGCCCCTTCTGAGGGCATGAAGCCTGCCAAGTTTCAAGGAGATAGGTATAGGCTTTTTTTGTGAAACTGCACCTCAAACTGTTCAAAGCAAAACTCATATCACTTGCCAGCAGCGGCAGCCTGCTGTCATCCCACATGCAGATCCAGGGGCCATGGCCCCTGGGAGGAGTCAGACACAGCCCTGCAGCCCTCCTGGGGGGTGTGGGCTCCTGGATCTGCATGTGGGATGACAGCAGGCTGCTGCTGCCAGGTGGGGCCAGCACCAGTACTGAGTTTTTCCCAGTGCTTGGCGCAGGCTGCACTGGGCAGACTCGGGTGTCAGCACTGGCCCCAGCCAGCATTGGCAGCATGCTGTCATTCACATGCTCCACAGCCAGTGAGTGCAGAGCTTTAAAAAAAAAAATTTTTTTTTTCTCCATTCACCGGCTGTGGCAGCAGCGACTGGGGCCTCTGAGGGCTCATGGCAGAGCCCCTCTGCACACTGGGGGGGAAGCAGGGATTGGTCCCCCCCCACGTGGCATCTGCATCATTGCACAGGTGCAGTGTGGCTCAGGGGGTGCCACGCGCTGTCTGGGAGCCGGGGTGGCTCCAGCAGTGAGATGCAACTCTTGGTTCAATTCCCCAGCTCTCTGATCATTTGCCCAGCTCTTCTCGGGGGGCACTGCCCATGGATAGGTGCACGGGGTTTCAGCAGGCTGCTGCTGCCAGCTGGGGAAATAGCCTGGAGCTGCTGCCACCCCCAGCTGGCAGCGGCAGCCTGTTGTCATTCCACATCATTTGGGGACCTGTGCCCCCGGGAAGAACTGGGGGAAGTGATCAGAGAGCTGGGGGAAAGATCGGGGAGCTGGGGAATCAAACCAGGAACTGGGGGAATGTTCAGAGACCTGAACATTTCCCCCAGCTCCCAGGTCAAGTCCCCAGCTCTCTGATCGTTTCCCCAGCTCTCCTGGGGGGTGCAGGCCCCCAGATCTGCATGCCAGGTTTCAGCAGGCTGCTGCTGCAGGCTGGGGCCAGTGGCAGCATCACAGTCTTCCTTGTACCCTGCTGAAACCCCACATGCAGATTGTAGGCCCACGCCTCCCCGGAAAGAGTTGGGAAAATGATCAGAGAGCTGGGGAATCGAACCGGGAGCTGGATGTCAGTATCGGAGTAGTCCTTCCTCCCTCTCCTTAGCTTCTGTTTAGCTGCAAGCAAGCCTGGCTTCGAAACTTGAAATGTTTTGAGTGCCCTCATTTAGTTTCAAAGCTGTTTCAAAGCCTTTCATTTAATTTCATTTTGCTTTCTCTGTTTCAAGCTCGAAACAAGTTGAAACAGCTTCAAAATGAAACACCAGACTTAGCTTCTGGAGACCACAGAACTGTAGAAATGTCATGACTTAGTAGGGCTAACGGAAACCTGGTGGGATTCGTCCCACGACTGGGTGGTACATATTGAGGGTGATAGATTGTACAGAAAGGACAGGGTGGGGAAAAAGGGGGGAGTGGTTGCGCTCTATGTCAATGAGCATTATACATCGACCCTCATCAAGACGGAATCAAAGAATGAGGAAGTAGAAGGATTGTGGGTTAGGCTACATGGGGGGTAAGGAGAAAGGGATTTGGTGGTAGGGGTCTGCTACAGACCCCCACACCAAGGGGAAGAAATAGATTCGGGGCTCCTGAGGCAGCTCTCGGAGACCATAAAAGCTAAAGAGGCGGTAGTCATGGGGGACCTAAACTACCCAGACATCTGCTGGGAGACGCAGACGGCAAAGTCCCACCGTTCACGCAGGTTTCTAACCTGTGTACAGGACCTCCACCTGACACAGGAGGTACACGGTCCCACTAGGGGGAATGCCATACTGGATCTGGTATTGGCAACGGGGGATGACATGGTAAGGGACCTACAGATCGGTAGCCATCTGGGGGACAGTGATCACCTAATAATAGAATTCTTCATAAAACGTTGAGTGGGTAAGGTAACTAGTAGGGTGAAAGTGCTAGACTTTAGGAAAGCTGATTTCAATGAACTCAGGCGATTAGTCAAGGACGCACTGCAGAGTAGGAGTTTTGAAGAGGTGGGGGCCCAAGAAGGGTGGCTGTGCCTTAAGGAAATGATCCTTCGGGCACAAAGCAAGACGATCCCC
>NW_005842430.1:1179132-1181754 GCF_000455745.1 Alligator sinensis
ACTCTTTCCTGCCTATGCAGGGGGTCGGACTCGATGATCTATTAAGGTCCCTTCCGACCCTAACATCTATGAATCTATGAACCTGCCGAAATTTTGCTCAGCCCTGCTTGTTAGGACATCTCTATACATCATACAGACGAAAAATGCCTTCCCCACACCCCACCCTTTCTTGCCACTCACCTTTAAGGAAAGATCTGGCATCTCTGAGTTAGGAACAAAGTGGCACAGATCTACTTATTGTTCCCATATTCTCAGTATAAATAAGCCAGTGATTTCACAGTTCACATTCACCAGGGTTTATAATGATTTATATAATACAGTAGACACACAACCATGTTAATCACACAACCCTGAGCATTTATGTATGGTAGGAACTTCATATATGAAATAACATAGGTCTCTTCCGGATTATTATACACACATATGTGCTGAAGGTCATGTAATAGGAGAATGAAGAAAATCGATTAGCCTGTTTGGACCATTAAAATGATAATGACTTTTTAATTAAAGTCAAATCTTGTGGTAGAATCATAGTCACAAATGGGAAGTAGAAATTACAGGATAGTTCAGAGTATTTGTATCTTTGGAGGAGTCAAATGATGTCGATAAGATGGGCAAATATATGAAGTATGTTTGTGCAGTTGCGTACTTTGAATGTTTGATTTTCATGGAAACAAGTGCTTATTATAGAAAGACTACAGTATCTGCCCACTTTAATTTTCATTTCCATTTATTGCTATGAAATATACACAGTTCTTTTTTGGCATGTGGATGTTGTTGGTGGGTCTGAAACTCTATAGGCATGGCAGATATACAATGACTACCTAAGCCCACAAATACTAATGAGGAGAATCAATATAGTTTGGTCAACCATCATTCTGTGTTTCATTAGGGATTGGGAGCAGTAGGGATTCTACAGATGATTCTCCTGTTCCTGCAGATTCATTGGGTTTGCTCCATTACACAGATATAGCAGGCTGATATGGCTGATAGAATAAAACTGTATGATGGATTTTTGTAATGGCACAATTGCTGCTGGCTGTGCTAATGACAACGCGCTCCTGGCGGCGCTGGGAATATGAGAGCACAAAGACACTGCAGGTCTGCTGTTTCACAGTGGGAGCTCCTCTCTTGAAGATAAGCTTGTGATTGTGCAAAACTTGGCCCAAGAAGCGGCCTTTTCCTAGTAAGGAAATCAGTTCCCTGCACTAGAAAAACAGCACCTGTGAAATTCTATTTTATTTGGCAAATATCAGTAATCCAAAGAATGCAAGTGTCTTAAAATAATGTGCTGCTTTAAGAAGCTTAGGGTGGGAAACAGTTAAATATGCCCAGTTACCATTTTGCGATGTAACTGAGCTGCTGGATTGTGGTAATCTAGTCATTCAGATGCTGAAGTTGTTAATGATTTGCCTCTGTGGATGTGTTTAGACCTCAGGCTGTCATCAGTTCTGAAGGAGACCCTGAAGATCAAAAAGGGTTTCAGTGTACAGTAGTGTCAAAGACTGCTATTGTATGCAGCATAAGCCTTCAACATTGTCCTCCAATAGTATCTGACCATATCTGTACACATCATTATCCTGATTAGGGAGGACAGAAGGTTTTTTGTATAATTACACCTACACTGTTGCAATCTGATATTGTATCCAGGTGGGATGTCTCCATAATGAATTACTTAAAGAAAATAATGTATTGATTGACTTGGAGAAATATGGAACTGAAGAGATGGAAATGACAAGATCTGTAATTCCTTTCCTTTAATTGCTGCATCAGGCAAGCGGGGGGGCGGGGGTGGGGGGTTGTGTATGCAGGTAATTTCTATGTAATTTCTAATAAGCTATGAAAGTTAGGATACTAAACTATTGGCATGAGTATCTTGCTCGTATAAAAATCTGTGCATCTCATTGTGATGTGCTGTCTAACTTTAAACAAGGGAAGTTCTACCAATTAGCAGACATGGCAGCTAGATTTAAAATACAGAGGGCAAAGAAAATCTATAGATACTTGGGTCATTGTCAAAGACTAAGAAAGATCCCCCTGCGATGTTTATACTAAGGAAGTAGCCTATGAATTTTCAGTCTGTTTCAGAAATTGAAATGCAACATGCTACATAATAAGGGAATGAGATTTGGGAGAGGGGCTTGAGAGTTTCTGAGACGATTCAGGTACAACATTGTTGTACTTGTAGTCATTTTGATGGTGGAAAGAATAGTCCAGATTTGTAGAAAAGCAATTTCAATTTCATACTAGGAAAATATTTAGTTTATTCCCTAAGGAATACATGGAAACAGGTCTCAGGAAGATTGCAAAGCCACAGGATATTCAGCATAAATGTAGAAGGCAGAGTAGGTATGCACTCGGCCTGTGCGAAGTGGCTAGTATTCGCTTCAGATTCGCATTCGGCTGATTTCGGGAACAGTGATTCGATTCTGTGATTCAAATCACTGTCCTGAATCAATTCAGCCTAATCTCCAAATTACACAGGCTCTATCCCCTGCCTAGCCCCAGCTCCCGGCTCTTTGAAAGAAAGAAAAAAAAAAAGCCCCCAATCACCCACTGCTGCCAGGTGGGGTGCGCTCCCCACTGCCCTACACTGCATGGGGGGGTCTGCCATGAGCCCCC
>NW_005842430.1:1181854-1188968 GCF_000455745.1 Alligator sinensis
CGGGGGCGGGGGGGGTGGGTGGGGGTCGGGGGGGGGGGAGTGGGGGGGAAGAGGGCTGGGGGAGCAGGCAGGGGATGGGGCCTGACAGGAGTCCCCCCATGGTCCCTTCCCCTCCCGCCAACCTCCCCTCCCCCACCCCCTACTTACCAGCATGGAGGTGGTGTGGCGAGTGGGGACTGCCCAAATCTCTGAAACTCTCTGAATTGATTTGGACCTTTTAATTGGTCCCATGATTCGATTCGGATTCGGAGATTTGGTCACTGAATCAGGCTGAATCTCCTCTGAATTGAATCAGCACCTGAAGCTTTGCACAGCCCTGATGTGCACCTATATAGACTGAGTCAGAGATGTATGAGCTTTCATGAGCAAATGCTCACTGCATCAGACACTTGGAAAAAGAAAGGTGGTGGGTGACACTGCAGGTAGGTATCTCTCATTTGGACTGTGCAGGAGGCCAGGGTGCAAAAGAAGAGAAATGAGGAGGAGGAACGAAGATTTAAAAAAAATGTGGGATGAGTTTCCTTGCAATGAAAACATCTTTTATGGCAATTTCCTAATTTCACCATTTCATGCATCATTTTCTGCATGGGAATAATTGTAAATAATATGTGTGCGACACAGGCAAGTTTGGGCCCAATGTCAGAGTGGGTGGGGTGGGGTGGGGTGGAGGGGAATGGTCCCTGGAAAGACAGCTTTGGAGACATGTAACAGATGTTTGTCTGGTGGCAAACTGCAGTGTAACCAGGCACTGAGACCATCAAACTGTTTTCATCTAGGTCACTGAACAGGCTTCCCAAGGAACTGATTACTAATTTCAGCTTGAGAGGAAAGTTGCTTGCAAATTTTCTGTGCTTAGTGGATTGCTTTAAATACAAAATTCTGCCATAACCAATCATTTCAGTAACCCAATCTCTCAATGGCTGCCTATTGTAAAAATCCTGTATTTCAAACAAGATACAGGTACTTCCCACCGCTCAATATTAACTGCAAATAAATACTAGAAGTGTTGCCAAGTCTGTGGGTTTTCTCTAATCCGCAGAGCTTTTCAAGGCTGTTTTTTCAAAGCCATGTATAGTGGTATTTACAGTGCAAAGAAACACTTCCCAGTGAGATGGGTTTGGCTCGGCACCTACTGGTCTGACTCACTTATGACTTACCTGGTTTCACTGCTGCCAGTGTATCACAAGGATCCCAGTTTGAGTCTTGGCTGTGGTATTTTGCATATTGCAGAGCTCAGCTACCAGATGGGGGACTCTAAATCTGCTTTGTCTGGCCTACAGTTGGCAGACAGAGCGCCATGACTGTTGGCAGCCAAAAAAATACTGAAAATCACTCAATCAACATAATTCACAGAGCTTTGTAGCAGGACTGCAGCTCTACCCAGCAGTTTGAATGCCAGGTCAGATACAGAGCTATAGAAAACACTGATGGTGTTTGGTTACTCTGAGGACCCTCTCACAGATAGCCCCTGCTGCCAATCGCAAACGAATTTGGTGGTGCACTTATACAGGAAAAATGTGAATTACTCTGCCACCAAATAATCCCTGTTTTGTTTACAGGCAGAGGTCAGGGCTAAAAGCTGTTTCTGATCCCTTTAGGATGCTGCCTTGGAGCATTCTGAGCACACAAACACATTAGCTGGCTAGCTTCCTTCCTTAATTACAGTTTCTTATAGTTATAAGCGGTTGACCTAATGCCAGGGGAGAATAATAAACAAATTTAATTTTTTGTGGGTAAATCTGGGAAAATACTGAAAAAAGTCCTCACAATCATTCCTTCAGTTAGAAAAAGATGGATCTATTTGGATGCCATTTCCAACCTGGGTTAACTTTGCGTGCTCTATTTTATGGTGATAGACATTCGAAACCCCTGTGAGACTTTGAACAAATGTTCACATGGATCCTGGCAAAGAAGAAAATGTTGTTAATATTAGCGTGCTTTCATGCAATATCATTCAAATATGCATTTGTCCTTGAAGAGTTCAAGTGCCTATGATTAATCCTCTCTGTCAGTTGGAGTCATTCAGTCAGAGATAAGTGACAGCTGACCAGAAAAATCAGGTGAGTAGAGAACTATAATCAGTGGCTAACAGGGGTGGGTAATAGTGTAAAGTTTGTGGGCAATTCATAGATGGAAAAACATTGGCACAAGCCATGCATGTAATAACAGCAAATAGCAGTAAAATGAATACAATTTTGAAATCTGTTCATGAGCAGGTGAAATATAGACACATTTTCATCACCAGAATCTCATTAGTTTTTATCTTCACTTATGCCTATGAAATATCCAGTTCCTAGCTTTTCATGGACTCGTATCAACCTGGAGACATTGTCTAGGTATTCTGTCCAAACTCTGGCAGAGAAACCCTTGTTCTACTGAAGGAAATGGGATTTCTGCCACTGGTTTTAGGTGGAGCTTAAAATATTACCCTTGGGGTTTAGTTTAAAAGTTCAGTCAGTTGAGCAAGGTTTAGTTTGTCCCAGATTTTTCTTATATCCTTTTGGCATCATCTAGTCAATCTGAGTACCAAAACCCTCATATATGTCTAGTTTCCACCTCTAAACTACAATCCGAGATAAAAGAACTTGTGATGCAGCGTGAACAGTTGTAATGGATGCTCATTGTACACGGATCAAGGGAAGTGTGTATTCTCCTCTAATCAGCTGTGGTGAGGCCACTCCGTCCGGAGTGCTGTGTTCAGTTTTGGGCCCCCCACTACAGAAGGGATGTGGAAAAATTGCAGAGAGTCCAGTGAAGGGCAATGGAAATGTTTTGGAGGCTGGGAGACATGACTTGGAGGAGAGGCTGAGGGAACTGGGCTTATTTAGTCTAGAGAAGAGGAGACTGAGAAGGGATTTAATAACAGCCTTCATGTACCTGAAGGGGGGTTTGAAAGAGGATGGAGTTAGGCTTTCCTCACCAGTGGCAGATGACAAAACAAGGAACAACAGCTTCAAGGTGCAGCAAGGGGAGTTTAGGTTAGCTACTAGGAAAACTGTTCTCACTAGGAGGGTAGTAAAGCACTGGAACAGGTTACCCACAGAGTTTGGGGACTCTCCATCCCTGGAGATTTTTAAGACCCGGCTAGGCAAAGCCTTGGTTGGGATGATCTAATTGAGGATTGTCCTACTTTGAGGTCCCTTCCAGCCTTAATTTTTCTATTATTCTATGCTTTGTATGCAACATAACTACCTGTTTGCAGTCCAAATTTTGTACCAAATGCTATTTTTCTAGAAATTGAATGAAAGAAGCAGATAATAGAGGTCTCAATATGCATACTTTGTGGGTCAAAGCAGGTGGGGGTATTTTTTTATTATCATTGCTATAATTGTGTATGCCTAGTTTTACAACCATATTGTTATAGACAATGACTTACATGATGCACAAAGTAGTGTCTTTGATTATAGGTCAGACGAAGGCCCAAATTCTGATGTGGAGGAAAGTGTATATATTTCTTAGACCTGTTTTATAGAAAGTATTTTATATATAAGTAGCCTTGCAGATTCCTCATAGAACTATTTTGTAGTATACCAGACTGAATAAATCTTTGCAAGCATTCTTATAGAATCAATCCCAGACTTAATTCAATAGCTATTAGTAATGAAACATACATGTAACTTTATAATTCTGCCAGCTGGCTTATTTAGCATTCTTCCATCATCTAGAGAAGGAAGGCATTTTTCAAATTTATAGATGAATATTAAACCCTATAATTAAGTTATAAAGGCAGTATGGTTTCATTACTTACAGGCTACAGCTGGACTGCAGAGGAAAGCTACTCCTTTTCTTTTCTGACCAAGGGGATCATCACAATGAAGCTTAGGTCATCATATGAGTCCAAGCAGGCATAGAAACCAGCCTGACATGAAATCTGAGATCTTGCTGTTTGGGCATGAACTGGGTCAGGAGACTCCATCAGTCTGTGAATTCATGTGAAAGGAGGAGGACCTGAAGTAGCTTTCTGTGGTTTGAATTATGGTGCCATATTTCAGTGTTCTCTCCCCAGCAGCTAATGCTGCCAAATCCCTCTGTCAGTGCAAGCTATATCTCTAGTGCCCTGTTCTTTGTAGCTATATTTTTGTGTGTGCAGAAAATGTGTAAATTCACATCATGGTGAACTTCACATAACCTGGTTTCTTTTTACGACCAGGTCACAAAATGCTTGGATGAAGGAATAGAAGTAGAAATGATTTACTTAGATTTTGAAAAGGCCTTTGACACAGTGTCGCACCCAATTCTTATAAATAAACTAAACAGTTGCAATGTAGATTATTACACAGTCCAGTGGGTGGAAAACTGGCTTATAGGATGCACCCAGAGAACGGTGGTGGATGGGTTGGTTTCTACCTGGAGAAATGTGGGCAGTGGAGTCCCCCAAGGCTCTGTCCTGGGACCACTACTATTCAATAGCTTCATTAGTAACTTGGACTAGGGAGTAGAAAGTGCCTTGTCCAAGTTTGCAGATGACACCAAACTATGGGGGGAGGTAAACAAACTAGAGGGCAGGGAGTGAACCCAGGTGGATTTGGACAGGTTGGAGAAGTGGGCGGAACAGAATAAGGTGCAGTTTAACAAAGATAAGTGCCATGTGTTGCACCTGGGGAGGAAGAATCAGAACTCCTACAGCCTGGGAAACACCATTCCAAGTAGCACAACGTGGAAAGGGATCACAGAGTCTTAGCCAACTCCAAAATGAACATGAGTCACCAACATGATGAAGTAATGAGTAAAGCTAACTGCACTCTTTCTTGCATAAGTAGGTGCATCACGAACAGGTCTAGGGAGGTTATAGTTCCCCTCTGTGTGGCATTGGTGAGGCTGCAGCTGGAGTACTGCATCTGGTTTTGGGCGCTGCACTTCAGGAGGGATGTAGATAACCTGGAAAGGCTTCAGAGGAGGGCCAACCATCTGGTTAAAGGCTACAGAAAACACCCTATGAGGACCAATTGAGGGACCTGAACCTCTTCAGCCTCTGCAAGAGAAGGCTGAGAAGTAATCTTGTGGCTGTCTACAAACTCATCGGGGGGGGGCGGGAGGGGGGGAGGACAGCAGGAAATAGAGGATATAATGTTTACCAGGGCACCCACTGGGGTAACTAGAAACACTGGCCACAAACTGAAGGGGAGCAAATTTAGATTGGACATCAGGAAAAAATTATTCACTGTGAGGGTTGCCAAAATATGGAATCCGCTTCCAAGGGAGGTGGTGCTGTCCCCTTCATTGGAGGTATTTAAGAGGAGATTGGACAAACACCTGGCTGCGGTCATTTGACCCCAGCACTCCTTCCTGCCCAGGGCAGGGGGTCAATCTTGATGATCTAATAGGTCCCTTCTGACCCTGAAATCTATGAAACCATATGTATTACAGTTTCAGAACAACTGTCTTTATCTTGCTCACCTGCATATGTGCTTTTGCCTGTTTGGATGTACCTCTCCGGAGTCACAACCTCAATGTCATTATAAAAAAACATTATGGCACTTCCCAGTGGTGGTCCAGAAATCAACAATTTACCATACTGTAAAGGACAAGTACAAGAAGAATTTATTCCTATTAGAGGTGGAGAAAAAATGGGAAAAAGGCCTCCAACTAGCCACTTAAATAAAGGGCTTGACTTCCAGAAGTATTGTGTACCTTTAGCTTCAGTTGTCTTATTGATATTGCTTGGTATCTCCTTAAAATCAGACCACTATTCAGGTATTGGGATAATTGACATTGGGGTTGTGGTGACTGTGATGCTCAGAATAGACAGTTAAGATGGGAGCAAGGAGCAAGTACATGAGGGTGCCAAGGCAGTGTGGGATGGTGCGATGAATGAATGCCATAAGATGTCATTTTGATTTGTCATTTGGAGGATATCGCTATGAGAAGAGAATAGTTCCTTGTCCTCCTATTTTTTCCCTTGGGTATGGGATTTTTGTATACTTCCCGTGTCACTAGTTAGTTTGGCATTTGATTGACTGTACGACTCTTAGCATTCAACTTTGAGTATTTTATGTACAAATCAACACGTAGTTATGGGGAGAATGAAAGGCATTTTGATTTGTCATTTGGAGGATATCACTATGAGAAGAGAATACTTCCTTGTCCTCCTATTTTTTCCCTTGGGTATGGGATTTTTGTATACTTCCCGTGTCACTAGTTAGTTTGGCATTTGATTGACTGTATGACTCTTAGCATTCAACTTTGAGTATTTTATGTACAAATCAACACGTAGTTATGGGGAGAATGAAAGTTGGCCATGCAAATACATACTTTGACTATATCATGCATGACATACAGTAATTAAATATAGGGCCAATGGTTTGGAAATAATGTTCCTCTCATCCCAGAGTATGCCTCTATCTAGAGGTTGTATGCAGGAACTTTCCTTTGAATAAGGTGACTTAGCTATCAAGAAACTGCATATGCTTCAGAAGCACAGGAACAAAACAGAATTAAGATGAAGCAGTTGCTTGGAAAACCCCTTCTTTGTACCACAGTGATAAGGAAGCTTATTTTACTATCCTAGGTTCCAGGTAAACAACATAATTACCCAGGAAAAGGCAGGTAGCAAAAATATTCTACTTGTGGTTGGTAGCAACACTAAGACCATAATTAGGTTTCAGTTCTTTATAATTGTGCCAAACTGGAAGAAGTTAGATTACAGTTTCCATGCCAAGTATCTGCTTCAGGGTCAATTCATCTTGGAAAATCTTAGCCCAAATGATTTGTGATAGGCTAGGAAAAACAAGTTGCCCAGTCTTTAAAATATTCTGATGACCTTTTCTTTCAAAAGTTCTACTGCCTCCATGTGTTGGAGCAAGGACTTGAAATTTAGCTGGGGGCGGTCTTTGTTTCTGGAACAGTTATTTTGGGGAATAGCCACACAAATTTGGCCTAGCTGTAAGTATTTGAGCCATTACTGATCGCACATGCTCAGTAGAGATTTTTTTTTCTTTCTAGGAACTGAAGTTTCTAGTCATGTATGGTATGCCTGTACATTGCAACCTTTATGCCTCCCTCTAGTATGTATGTGTAATGTTATATACATTGATTACTGTTGTCTATAGGACCCCTGCTTCACTTCTTCCAGAGCTTAGAACAGTGGTTTTCAACTGGGGTGCTATGACACTCT
>NW_005842430.1:1188999-1194600 GCF_000455745.1 Alligator sinensis
CCATGGTACTGGCACCAGCTCCATTACCACTATGGCCAGGTAAAACCACCTTGCACCCATCTGTTTTCAGAAGGAAACAATGTTACCTCAACATTACCAGTCCCTTACTTACTTTGTCCGCACCCATCATGATTTTAAAGACTTCTATGATATCCCTCCTCAGCCCGCTCCTTTCCAAACTGAAGAAGCCTAGAGAGTCATTCTTCTGAAGTCTGTTTTCTTTCCATAGTCCCTCCCAGCTCTAGCAATCTCCACTCCCCTGGTCAAATCCAGGAGAGTCACCTGTTTCTGCTCACCCTCCCCTCTCACCCCCATCAAAAGCCTGTTCCTCCCTCTCTCACAGGGGGTCCATGGCTGTCCCCACTTTACCCACACTCCTGCCTATCACCCAAGGTAGTCTGGTCATCCTAGATTAAAATTAGGTTTATAATAAAACTAATTTTTTATTGTTACCATATTTTTCACATACACGTGTACTTCTTTCCCCAAAAAACATCTGCTAGAAATTCCAGTATGCATTATATGTGAGAAATACGGTAAGAACTGTTTCTTCTAATTATGGGCAAAAGCAAAAGTAATATATGCACGACTCCAAGGCCAGCTACATACATTACACTTTTACTGGTATAAGTAATTGAAAACTAGTCTATACCCATTATGGAACAGAAGTTCGGCACACATTGACTGCTTTAAAAATGGCAGAACCCGGTCTAAGATTTACCACCTGCCCATCAATGGGTGAATGCGTATTCTGTTCGCTACTGATCTAAATTATACCGCTTACAGAAAACCGCATAACTTACATTGATCTTGCCTCGGGTCTTTTCAATGTCTGTACCTAGCCCAAGGGGACAGAACGATGAGCAGTCTGCTCCCTAACATCTGCTACTCAGTTATCTACTGCATGGAAAGATCTCTTTTTCTTCTTGACTGTGTCTTTTAAAAACAAGGTGCCTATTATATCCTAGTGCATGTAGTGTATGAGAAAATATGGTAGTTTATGATCAACCTCATGCAGGCAGGAGTGTTTGCTCCTCCTGCAGCTACTTCGCTGTCTGGATCTGAACACCCATCCTGGAAACAGGCATGCAGGCCAGTTTCACCCAGCTGTGGCAGTGGCAGCACTGGTGCCAGCCCCACAGTACACCTGAAGGGTTCTTGCAGTACCGCCAGGTGCTGCTGCATCCTCGTTGAGAGCCACTGAGGTAAACTGAGCCTTGAGAACAGCGGTTCTCAACTGGGGCATGGCCAAAATGAGAAGAGTCATGGAGGGGTGCCTTGAGTCAAAAAGCTGTAGACCCACTGGCTGAAAAGGTATGTAATAAATAGGGGTCTACCGAAATCACAGGGGGACTTACCGATCTTCACAGGCATAACGTTCTAATTCCGCAGTCATTTTGTAGAGGCCCTGCCCTTCTGCACTGATTGACAAAGAGGCCCTGGGGGGAGGAGGGGCAAAGGAGGGATGAGGGGGCAGCCACCATCTTGATTTCTGTCTGCCCTTTGTGTGGCCCGCCCCTTGGTGCTGATTGGCGGAGAGGCCCCAGGAGGGATGAGGGAGTGAAGCTGTCATCTTGATGACTGGCTGCCCTTCATGAAGCCCCGCCCCTCAGTGCTGATTGATGGAGCGGACCCAGTGCAGGGAGGAGGGACAAGGGGGCAGCCACCATCTTGTCTGCTGCCCTCTGTGCCACCCCGCCAGCCGGCCCTTTCTCCTCCTGGCAGCAAGGAACACTGGCTTCTACTGGGGAGCCGTTGTTTTATTTTTATTAAGGGTTTTTTGTTGTTGTTGTTGATTTTTGTGGACAATCCCAGGTTTTGTGGTTTCCACAAAATTTGCAAAACTGAGAATTAAGTAGGTCCCTAGTAATAAATAAGACTGACTATTGTGGGAAGAGAAGATTGTTTTGTGGTTAAGACAGTTAAATGTTACCCTAGGAAACTGAATTCTATTCCTATCTCTTCTAGAGACTACTTATACGATGCCAATCATTTAAACCACCTTTTTCACAGGTGGTCATTATTATTGCCTGCCTTGTTTTCTGGATGTCCCACTTAATAACTTGTCATTAATTATTTATTTGAGCTGTATGATGCCCTTCCCAGACAAAGGCTTAGGGGAGCTTACAATAAAAGACATACTAATAAAAAAAAAAATAGAATAAAATCTTAAAATATGAAAATATAACAAAAAGAAAAAACCCCAAATTCATAACCAATTCGCCCAACTCCGTGCACTTCTGTTGCTCTGCCTCTCACCTAGGAGAGCATCTAACCTGCTTAATCTAACCTCACTTCCCAACCCCCTTTTATTACTTCCACAAAACGAGACAATTTTCTTCCTATAGTCTCTCTCAGCCCTTCCTACCCCTATTCCCCTGCTTTGCAGCCAGAGGGATTTCCCTCCCAACCCTGTACCTCCCTCTCTCACGGAGAGGTTATGGCTATCCCACCCCACTCACAGTCCTACTTATCACCCAAGGAGTGCTGTCATACCAGGAGACGAGAAAGGCTAGGTCTCTTCAGTTTGGAAAGGAGAAAGCTGAAGAGGGATCTGGTAGAAGTCTATAAAATCATGAAAGGTGTGGACAAAGTGAATATGGAACTGCTAATGTTGAAGTGATGTGGTTGCCAGTTCTGTGCCAAGGAAGTTTGGTACCCGGGGCAAAGGCTGCAGTGGCAATCACACATGTCCTCCCCTTCCCATGCTTGCCCAGGAGTGCATGCAGCAGCGGGAGCTGCCACCCCCGCCCCCGCCCCCCATGAGCTGTTCATAGCTCCATCCTGTGCCCCGCCTCGGCTGGGCAGTGCCTATTGGTAACCCTTCACTTCAGCACCCAGGGCAGTCACCTCGCTTACCTTTCCTACCCCCACCTTGCTATGGCACTGGTTGTTCCCATGATGGTCCATGAAATGAGAGAAGAGTTCTTATGGGTGATATCTTTTATCGGACCAATTGCATGGTTGGTATAGACACAGGCAAGCTTTTGGGTATCCTAGTACCCCCTTCTTCAGGCCTCTGAGGCAGAAGCAGGCAGAGCTGAACTAAATAGCAGATGGGACAAAAGCTTGTTAAGTAGAGTCAGTGTCATCTGTGAAGTGCAGGGGTTAGTGAGTATCAGAAAGATTATAACTGGCCATGAAGTCATTGTCTGTGTTAAGTCCCTGGTGCTTACTGTCCAACAGGGTGATGGGTGTTTGTTTCCATGCTCCTCTTGTAAAGCTATTGGGGAGACTTCTTTTGAGCATTGAACTGTGAGGTCAGACAGGGAGTGAGGGATTTTTTCTGTGAAAAAATGTTCTACCTGTGTTGTAGAAGGGCTGGAAGGCAGCCTTTGGTATGAGTCCAGATGGAAGCTTAAACTTGTTTCTGGTGCCATGGTAAAACACCTTACAAAAAGAGAGAAAATCCAAAATGTAGGGCTCCCTGAAGTGACAGAAGATTATGTATACTATTTGCAAGAAACAAGTCCTGCAGAGAACAGATCCAGAATAGGTAATACAGAAAAAGGAGCTTCCCTGATGCTGGATTCTTTGAATTTTGAAATCCCACCTTTTGAGAAATAATTCTGAAGAGGATTCCTTAATGTGAGATGCATTGTGCTACCAAGTGAATATCTGGACAAGGTGAGTAGTATGTTGAATTTGAAAGTACAGAAATCTCATACATATTTTTGTGAGTAAAACCTTGTTTGTTTTGCCGGCATTCACAACTCTTTTTTTTTTTTCACTTAATGGTGCACAGTTGGGTGAGATAAGTAAAAAGATGCAAGGGAAAAGGAGGAGAATGGATATGGGGATATCTTCACTAAAGAGGGAGGAACAAATGGGTTCCATATTTGCAAGTCACAAAGCCTGTTTCATTATATGTATTAGAGTGGAAATGCTTCTCAGGCAGTGACTGGTACCACTCAGGGAGGTGGTTCTGCTTACAGGTCATCCAGTGCTTTTGTTGCCTCCAATGGATTTTCCTGTATGCAGTTTGGAGCAGAAAGATGCGTTTGGCTGGACTATGAGATGAGGCTACAATGAGGGGTGGAGGGATCAAGAGAGAGCAAGAGGAAGTATTAACTTTTTCCTGATTGAATCAGTTTAAAGACAAAGAAACAGCTTACAGTCTCCCAACCTGATTTCACATATGGCTTATGTCATAAACGGTCACTTCTAAAAAGTTGGCAGCCACCAGCATGAAATGCAGAAATTGTGAAATGTGGCTGGAACCTGCACATAGGTGGCAAGAGGCTCCTGTTAGCCTGGCAATGTAAATAGAGAGGCGAGTTGGAAAATGTATGGAATATTTTCCACATACGCATGGGATTCTGGTGGGAGCTGCCAGTGCCAAGAGCTTGCTCAGTTTACACGCTGAAGTTAAACCTAAGAGAGTGAATCCATGCAGTTTGTCAAATAAAATACATCGCCCACAAAAATCCTTGCCTCTCTCATCTTTCTGATGTTTTAGAGCCTCTACCGCCCCATGAGTGTTTTAGCCTGCTGTTCTCTCCATAGGTGGGCCTAGAGCACTACCTCCATGAACCAAGGGGTTAAACTCAAACAGTTCTGAACACCAGTGCTAGCTGATGAAGAGATGCCGAGTTTCCAGCTCTCTACTTTGCTGGCTGCATATGTTGCTTTCACTGATGGACAATAGCCTGTGAGCTCTGGAAAACTGGATTTTTTCGAGTCATCTGGTACAAACCATTGATTAGATTAGGGCATTGATTAAATTAGGGCATTGTCTGAATATCATTTGTAAGGAAAGCCTGTAGCAATTCTATGCGAGTGCTTCCTACATGCTGAAACTTCCTTAGCCTGACAAAAGGTTTTTGAACCCGAAAGCTTGCTTAATAACTATTCTCCAGCTATTTGGGTTGGTCTAATAAAAGATATCAAATTCACCCAAGGAACCTTGTCTGCCTATGTCGTTAGACCAACATGGCTACAACCTAAACCCCTGCAACATGGACGATATCAAATTCAGCTGTCTGAAATGGAAACTGTACAACATGAAAAAGAAAGAAGCCAGACTCAACAGCGACATATATTTTCTAAGCCTTTGCAAGAAACACAACTTCATTCCCCGAGGACTAAACATCTACAATCCCCTGGACTACTACACACAACTCCAAATATGCTGCACAGCTATGCAGAAGAACTTCAGAGAAAATTAGAAATCATCTACTTCACCTACTCTACTCCAAAAGAGACCAGCTCAGGAAGGAAATCACCATATACTACAACAACTTAAAAGACAGAAATCCATGCATGTTCCCTGACAATATACGGTGGATATAAATAGACTACGAAAAACTTTCTACAGCATTCATCCTACATAAAAAGAAGAAATGGAACAAATTACTCCAAGAACAAGCTCCCCGGCCACAAAACAACGATCAGAGGAGCAACACCAACACCTTCCAACCTTCCAACCTCAGACTAGATGAAACTGAAAGCAGCAACCGACCCACAAATATCATCAATCTCTCCATACACGCTTACCAAAACTGAAAAATCTGTCCTTTCTAAAGGCCTAAATTTCTGTCCAGAAAAATACCCTAATAAAAGACTTCAACGTGGAGAACTAGAAGAATTCTTCCGACGCCT
>NW_005842430.1:1195966-1205115 GCF_000455745.1 Alligator sinensis
TCACCAACCTCATCACCAGAAGCAAACTTCCTCAAGTCCAGAACACACCAAAAGGATCCAGACCGTGCCAGGACAAGAAATGCAAAACCTGCCCACACATCTCCACCACCCCCACTATTACTACACCCCACAACAGAGCCATCAGCATCCCTGGATCTACAGCTGCACCTCCAGAAATGTAATATATCTCATCCAATGCACCAAATGCCCTGATGGAAAATACGTAGGAGAGACCAAACAACAACTGCGCACCAGAATGAACGCACACCGGAAATCCATTAAAGACAGAAATACCCAATTACCGGTGGGGGCACATTTCTCACAGGAGGGCCACTCTCTCCCCAATCTCTCAGTCCTGATCCTCAAGGGAAACTTACACAACACTTCCCAAAGACGAGCGTATGAGCTCCATTTCATCAACCTGCTGGATACTAGAGATCATGGACTAAACATAGACATTGGATTTTTGATACATTACAATCTGCCTGGCAACTGACTCCCCAGCCCAGCCCCTGGCTTCTTTACTTTTCATTCCATCCAGGAAGAGCACACACCAACTGCTGCAGCTTCCTGAGCCTGACGAAGGGTTTTTGAACCCGAAAGCTTGCTTAATAACCATTCTCCAACTATTTGGGTTGGTCTAATAAAAGATATCAAACTCACCCAAGGAACCTTGTCTGCCTATGTCCTTGGACCAACACGGCTACAACCTAAACCCCTCCTACATGATGAGGTACTTGAGGAAGCATAAGGACGAGAGAATTTTGGCAAATAAGGTAAAGTAGATCAAATACCCTTATACATGAATTTTAGCAGACTGCATTGTTGAACGTTACATGAACTCGGCAACACTTCATAATATGTAGTCATGGAAGTGAAGGGTTTGAGTACTAGATACCAATGATAAAATGCAGATAGCTAAGCATCTATCATAAGGAAGTAGGGAGAAAACTTTAAATTTCATCTTTACAAATAGGATGAAGAGAAATTTAATGGAAACTATTCAGTCTCTTCTGAGACAAGGTTTCTCTAACCATGTTGTATAGGTTGCTATAGGTTAATTCAGCTAAGTAACTGTACTTCTGCTAAAGCTCCTTAAGAATGTCTTACAAACACACATGACTTACGCTATAAAGTAGGTGGATTCTACCGTAGCAAGCAAAATTCTGAACATTAAGTACTGAAGTGTGTAGTTTGCTTCATAATACTTTAATTTGCAGAAGAGGGACCATGTAGCAGCACCATACATTACACATTCTTTAGTCTTAGTCTCAGTTGTTTTAGTCAATAATCTGTCTCTTAAAACAGAAGAATATAGGACTGAAAGGGGTTCCCTGGGCTATTGAGTCTAGTCCAGGGGTGGGCAAAATGCAGCCCGGGGGCTGGATGCGGCCTGCCAGGCCATTCTATCCAGCCTGCGGGGGCCCTAAAGCATTTAGAAAATTAATATTTATTGGTCCCTGGCTGCCTATCATGCTGCCCTTGATGACTTGCCAAAACTCAGTAAGCAGCCCTCTGCCCAAATAATTGCCTTCCCCTGGTCTAGTCCCTTCCATTATGAAGTAATCAGTTGTCCAAAAGGGTCCAAAAACATCTTTTCTAGCTCCCCCCACACCACTGCTTACATAAAGCACCCTGTAGAAATCCTACAACAAGCTGTGGGTAAAGAGCAAAGGGATGCAAGGACACCACCAATATCTTGACCACTGCAATGATGGGGAATTTGTGTGCATCAAAGGTCTGATTCTGGGCCATGGAATTTGGTGGCAGTGTTGCCACGGACTTTGCTGAAACCGCTGTGCCTAAGGGGTTAGCAGTTCTTGCTTGATTTCACATACACCTGGACAAGCGGTGGGATTCTTAAAATGGATGTTTTTGGAACGTTTTTGATTCTGGTGCATTTCTACTTAAATACTTTTCTCCATGTTCTTGTTCTCTTCCTGGTGCTGGTTTGATCCACGCTTTGTGAAATCTTCCCTAGAATACATCTTAAAACAGCTATTTCTAGAATGCTTCAAACTATTTTGTTAGACTTCAGCTAAATACAATAGGATCTCCCAGTAGCATATTTTTTTAAGCGGATTGGCAGTATTAGCTGATTATTACTTTACTTGGATTTAACAAAACATAACTGTGTTTCTTTTACTAACAATTGGCAATTTAAATATAAGAGGCAAAATCCTGGCCCTCTTGAAGTCTATGGCAAAACTCCCACTGACTTCAGTGGGCCAGGATTTTGCTTAAGATATACAATGAGAACTACTGGTATTACAAATGTAGTAGTGCATGCTCTGCTTTGTGATAGCAGGGAGCTTTTTATTAAGCGCACAGCTCTCTGGCTATTCACACACTGCATTTCTGAGCACTCCTTTTCTCTTGCCTACTTAAAGTGGTGTGTAAATAATAATAATAAAGCAATATTGGTTGCTTGATGGAGATCAGCATTATTTTTCTCAGGTAAATTAAGGTCTCTCTGAAATTAGTTGCATGTGTCTGTAAGTCAGGGAAAATGTATGGATTGTAGGAGGGGGAAGCTGGAGCCAGATCCTGAAATGTTTTTTCTGGTTTGACTTAACCTTTGTGGTATCCATGTATGAGGATTAGACGTTCTCCCATGTTTCTGCTCCAGTTGGTTTATGTGCATAGTTGAGGTAATAAATTAGCCCTGGAATTATATTTCCAGAAGAAGGGAAGCCTATTATCCCTCTTCTGTGGACACTGAGGCACAGAGATGTGGTGACTTGCTCAAAGCCAGCGATAGATGGATGGATGGATAGATAGCGGGGTGGGGGCGGCCCTGAAGTACATATATATATGGTCAATGACAGTCAAGAGTAGAACCTACATTTCCTGACTTCCTGTCCGATTCCTTATTCTCTGGACTACACTATGTCCTTCACAGTAGTATAATTATTGTCCAGCCATTTATCAAAGCATGTCTTGTCCAAACAAGAGGCTCCTTTTCCTTGATTGTTTATCAAGACCCCATTTCAAAAGGAACTTTTGTTCCCATTGCATTAGGAAATGAGAAAAAGGGGACAGCCAGTGCTGAACTTGTTTGGGGGGTGAGGGAAGGGCAGGGCGCAGGAGGGGAAGAAGAGAAGAGCTAAGGGGAGACTGCAGCCTGGAATAGGGATTAATAAGCAGCTTGAACCAGGTAATGAAACTTCAGGTTAAACTTTGACCTTGTTACCTGCCATGGGGACTGAGTTGAGCTGCCCAAAGTGCCCTTCCCTCTACCCTTACTCTGTTCCTATGGGGTCAGAGATCTTTATCATCTTGGATATCCATTGATGATACCTAATTGATTTTAAAATCTTCACCAGGGTTTAGCAGAGATTCCCCAGCTCTGCAAATAGCTACCTGATGTGCAGGGAGGTGGAGAGCAGGGAGAGTAGGTTAGTTAAGTGCTCCCAGAGACTCTGAAGAGGCTGGCTTGGTACAAGAGAAGGGTAGGATGGTTTTCCAGGTAGAAGAGACGAACAACCACAACTGCACCAAAGCCGTAAGACTTTAATAGCACCAAATTCATCCACAAAAGCATAAAATACCACCCTTCTCTTCCTCTATGACCTCAGCCACTGGAAAATGCATTAAATCTTAGATGTACTGTGGGATGCCTGCAAAAATTTCCCTCTGAATGGCATTATGCATTCACCTCACACATGCAGTTTATTTACATGTATCAGCAGTAGTCATTGCCAGTAGTGTCTCAGTTCCAACAGGCAGAAAAAATACTCGGCTTCTGCTGGGTCTAGGTAAATAATCTACTTTGTAGTTGGATATCTATCTGTTAACTAGTAATAGTTTGTTTGGATTCTCTTAAAATTCCTTACAACTTTGTGTCCCCCCCACTCCCCCCACCCCATTTAAATGAAGGGGCACAATTTTGAAAGTCCATTGGTACACAGCTCTCTCTGCCTAGTTAAAGAGGGCAGAAAGCTGGCCAAATTCAGTGTTCCTGTCAGTTGGGTGTAACTCCATTGATTTTACCCAAATATAAAGGGGTATAGGTTGTAGCTGTGTTGCTCTAAGGACATAGGTGGACAAGGTTCTTTGGATAAACCTGATTATCTTTGATTAGACCAACTCAAATAGTTGGAAAACTTCTTCTTTACAAGCTTTTGGGTATAAATACCTTTTGTCAGGCTGAGGATGTATCCAAATTTAGCCCTATCAAAGCAGTTCTTACACTAGGGATTGCCACTCCAGTGGGATAGTGAGTCCTAGAGAACCCTGAAATCCTCAGTTCATACCTACCCCATATGCCTGCAGTTACAGGGAGCAGGGACTGTTTTCCACATCAGGTGCCCCACAGTAGGTGTCCCTGTGGCCTCAGCCACCTCACTGAGAGCCAAACCTAGGCTACTTGTCCCTGAATGACACAGGGCTTAATTGCTGCAGTTTCAGCTTTCACTGTCTATGGGGTAATTGCAAGTATGTTAGCAAGTAAAGTGCCTACAGTTAACAGGGGCTGAGTCACTTACTGCATCTCAGCTGCTCTGTGGTAAGTATCCGTCTGCACTCCTACCCCACTTGGGGTAGATGCTTCATCATGACAATTTAACTCTTGTTTCATTCAGGGATAATCTGCCCCAAGGTAACTCTCACTGTAGTTCAAGGATGGGAACAGGGACAGTTAGCACTGGAGACCCAGTACAGTCTACGCATCCTGTTCATTGCCAGGCAAAGGGACAGCAATAACTGCGTGTACAGATCTCATGAAAATATCTGACTGCAAGTGGTCATGACCAAGAAGTTTGCTGAACTGTTGTCTGGGAGCACTGTACCAGCTTCTCCTTGCTTCTCACACATGTGTAAATGATCAACATCCTGAAATCAATCAAGTTACCATTGTAAGTTGTGAGTCGGACTCACCGAGCATTCAGGCACTTAACGTTCTGTGGCATCGGAGTCAATGGGAGCTTTGATGTCAATGGGTGTAGAATCAAACCTAAAATCTGGAAAGAAACTTAAAAGAAATACAGGTTTTATACTTGTTCTCCCACAGTTCCTCTGTTGGGATCCATGGGGACTAGAACCCAAATGCATGTTTTTTGTAGTTTTAGATTTGGACACATAAAGACTCTATGCAAATAGAGTCCTTTGGCAAAGGCAGGGGGGTCAGTGAACTGGCACTGTAGCCTTTATTGTTTAATGGTAGATTTGTATCATGAAACCCACATAAAGGCGTCACCATTTAGAGAGAAATATTAACAAAGGAGTTTTTGTGTACAAATTATACCCTATATAGAAATCACTTTAAAGCGAATACTGTAGCTGTTAAAGGAATTTCCTGGGTACAAAAGGTAGGATACAGTAGGGATTTTTCAGTTAAGTGTTAAAAAGTAAACAATTAGGGTGTACCAAAGTGAAAAATGTGGAATTACAAATGATGGTTTTACAAATGGGTTGAGCAGAATGGTTGAAAAAATTTTCCATGCATCAAGGCTTGGCCTGTAACAGCTTTCACATTTTAATAACATGATCTTAATTTGCAGCATGCTACAGGAAGATAACTAACTAGTATAATGCTATGTTTATGAGGTAGTTTATAGCAGTACAGTGTGCACCACAGAACGGAAGTCAAATTACAGGGGATTTAACGTAAGAGCTAAATAACAATAATTTAAGATGTACTGTGAACCATTAGGAATTACAGTTTTTCTTTCTATCAGCAGGGAATAAATTTGTTGGATCTTTAAACCTTGTGACTTTGTTCCATATTCCAAAAATATATAGAGGCTATATCCTTAGTTGATTTAAATTTACATAGCTTCTCCAGCTTTCATAGAGGTACAGATTTAAACCGCCTGAGGATATGGCCCTTATCTCTTTAAGGCAACATTTTTTAATGGTCATAGAAGTCACCCAGGTGGTTGTATTAAGTCGTAACAAGCATTTCAATCCTGTTTTAACAAAACTATTTAAAAAAAACTTTGGCAGAAAAAGAAACACGTTGTTTTAGGGAGCAAATCTTTGCAGTCCTGTATTATTAACTTCTGGTTCAGAACAAGTTATCAAAAATAACTTCACTGATTTTTAAAACTCCTTGTGAAAGAATGTATTGCTTATGATCCATATTGAATTAACAGCCCAGGAGACAGAAGTCCTTTATTTGGGTGAATTTCAGGATTCCTGTACAAAGCCTGATTGTTTCCATTTTTGGAATGGGATTCTGTGTATTTGTCTCTTGTACCATGCCAGGCATGTTGTGAGTGCTTAACAAATAATCATAAATAATAATAAAGTCAGAGTAACCTGATTCTGTGCAGCTGCCCTGCATGGGGTTGGGAAGATGAAAACCACTTCCCATGCTTGGGGTAGGCCGTGGTACAGCAGCATAACCCCTCCACGCCTGTTGTTGCAGCCTGCAGAACAGAATAGCAGCTACTGTCCTTTCATGCTGCTCTGGGGCCTCTTGGCCGACCCCTGCTCTCTCCTCTTGTCTAATCCATTGGAATCTGTTCAGAGGCCCCATCCCACCCTGCAGAGGATTTCCACAAACATGCTGCCTTATTTCTAGAGCTGGTAGTAAGGTTTTTGCAATGCTAATGGATTTACTTCAGTACTTCAGAGGGGTGAATTCAGCCAGTGATATATAGAACAGTATGACATTGTCACTGCAAGCTTTCTTATGCGGCCCTGTCAAGTGTCCTCAATGCTGACTTACTGGAGAGACCATCTTGCTGGGTGAATGTTCACTAGTTCCTTAGACTTCCTCTTTGATGCCAGCAGTGATGCTGGTGACTTGCAGTTGTGATGATTTGCATAATAGTAATGCCTGTTCATTGTGACTCATAATAAGACCACTAAACACATTTCATTCCCACCGAGCATTCATGGATTAGACTGATTTTTGGAGTGACTGTAGCTCCACTAAACTTTCCGGAGCTATTTTGGAACCACCTAGCTTGTGTATTTCTGCCAATGTGGTATTAGTGTGCAGTTGATGGTAGGCCAGTTGTCAGATTATTTACTTGTCAGGTTCTCAAGTGGGCTTTGTAGGCTAAGTGAAGACATTCAGAAAGCCTGACGTGGAGTTGATCAAACCTTTGCTGGTTTCTCTAAACTGGGTAGATTGGCTTGGGAGTGAGCAGAGCACATGTTCGCCCTTTGGGGAGGGGCATGCAGATACCTGCACTGGTAGAAGCCAGAAGGGAAGGTTGCTCCCTGCCCCTGCGGCCTGGTGCCAGTATCCCTCTCCCGCATCCGCCCCACCTGCCTGCCTGCATCTCTTCTGTCTTGGATCTGTGACAGCTTGGACCAGCTGAGCACCCAGCGAGTGCTAGTGTGTCTCCCTGCAAGGGGAGGCTAGCTAGCAGGGATAGCTGCAAAGGCACCTGGGATGCCAGGGGATAGCAACCTAACATGAATTGATAGGAGATCTGGTACAGAAGTTCGATAGACAGGTCTAACCTAAGCCAATTGAGTCTGATACCTCATTGATTCAGGTTTGTCTTAGCCTTGGATCTATCATTTTTAAACCAGTCTATGCTCACCAAATTTCCATTCTGTTATGGGTGTAGACCAGTTTTTAGCCACTTATGCTGGTTTATGTCTGTAGCTGGCCATAGACTGTGTTTAGCTTTATGCTTAGCCCTGGCTTTAACACTAGGTATTTTGGGTATATTTACATATGAGCTGCAGGGTTGACAATACCCATAGATTTCCTTTGTTACTGACCATAGGCAGCAACTAACAAAGGATGTGTTGACGCAGTGCCATCGGTAAACTTGATCTGCAGGTCAATATGCTATCGAAGATTTCTGTCCTGTGTTAGATATTGCTGATTTTGGTGAAAGGGTTTAGTTTTCTTTAGAATATAAATTCTATGAGCTGCCTAAAAATAGTAACTTTAATCTCTTTGGAACTGGTAAGTTTAGATTCTCAGTGAATCAAGTCAAACCTAGTGATATTTCAGGTAGGGCTGGGAGAATTATTCTACCAGTACAATTTAAAATCCATGCATTCCATATATTACAGCATTTAGATCATGATTCAAGATTTCTAAATCTTTTTGAAAATTTAATTCAAGTGGTTTCTTAAATTCCAGTATCTTGATTTTTAGATTTTAAAATTTCCTATTACCTAGTCCTTTGAATGATGTCTAAATACTTAGCATAAGAAGTCTCTCATTTTCCTCCTGCCACCCAAAGAATGTTTTAACTTAATCTTGGCTTCTAAGTTCAAGATGTTGCCAGCACTGGGGCACTCAGAGTTGAGTTGCTGGGGCAAAGAAATATCCTTTATGTAGCATATTACCCATAGCACCCGATAGGCAGAACAGCTTTTAGAATCAATGGATAAGTTTAGCAGCACAGGAGTTCACACTTTAATAGTTTACCATGACAGACAGTTCTCTATGCACTTCATGTGAATTAATACAGAGAGAGTGGAAGGTCGCACAGAAAATCGCTCAGGCCTAACATCACATAACAAAACCAAACTACTATGACAACTTCAGATTCCTTGCTATGCTTCAAATAAGCTTTAAACCTCAGTCCTTGTTGCCAGGTTGACAAGGTGGGGTAAAGAAATCTGGAATATGCTAATCCTGCAGTGTCAGCATTCATGTTTCATAGATTTCATAGACATTAGGGCTGGAAGGGACCTCGGAAGATCATTGAGTCCAGCCCCCTGCCCAAAGGGCAGGAAGTCAGCTGGGTTCATAGGATCCCAGCAAGATAAGCACCCAGTTTGCTCTTGAAGGTGTTCAATGTAGGCGCTTGAACCACCTCCGGTGGCAGGCTGTTCCAGACCTTGGGGGGCTCGGACAGTAAAGAAATTCTTCCTTATGTCTAGCCTGAAACGGTCTTGTAGTAGTTTATGACCATTCGACCTAGTCGTCATCCCTTGGGGCGCTCTGGTGAACAAACATTCCCCCAGATACTGGTGGTCACCCCTGATAAACTTATAGGTGGCCATCAGATCACCCCTGAGCCTGCGCTTTTCCAGGCTAAAGAGCCCCAGGGCTCTCAGCCTGTCATCGTAGGGTCTGCTTCCCTGACCTCTGATCATGCGCGTGGCTCTTCTCTGGACTCTCTCAAGCTTCTCCACATCCTTTTTGAATTGTGGAGCCCAAAACTGGACACAGTACTCCAGCTGCGGCCTCACTAAGGCCGAGTACAAGGGGAGAATGACATCCC
>NW_005842430.1:1206202-1215817 GCF_000455745.1 Alligator sinensis
CCAATGTTGCCCCTGCTTTTCCTCCGGCTCCCCACATATCTGAAAAAGGACTTTTTATTGTCCTTGATGCTCAAAGCTAGTTGGAGTTAAGTTGCAGCCTTGCCTTTCCTGATCTGCTCCCTATAGGACCGGACCAGTGCAGAATAATCCTCCTTGGAGGTGACTCCCATCCTCCATCCTTTGTAGGCCTTTCTTTTTAGCCTCAGGAGGTCTGCTAGGTCCCTGGAGAGCCAGGGGAGCTGCTGTGCCCTCTTGCTGCCTTTCCTCCGAGATGGAATAGACTTAGTTTGTGCATTGAGGATCGCTCCCTTGAGGAGCAACCACTCTTCTTGAACTCCCCTCTCCCTGTGGTCACGGTCCCTTAGGACCTCACTGACAAGCCTCCTGAGCTTGTCAAAGTCGGCTTTCCTGAAGTCAAGGACTTGCGTGTTGCTGACTGACTTGCCAGCTTTTCGGCGGATGGTGAAGGTGATCAGCTCGTGGTCACTGTCACCCAGCTTCCCATCAATCACTAGGTCGCCGACTAGGTCATCCCCAGTAGCCAGTACCAGGTCGAGCAGCGCTTTGCCTCTCGTTGGCCCATAGACTTCTTGAGTCAGGTAGAGGTCATCCACGCACGAGAGGAAGCTTTGCGACCGCTCAGATTTTGCTGAGCGATCCTCCCACGAGATGTCCGGGTAATTGAAGTCACCCATGACAACCATGGTCCTGGAGCATGCCGCCTCAGCCAGTTCCCGGGCAAACTCCTGGTCAGGCTTGATTCCCTTTGTCATGAATATGAGTTGAGGACATTTATAACCTTTTAGGAGATATGTACATCTGGCTGGATTGGACCCTAACATCTATTTCTTTTCTAACCAGTGTGCCTCAATTGACTAGAGGTTGAGAGGAGCACCAAGGATGACTTCATAAAATAAGTGCCAAACAGGATGTTATGAATTATGGCATATGTATGCAGAGCTATTAAGGATATGTCCACACTGAGGATCAGGGTATATTAGCATGTAAAGAACCATTTTAAAGCACCATTCCTGTTTGTGGTACCCAAGCTAGCTCATTTAAAGATAGGTTGGATATTTCCTTATGATACTGCATAATACCCTGTAGAGAGAATCTAAATTTTAATGGCCTGATTTTGTTGCTAGCTCTGGTGTTGAGAAGCCCACGTATGTTTAAATAGCCTTAAAATGCCACAAAGCGGGGGTGGGTGGAAGGTGTTGATATGGCAGGCATAGGGTTAGTAGAGAAACCTTCACATGGCCCCCTCAACTTCTGCCTTCACCTAGTGTCACCAGTTCCCATTGCCTGGAGGACATCACAACACTAGATTCGGCAGTACCCCCACAGCCAACAGTAATATCTCCTGCCATATTAAATCCTCAAACTACCCTTTCCACAAGTGCTACCCCCATTCCTGAGTGCTGCCTGGATTCTCCTTTACCTTGGCACCTGAGGTTTGTACCCTGGTTGCCCACAACTAGTTACACTATTGCTTTATTTCAGGGGTTCTCAAAATTTGTGATACTGTGACCCCAAGTGCTGGGTGGCAGGGGACAGGGAGCTTGCACGTGGCAGCCACCACCGCCATCCAGCACTCTGTGCTGCCACTGTGTGCCACTGGCCTGCACCAGCATGCGTACCACTGGGACGTTTGCGATCCCCTTTTGAGTTGCTTGCAACCCCCTGGAGGGTTGTGACGCACAGTTTGAGAACCCCTGCTTTATTTCATTATGAGAGAGTTCTGTTTTCTTACTATTGCCACTTTCAGTTGGAACAGTGTGAAAGCAACTAGCTGTCTTTTAAGTATTTGATAGCCATTATTTTGCTCATGAATGGTAATCTGAGCTCTTTATAAATAATAGGTAAAATGGTCATGCCTTCTTGGAGAGAGATGCTCTGTAGTCCTAAATGATATGGTCAAATTTTTATTTATATATATCTATAGATATAGATATCTATAGATATAGATATATCTATATCTATATCTATCTATCTATCTTACTTTAAGGCATTGCCATGATTATGCCTTAATCCAATGCCTGCACTTGTGGAATAATAATATATCCTTACCTCCCAGGGTCGTTGTGAGACTCCAGCGATAAATGGCTTCCAGGAGCTCTGAGGCTAAGCTAATGAGCGCTATAGAAAGACCTAGACATTCTTCCTGCTTGGGTTATTTTTTCAGTAGTCCACGTGTGCCCACTAGCTACATACATCCTGTGCGGATGGAATATTGGTAGCGTTCAGCCTGTGGTTTTCTTGTCAATGAGCCTCAGACAGTCATGTTTCAAATTTTCCAGTCCTTTACCAGAACATTTGGGCTCATACCCAGAGTTAAATTGCAGTTCTTTATTATTAAAGCTGCCATCTATCACAGATGTTAGAGCTGGGCAATGATTGATTTTTTTTTTCAGTTCAGTGGCTGAACCAAAAAAAATAGGGAAGAGACAATTGTTACAGGTTGACCTGTAAAAAATAAATAAATAAATAAATAAATAAAAATTTGTTTGTAGGTTGTGTAACACCTTTTATCTTCTTCTAGATTGTATTGCACAATAAAAATGCTATTTCTATGTCAAAGAGGTGATCTTTTCCTAGTATCTTTCCCCATTTCTTTTCTATAGCTGAAGCACAAGTTTTCTGTTTATATACTACTCAACAAAAAAAATTCTTCTTGGAGCTAATGCTTGGCTAATCTATCTTCTCATTTCTGGTGTCTATTTCTATGGAAATTAAACAACCAATGGCAATTAAAAAAATCACTGTTCTTCTGTCCAACATTAACACTTCTAATAGCAAAACAAGCTTTAATATCCATGGCTCTGAATGAGGGCTATTGCACACCAGTTTCTTTGCACAGTTGCTGCAAATAACATATCTTTGGCTCTGCATTGGGGATACACAATAATAGAAGTGGGTCTGCAGCAAGATACCAGATCCAACCCTGAAAAAAATCTGAAGAAGTTTGTATTTGCCTCTTAACTTTTTCATACCCATTTCTACATGGTATTTTCTGGAAGGTGGTTAGTCATCCCCAGCCTAAGGACTGTGTAACAGATTGAGAGAATTACCTGCGAAAGGACTCTTCCCAGTTTTAACACGTCAGAAGAACTCTTTCAGTTTTGACTTTCCCCCTTCTTCCTTTTTAACATCTGCATGTGGATATAATAAAGTGCAGATTGTACAGCTAGCCATTTGTAGAAAAGAAGAGTACTGGTGTTGTAATTGAGATGTTTTTGCCTGCCTCCATGGCACATATTAGCTGACTAAAGCATGCAGTCAATAAAATGAAACAAAACAATAAAACTAAGCCCTTTTGGTGCTCTGTTATAGGGTGTTATGCAACATAGAAACCTGCAGTCATAAAACTGAGAATGAGGGAAACCTTACACTTTCAAGAACAAAGGCATCCAAGCATTAAGTTTGAAACAGTGCTATCCGGCACTAAAGTACTATTCTCTTAGCACCTGGAAGCAGTTAGCTTTAAAAGCCATACAGGTCTGCAGTATTCTCTTCCAATTTAAATAGGGTCTTCACATGTTCTTGTTAGATGCTTATATAGGAACATGGTTTTAATTAAAGCACTAGTTGATCCAAGTCCAAAAGATACATTTATTTGAAAAGATAAAATCCTTAGCCATGGGCATAAAGGGCTAGTGTTCTCATGGAGCCAGTTCCATCCTTGGGGACAGTATATTACATCCTTTGTAAAGGTGCTGTCTCCAAGTATTACACTTCAAGTAATGCAACTCTGCTTTGTATACCATCTTTGATGCATACTATATCTTTCACCATTTGGCACAGTTAATAATTTGAGAAATAAATAGTACGTGATGGAGAGAAATGAACAGGTATAAGCCTGGAGGACAAATATGCTTTCAGCTGTCAGAATTCACTGGTAATTATCAGTAATTTGTGTGATAATTAGACCTAGAAAATAAATCATAATGAATAATTTATCAGAATGTACCTCCTTTTTGTGATTTACATATTGTCTTGGAGTCAGTAATAATTTTCATAAAATGTATTCATTGTTCAAAAGTATTTGCTGAAAAAAATTGGTCTGTAAGTTAATGGACAGATGAATCGTATGGTATCTTTCTTACTGGATAAGCATAACTCAGCCACACAGCTGATATGAATATTTGTGTTCAGGAATTCAAACATTTACTCTTTGTAAATATTCAACTTGATTTGTTTAAATCTCTCTATTCCCACAAAACATTCTTCATTGTTCATGAGACTGTTTGTAGAAAGGGAACAATACAAAACTCTTTAAGCAGAGTCTTAAAGAAAATGATGTGTAAATAAATGAGAGTGCATATTCATGAAGTGTTCACATAATTGTAGTAATGAAGGTTAAAATTCCTGAAAGCTCATGTGAACTATAAACCTGTGTATGTACAGGTTACAAAATGCTGAAACCACACTTGAAAAGATTTAGGGACCTGTTTCTTATTAAGCACGACAGTGGATTTTTAAAATTTTGTTTAATTTTGTTTTTTTACTCTCCCATCTGCATCCTTTTCAGCTTTAGATAAAGTACAG
Source organism: Alligator sinensis (assembly GCF_000455745.1). Lineage (NCBI taxonomy): Eukaryota > Metazoa > Chordata > Crocodylia > Alligatoridae > Alligator > Alligator sinensis. The sequence goes on from NW_005842430.1 coordinate 1,210,751, forward strand.
TAACCTGGTTGTTATGAAAATCATTTAATAAATGCACCATATAAAACCATATGTTCTATAATAGTTTTGGTTGCCTGAAATCATACGGTTTTAACTTTCATACCCTTGATTATCTTGCTTATGTGAATTTTTTTCCATTTGCTGCTTTTGGACTTATTTGCATTGGTAAATTTATAGGCACATCCAAAGTCCACAGAAGACATGAAGGCTTATCTTAAAAGGTATTGGGTCAAACTCAAAGAACCGACTCTTTGCAGAACTGTGTAGTTAGTACGGCTGTGTGAAATGGAAGCGTTTTGTTTCGACCAGCGTTTTGACAGAACAGCGTTTCGTTTCGACTTTGGTTTTGAGTCAAAATGGCTGTTCCATTTCGTTCCGTTGAAACATTTTTCTGTTTTGACCCTGTTTTGATGTTTCGCCCATAGGATATAATGGGGAAGGATGAAACAGCCTATAACTTTGTAATTTCTGGTCATATCTTGATGAAACTCACACGAATGGTAGCCCATTCTGAGGGCATAAATTGTGCCATGATTCAATAAGATAAGTGCAGGGGGTTTGAAGAAACTGCACCCCAAAACCTTGGGAGAGAAACTCACGTCATGTGTATATGTTAAGCCACAGCAGGGTCAAAACTGCAGGCATGGTAGCTCCTGCTGAGGCCACAAAGCCTGCCAAGTTTCAAGGAGATAGGTGCAGGGGCTTGGGGGAAACTGTATCTCAAGCTGGGGACAAGCAAAACTCGTGACATAGGTGACACTGTGTGTGTTAAGGGGCATCAGGGTGAAAGCTGCAGGGATGATGGCTCCTCCTGAGGCCATGAAGCCTGGCAGCTGTTGAGGAGATCAGTGCAGGGCTTCTGGGTTCTGGGGCGCTGCACCTCTGGCCACAGGCAGGCAAAAATCGTATCATGGGTACTTGTGCAACTGTGTCTGTCTTGTGGGGGTGAGGGGAAACCACTGCAGGCCTGGCTGCTAGGCCCTGCTATAGCCATGAAGCCTGCCAGCTGTTGAGGAGATAGATGCAGGGGGGTTCTGGGGCCCTGCACCACTAGCTGCTTACAGGCAAAACTCATGACATGGGTGCTTGTGCAACTGCTGCCTCTCATCAGGCAGCAGGACTGAAAATCACTTGTTACCAAGACCTGAGGGTAATAATTGATCACAGTATGAACATGAGCTGGCAGTGTGATGCTGTAGCCAGCAGGGCCAACAATACGCTGGCATGCATCAATTGATACATCTCCAGCAAAACCATTGCAAAGAAGTGCATCTCCTGCTCTACTCAGCTCTACTCAGCACTAGGAGTAATGGTCACAAACTCCTGGAAGATCGTTTCAGGCTCAGCATTAGGAAAAACTACTTCACAGCTAGGGTGTCCAGACTGTGACCATTACTCCTAGTTTTCGCCAAGGGTGCCCTGGTGAACAGTTGTTCATTGAGCCCTAGATGTACGCTTCTGATATAACAGCAAGATGCTACCAAGTCCCCTCTCAGCCTTCTCTTTTTCAGGCTGACGAATCCCAGGACCCTCAGCCTTTCCTCATATGGCTTGCCGTGCAAGTCTCTGATCATATGAGTGGCCCTTCTCTGGACTCTCTCAAGCTTTACCATGTCCTTCTTAAGGTGCAGAGCCCAGAACTGGACACAGGACTCCAGCTGCAGTCTCACCAGTGCTGAGAAGAGCTGAGTAGAGCAGGAGAATCACTTCTTTGCAATGGTTTTGCTGGAGATGGAACAATTGATGCATGCCAACATATTGTTGGCCCTGCTGGCTACAGCATTGCACTGCTGGCTCATGTTCATACTGTGGTCAATGATTACCCCCACGTCTGTGGTGGCAAGTGATGGGGGATCTTCAGTCCTGCTGCCTGATGAGAGGCAGCAGTTGCACAAGCACCCATGTCATGACTTTTTTACCTGTGAACAGCTAGAGGTGCAGGGCCCCAGAACCCTGCTGTACTGATCTCCTTGAAAGCTGGCATGCTTAGTGGCTGCAGCAGGGGATAGTAGCCAGGCCTGCAGTAGTTCCCTCCCTGTGCCCCAAGACAGACACAGTTGCGCAAGCACCCATGTCACGAGTTTTGCCTGTCAGCAGCCAGAGGTGCAGGGCCTCAGAACCCAGAAGCCCTGCACCGATCTCCTCGACAGCTGGCAGGCTTTGTGGCCTCAGGAGGGGCTACCATCCCTGCAGCTTTCACCCTGCTGCGCCTTAACACACAGTGTCATCCATGTCATGAGTTTTGCTTGTCCCCAGCTTGAGGTGCAGTTTCCCCCAAACCCCTGTACTTATCTCCTTGAAACTTGGCAGACTTTGTGGCCCCAGCAGGGGCTACCATGCCTGCAGTTTTGACCCTGCTGTGGCTTCACACATACACATGACACAAGTTTGGCTTTCAAGATTTTGGGGTGCAGTTTCTCTGAACCCCTGTACCTATCATCTTGAAACTTGGCACACTTTATACCCTCAGAAGGTGCTATCATTTTTGCAAGTTTAATCCAAATCTGGCCAGAAATGACAAAGTTTTATAGGCTGTTTCAACTTTCCCCTTTATAGCCTCTGGGCAAAACATCAAAACAGTGTCGAAACGACAAAACGTTTCAACTTGCCTCGTTTTGTTCCGAGGCTGGTTCGACCACATCTGTTTCGTTTCAATTTTGCTGTTTCAACCTCAAAACAGGTCAAAACAAAACTGGCAGCGAAATTTTGCACAGCCTTAGTAATTAGTAAATAGGCCTGCTCCTGTTGAAGTGCAGGGGAAGACTAAGTGGACCAGTGTAGCACAGTCTTTATATGTCCCTATGGGCATATGAATACTTTTCAAGAAAATTTGTTTTTTGTTTTTTTTTCTTGAAATGAATCATGTTAACATCTGAAGGAAAAGCTTTTAAAGGAAGGAAATCTTTCTCTGTGTTCCTATTACCACATGATTTCTCAATCTGCCTTCATGATGCCTTTTCTTAAGGTAAAGGTAAATAGGCCAAAATAATTTACATACTCCTGTATGATATGAAGTCATTTGATGAGGCTTAAATGCTAACAAAGGAATTCTAGCCATGAAACGAAGCACACGTAAATATATGTCGTATAGATGAATTAACCGTTTAAAAGGATATTTTTATTTACTTGGGTCTCTATAAGCATGACAAGAACTGTGAACTGTGCCTGTATAGATACCTGATAAAGGAAAAAGAAACACCACAAAGCTAGGGATGGGGAAATATATTGAAATAGTTATTTGACCTGTTATAATGAATGCACCTGCTGTGCACCAATTTGTTTCACTATTAGTAACGCTACAAAAATCTTCTTATGTATTTACCTGGCCCAGAAAAGAAACTTGTATGAAGAATAAACTGGCTGCTTGTCAAAGCTATAACATGCACTGAAGGGAAGGGTCAGCAGTAATCTATGTGTATGTACGTCTTCATAGATTTCATAGACATTCGGGCTGGAAGGGACTCTGGAGGATCATCGAGTTCAGCCCCCTGCCCCAGGGGCAGGAAGTCAGCAGGGATCATAGGATCCCAGCAAGATAAACACCCAAGTGTGTCTTGAAGGTGTTCAAAGTGGGCGCTTGAACCACCTCCGGCGGCAGTCTATTCCAAACCTTGGAGGCTCGGACAGTAAAGTTCTTCCTTATGTCCAGCCTGAATTGGTTGTGGAGGAGTTTGTGACCATTCAGTCTTGTCATCCCTTGGGGTGCTCTGGTGAACAGATGTTCCCCCAGATCCTGGTGAGTACCTCTGATGAACATATAGGTGGCCACCAGATCGCCCCTGAGCCTGCGCTTTTCCAGGCTGAAGAGTCCCATAGCTCTCAGTCTCTTATCATAAGGTCTGTTTTCCTGACCTCTGATTATGCACGTGGCTCTCCTCTGGACCCTCTCAAGCTTCTCCACATCCTTTTTAAATTGTGGAGCCCAAAACTGGACGCAGTACTCCAGCTGTAGCTGCATCAAGGCCGAGTACAATGGGAGAATGACATCTTGGGATTTGTTTGAGAAGCATCTATGGATGCAAGCCAGTGCTTTGCTCGCTTTACTAGCCACAGCATCACACTGAAGGCTCCTGTGTATCTTGTGGTCAATCACGACCCCCAAGTCCCTTTCATCTGTAGTGCTAACCAGCATAGCACTGCTGAGCCTATAAGCATGCTGCAGGTTTTTCCTCCCAAGGTGGAGAACCTTGCATTTTTCAGTGTTTATCACCATCAGGCAAGCAAGACCTAACCGCAACAAACCCGTGCTGGGTATCCCTCAGGATATTACCATCAGCTAGTCTGTTAAGGATGGTCTCTTTAATCTTTTCCAAGACCTTCCCCAGGATAGAGGTCAGGCTGATGGGCCTGTAGTTTGCTGGATTCACTTTTCTCACTTTCTTGAAGATAGGCACCACATTGGCCTTCTTCCAATCTTTGGGCACTTCACCAGAGCACCAGGAGTTCTTGAAGATCTGTGCCAGGGGTTGAGCTATGATGCTTACCACCTCCTTGAGTACCCTTGGGTGTAAACTGTCAGGGCCAGCTGACTTGAAGGTATCCAGCCTGTCAAGGTGTTCCTTCATGAGGTCAGCATTGATGAAGGGTACGGAATCTCCCTCACCCGGGCCTCTTCGTCCCGCAGTGGGCAGGGGCGTCCCATGGGACTGGTGAAAAACTGATGCAAAGTACCCATTTAGCAAGTTTGCTTTTTCCTGGGCATCAGTTGTCAGTTGTCCCATCTGGTTTAGCAGGGGTCCAATGTTGCCTTTGCTTTTCCTCCAGCTCCCCACATATCTATAAAAGGACTTTTTATTGTCCTTGATACATGTAGCCAGTTGGAGTTCCGTCGCAGCCTTGGCTTTCCTGGTTCACTCTCTGCAGGTCCGGACCAGAGTAGAATATTCCTCCTTGGCGGTGGTTCCAGTCCTCCATCCTTTGTAGGTCTTCCTTTTAAGATGCAGGAGGTCCGCTAGTTCTCTGGAGAGCCAAGGGGGCTTCTGTGTCCTTTTGCTGCCTTTCCTCCGAGACAGGATAGACTTTGCTTGTGCATCCAGGATTGCTCCCTTGAGGAGCAAACACTCATCT
>NW_005842430.1:1216067-1221001 GCF_000455745.1 Alligator sinensis
GATTTGCCTGAGCGCTCCTCCCACAAGATGTCTGGGTGCTTAAAGTAAAGAGCACGCGGCCTCAGTCAATTCCCTTGCAAACTCCTGGTCAAGGTCTTGACTCTGGGTAGGGGGTCTGTAGTAGACTTCCACCATAGTATCCCCTGGGCCGTGTTCCCCACAGATTTTAACCCAGAGGGTCTCAAGTCATCCACCATGGGTGCCAATGTCAGCTTGCAGGGATACATAGCTTTCCTTGACATAGAGAGCTTCACCCCCGCCCCTTTTGTCCATTTGATCTCTCCTGTACAGGCTATAGCCATCTATACCCATGGTCCAGTCATGGGTGGAGTCCCACCAGGTCTCCATTATCCCTATGACATCATAGTTATTTGTGTTTAGCAGGAGGACAAGTTCCTCCTGTTTATTCCCCAAGCTCCTGGCATTTGTGTATGGGCACGCAAGTGTCCCCTTGGGGGCCTTTGCCTTACCTATAGTTCATTCCAGGGCTGGGGCAGGGGTGTTCTCCCTTAATTGCCTTGGCCTGCTGGCTTTGCAGGGGTTGCTCAGTGTGCCAGCAGTGGCGGTAGTCCCTGCATCCCCCAGCGGACTTAGTTTAAAGCCTGGTGGAGCAGGTCATCCAGTCTGGCTGAGAAGAGCCTCCTTCCCAGCGGAGAGAGGTGACTTCTTCAAAGCTTTACAGTTAGCCCAGCCTGCCAGGCCTGCAGGAGGAAGGGAGAGTGATCCAGCCTTGCAGGCAAGAGGGTGTGACCAACCCCAAGATGGCTGGGCGGAGGGAATGGGGCATGGCCCAGCCCTGGGTTGGGGAGAAGGGGGTGTGGGCTGGCCTAGAAACAGCTGCCCAAGGGGAGGGGTCATGGCTCAGCCCCAATGGGAGAAGGGGGTGCAGCCTGGCCCCAACTCAGCTTGCGGAGGGAAGGGGATGTAGCTTGGCCCAATCTGGCTCTGCAAGGGGAGCCTTATGGGCCAACTCTGTCCTGCCATGTAGAGTTTGGGATTTTGGCAGTGGGGAAGAGTTGCAATACTGCCACCACTCCTGTGCCACCGAAGTTCCCAGCCCGTGGGGAGCTGCACAAACCAGATGCCAAGGCTCCACAAGACTGCATTTGGCCCATGGGCAAGAGGTTGAGCACCCCTGTCTTAGAGCACTCTCAGGTAAACCAATTAATCTGTCTGAAATCTGTTTCCCAATCTATGACTTGGCATAGGGATTTTTTGGTTAGTTCCTGGAGTTATTATGAAGCCTTAAATAATATTTGTGGAGCACTATATGCAGTATGAGAATGTACAGGTTTGGCATCATAGATGAAAGCAATAAAACTCAGGCTTTCTGGCCCCCAACTTTTGTTCTTCAGGAGCTAAAGCTGTTTTGTGGTTTCTGCAGACCCATGCAGAATTGCTGCAAATACTAGAAAAAAAATCCTTTTCTCCTGGTCAAAATTTCTTGAGGGCATTTTGTATGCAAGAAACTGCTGATGTTTTCCCATCTCCTTCTAAAACTTTCAAATTTCCCAGGAATATTTTCATAGGTGAATGATTTTTCATATTCTTTCCCTTCCTTGCAGGAATCTTCAAGCTCCTCACATTTTAAAAAATACAATTTTAGGTTAAAGATTATTGGCAACTAATTTTGATGAATTTAACTAATTGGCAAAGAATTTTGATGAATTTTCACCAATTTTGCCACTATATATTCTAATATTTCTGGGAATGCTTTTCCACACACAACGTAAAAAAATAAAATAAAATAGATGCACAACTTATTATATAAAGCCTCCCTCTATCATACAGTAACATCTGTAGTTCTTCAGTGTGGAGCCATGGTGCAGATTCACTATAGTAAACTCTATCACTTAGATAATTTGATTGGTCCTTCTAAGCAAAATGTGCAGCTGTGTCATTATCTAGCAAAATAAGCATTTTTAAAATGCAGTTATAATAACATATATAATTATTATTATTATTTAAGCATTTCCTCTGATTTTTTTGTTAGTGGGACAATGTTTAAGGAATGTAATACTAACGTGCCTTCTATTATGTGAAGGTTCTTTCATGAGCTAAACTTAGACTGTTTACTTAAACCTCTTCTTTAACTCACGCATACACTTTTATCTTCAACATGCCCACATATAACCTATCTGATACTTTCCACATTGCAATTCAACACACTCTAACTTATAGCCACTATTCTGTTTTGTATTCTTTTTTTTCCAAAACAAAGATCCATATTGGTTCCAGATGTAAACTGTTTGATTAACTCTTCTTGAAACAGGAAAAGGGGTTTTCCCATGCCTGCATTTGATTTTTCGTATGTAACCTCTTTTTTTCTCTACATTCCCTGCTATTTACCTATGTGCATTGTATAGTGGGTCCATGGAGTTCTGTCTTTTTTCCTGTGTGGTTGTATGCATTTTCAATACATATGAGACAGATTTACTAAACTCTGCCTCCTTCACTGATCACAACATGTTCCCATTTATTTATTTTTTGTTCTGTGTTACCAAATGTACTACCTGAATTATAACTGCTCAGGGCTAAATCCAGTTCAGGTCTGAACCACTTTAGTGTCATTGGCTAGGGACAGACATTACACATAAACTGGTTTAAGTGATCAGAAACTTATTTAAACCTGTAACAGAACAGATATTCAGTGCACATAAACTGCTTTCAGCCATTTTCAAATTGATTTGAGATAAACCTGGCTGAATGTAGTATCAGACTTAACTGATTTGGGTCAAACCAGTTAATGCAATGTCTGTCCCAGACCCCTTCCTGGTTTAAGTTAAACCAGAGTCCCCCAGCATGCTCTGCAGCCCTTGGTAGGGCTGTGCTCTCTGCTCCAGTGGAGCAGGGCTGGCCCCATCTCTTTGGAGCGGGGTGGAACAGGGGTGGGGGTGTAGCCAGACGCTGGCCCTCCTAAGGCGAAGGGGGCAGGGAAGAGGTTTATTCCCCCCTCCCTCCCCTGTCCCACCAGCATGGACCTGTCAGGCATTTCTGTGCTCACTGCTCCAGAGGTGGGGTATGGCCAGCCCTGGCACTAGCCTTAAGTGAACTGCTCAGGGAGGGGGTTTAATTCTCTCCTCCTTGTCCCACTGGTACAGACCCAAGATGGGGTCTGCCTGGTGCTCTTCCCTTGCTGCTACAGCAGTGGGGATGTGGCTAGATGCTGGCCAACACGGCCCCTGAGGCAGTGGGGGCCAGGAGGGGATTTATTCCCTCCTCTGCCCCCTCTGCTCCCAGGGGGACTGCAGCTGGGGTCTGTCCTCCTCAACTGCTGCTGCTGCTGATTACTCCCTGCAGGGGTCCATGCCGGTGGGACAGGGAGGGAGGAATTAAACCCTCTCCCTGGTAAGTTCCCTTAAGGCTACTGTGGGGGCTGGCCATGCCCTCCTAGCACAGCTTCCCTGCCTGTCCGTAGCCCAGGAGTGGGCAAAACATGGCCCATGGGCTGGAACTGGCCTGCCAGGCACTTTCATCCAGCCTGCAGTGCCCCCTAATGAATTGTGCCCTACCCAGCCCTTCCATCCATGAGGGTGGGAGCAAGCGCCTACACCTGCACCCAACATATCCTATTATGCCTCACTCCCATCCTCGTGGGTGGAAGGGCTGGCCCTGCTAGCATGGGGTGGGGCTGCTGCTGCAGGCTTCTCTGGCTTCCCACTCCCTCCAGGCAGCAGGCAGGGAAGTGGGGGGTGGGGCTGCAGCTGAGTGGGAACCCCAGCATGGGGCTGGGGCTGGCTGCAGCACAGAGCCCACACCTGGGGGGCAGCAACAGTGCAGAGCTCAGCTGGGCAGCATGTGGGTGTGACGGGGGAGGGGTGTGGGTACCCCCCCACCATGGTGCACAACCCTGGCAGGCAGTGGGGGCAGCAGTGGGGGGTGGGGGAACTCAGCTTGGTGCTGGCTCCTGGCTCCTAGCTCTGGCCAGTGCTGCAAGGAGTGCAGCCCCCGCTGGGCCATTTGTTTCCCTGGTGCTCCCTGCACTTGTGGGGCACAGGAGGAAAGCCCCAGGCATTGGAGGCTGGGGCAGTGAAAGCAGCTGGCTGCAGTGTCTGGGGCTTCCTTTCTGTGCCCCATGAGTTCAGGGAGTCCCAAGGAAACAAATGGCCGAGCGGGGGCTATGCTCTTTGCTACTATCTGCAGTGTTGACCAGAGCCAGGCACCAGAGCCCCCACCTGTTGCTGTGCCTTGAGGGGGGCCCCACCACACCCTTTACCACACGCACAGGCACAATATAAATAGATAACATGCACAAGCACACTATAAAAACCTAAGAATTTATTTTTGAGTTATTATGCAGTTACCTCTATGTACACTACACAAACACACATCATGACAAAAATATTTTTTGTAATAAAATTAAAATATATTATAGTAGGTATTTGACTTTGTGTATGATTTAGTATTTTTTCTGGTTCTAAGATGGCTAACCCCCTTCCCAAAACAAACATTTCCAGGGGACAAGGAGAGGGACTTCTGGTGGCAAAGGTCAGGGGTGGGACTTCCAGTCCCAACATGGTGGCCAGGGGGCGGGGTACCTCTCAAGAGGTGGGGCTACCCATGCGGCTGTCAGCAGCTCACCAAACCTTGTTAAGCAGCCCTCCGCCCGAAATAATTGCCTGCCCATGCCTGATCCCTTGAGGCTACAACCTAGCAGGATCATAACCTTACTGCTGTTACATAGTAGGGCTGTGCAAAGCTTCAGGTGCTGATTTGATTAGGAGAGCTGACTTGATTCAGTGGCCGAATCTCTAAATCCAAATCAAATCAGAACACCACTTAAAAGATCCAAATCGATTTGAAGCTCTCTGAATCTTCAGAAAAGTTTCGGAGAGCTTCGATGATTCAGGCAATCCCTGGTGGCTGCAGCAGGGAGCTGAACCTGGACTCCATGCTGGTAAGTAGGGGGTGGGGGAGTGGGGGCTGGAGGAGGG
>NW_005842430.1:1221112-1230528 GCF_000455745.1 Alligator sinensis
GCTGCTGCAGTGGCCTTGGGGCTTCTGTGGGCTTGTAACAGAGCCCCCCCCATGCAGCGTGGGGCAGTGGGGGGCAACAGGGATTGCCCCCCCCCGGCCTGGCAGCAGCTGGTGAGTGGGGGCATTTTTTTTTTTTAAAGAGCCAGGAGCTTGGAGAATGGGCAGGGCAGCCATTGAGAGCAGGTAGGGGATGGGGCTGATTCAGAGATTTGGTTGTGGCCAAATCTCCAAATCAGATTCAGCCAAATTGATTCGGGACAGTGATTCGAATCACCGTCCCCAGAATCGGCAGAATCCGAAGTGAACACTAGCCACTTCACACAGGCCTATGACATAGCCTACTCCCTGGCATTTCAGAATCTACTCGAATTTGCTTCTTTGTGGACCTGATTTAGGAATTGACAGATAAATACCAATAAACCCTTGCACCTGAAACAATTTAGAAATAAGTTCAATATGGACATTTGAAGAATTTGCAGTGCCTTCTGTGGATGACCTGAACCTTTTGTACCTTTATTGTTTTAATTACAAATGGTTTGGTCCTTGAATATGGATATCACCAAAGGGCCCAGTTGTGCCAACACTGAAACATGTGGAAAAGTAAATAATCCTGTTGACTTTGTTTGATACCAATGCTACATGTGCGCTAAAGTGTTTATAGAATTAGGTCCAAAACTCATGGGTAGCAGGTATTGGGCATATTCTCTGATAGTTAAGGTCTCTGGGGTCTGTATTTTTGTTCTTGTTTTTTAAAGCATATAGAACACTGGGGTCTCGGTCTGTGACTGGGGCTCCTAGATGCTGTGGTAATACAAATAATTAATATCAATGATAGAAGCAGAGTTTGCAGTTGTAACTCTCTTGATAGCTTCACTGAGGATGGAACTGTTTGTAAAAAGTATTTATAGCATACTTCTGAACACAAAGAAACCAGGGATGGCACTTAGCCAAGACAGAGGACTAGGCATGTGAACAAACTTTCAAAAAGGGAATTAAATTGCCTCAGTGTATAGCTGGCAAAGACTTGAAAAAATGCTGTATATAACTTAAAAACCTTTGTCCCCCTCCTATACTTTTTGTACTATTTAATAAGTAGCCTGAGTTTCTGTTGAAGCATAAAGCTGAGTTGAAAATGATAATGAAAAAAAAAATTAAACTTGATGGAAAACACTGAAAATTGGAGGCAGATGAGATGCATGATTTTTATGTATAGCCCCAACCTACAAAGATCACTGCCTGGCTTTCAGCCTTTGCAGAAGAGCAGGTTTTTTTCTTTTTCTTTGAAGGATTAATTCAGTCAGCAGCTGAACTATGTGGAATATCTATCTATCTATCTATACTCTACTGTACATATGCCCTGAAGACAGTCATTTACAAATATTGCCAATAGAAGTTTTTTGTTGTGTTTTTTGGGGTCACGAGAAAAATTAGGACCTAACAGCACTTTTCAGCTCTTCACTTCCTAGCTGATCATGAAGGCAGAGGATATAGAAAAGGAAAAGAGAAACCCAATGGCATCAAGCCGTTACTGTTTTGTAAATTATCTGAAGAATGCTTATTTCACTTATGCATTGATTAGCTTTCTTACTTATCTTTTGCGCTTGCAAGTGTTTATTGATATACTTCGTTGCATTAGCTTTGACACATACAGATTGCAATATACATGTTGTCTTTATGCCAAGTGAAATGTACCTTCCATATGTAAGATAATGTAAGGAATTGGTGGAAAATGCTCTGAACATATTGAATATTTGCAATACTCAAGCTATCATTCATTTGTTGAGTTCGTTGCTTTAAGCTTCAGTTGCTGATGAGCATCCCCACCCAGTGGTGCTAATGAACAGTGGGCTTGAAAATAACCAGCTGATAGACAATGAAATCTGAAAGTGGGAGATTACTGGTGATAAAGACGTCTTTGGAGAGAAGCAGCATCTAGATGGCACTTTTAAGAAGTGGTTGATTATACAGTGTATAAATATGCTAAAATGCATAGGAAGGTAGCCCTTCAAGCAGGATTCCAGCTTGCTAATAGCTACATAAACTATTTAAAGGTTGTGAGAGTACAAGATCTGTGCCCCTGCACAGCTGGTGTTGGATGCCATCACTCAGAAATCTTCATGCTACTTTTGAGTAACAGCGAGTCTCTATTTTGAATATCAATGAGTGAAGTCAACTGTCCCTTAATTTATACACATTGCCAGAGACTGTCCCAGGGTTTGGAATTAAATACTCCAACACAAATCTCTTTAAACCTCTCCTAAATAAGAAATTATGCTAAGGCTCTTTAGTAAGGAGGTTCTCTCCCCTGTTGAAATAAAAATCAATTATGTTTGCTCTGCTGTGAACAATGTCACTCAGTAGCCCTGCTTTCTAATTGGCTAATGCCTTAATGACCTGCTGGGAGGCTATGATGCATTGCTTTGGACCCTCTCGGCAGGCTTTTAGACTACCAGTCAGATGTCAATGAAGCTTGACTCAATAGGGGTTCTTTTTCTAAAATTCCATTATTCATCAGGGTTTATGCACTAAAATGATCACAAAATAAAACCTTCACATCAAGCAGAGTCAAATAGAATTATGGATGCTTTACTTCATTGTTAGACTCTGAGATTGTCACTGGTTTAGAATTAGGTTCTTTTTTATTTGTTAAATTTGCTGAAAACATTTTTTCAGTTTTGAGGTTTTTCTGCTGAGAAGCCCTGAAAGAAGCAACTTTAAAGGGTTTTTGTGTGTATATGTACTCGAAATGTTTTATCTATTACTGCTTCCTTTAAACCATGAAGCAAATGTTCTAAAAATACCTTATTCAAAAAGTCAGAGAGTGATAACTATATGAAAGATCTGTCTCATTTAATACTCTCTTGTTGAACTGATTTTTTTTTTTTTAAACAGAAATGAGATACTGTATGGCAGGAATTCCATATTTTCTTGATATTGTCTTCCCACTGGTTTATTTAGACCAAGGACATTTTGTTTTAAAATCTCTTGTTGGTTTGTTCATGCTCTGTACATGTACATTACTGGTGGCTGCTTGTAGTACCAGAGGTCTTAGGACAGCAGGGAACATCATCTTTTTAAAATATATTAAGAGGCCTGCTCTTTTGCTCAGAGAACATGTTCTCCATGAAGACAGCCAGAGGACATGTAACTGCAGTGAAAAGGGGAATAAAGATGGGAGGTGCTATTGCTACTTAAAACATATATGCATTTGAAAGAGTAAAAAAAGGAAACGACAAAGGTATGTGTTCATAAGAGCTCAAGGGCAAGTTTTATAGCTATTTAAACGCAAGTAATTCTATTATTCAATAACAAATTAGGAGCTACCATAGCAACTGCACATAATTTATTCATGCTACCCCTGGAACATAAAGCACCTTCTTAAAGTAAAGTAACTGACTGCATTGTGTGAAATTCATATTTTTCCAAATTTCTGAGGAAGTCATCTGACTACAATAAAATGACATCTTGTCCCATAGGTTATAAATATTTGATAACTACTACAGAGTTTTTTTGGTTCTATGTTGTTTTTCTTATTCCTTGTCCTTTTTTATTTGTCTCTATGAATCTTTGAAATCTATAATTCAAATTAAAAAGTTGTGGAAATCAACATATTGATTTTTTCAAAATGCCAAATATTCATAATTTCAACTGAAGCAAATGGGAACCAGAACTTCATATTTCCTCAAATCATCATGTTCTAATCAATCATTCTTTGGTTGGTTCAAGTGGTACCATCAAGTCGGAGTTGAAACTTACTATGGAGCAGTATGGTTAGGCTTCAATGATCATGCTGTATCTGGTCAATGCAATAGGAGTTTCTTCAGAGCTATGAATGCAGCAGCTTCCATCATTCTCCAAATAAAGATTTTTTTTTTTCAATGTTGTACCTTCCCCCATAAGTTCTGTCTTCGCACTCAATGTTGATCTTTAATTTTCAGACATGGGGTATTATTAGAAAGATACTTGGCAGGTCCACTTGGTCTGAAAAGCTCCACTGTTTCTAAAATAGAAGATTTTCTAGTTTTCTATGAAGATCAGAAGGTTACCTCTTGAGCTCCTCGTTAATGAAGCACAAACGCTTCTAGCAAACTCCTCTGACAAAATTGTTACCTTTGTGAAGAGGTTAACAGTACACATCCAAACCACAGAGTAGATTTAATATGTTGTATTTTAGGCAATCAGCTTTTTCTACTCTGAGCTTTCAGTTTATTTTCTTCTGATCCTTATGAGCATCTGTTGGTTTTTTTTAATGAATTGTAATAGTAGGTTCAGTCACATTTGTGTACATTTAAAGTGCATCTGCTATGCACATGTTCAATCTGATTTATACTATACAACTACTATTAATATATAACATTAATATAACATCACTCATATTCAAAGTAAGTTAAAATCTTATTAATCCTTTTAAGAGTCCTTAGGTAAGGATAGTTCTGGTGAATATTGTTCCTATTTATTTTTTCCCAGATCTCAGGAGCCTGTGTACAAACTGGGATTAAAACTCATGAACTTCTGGATCCTAATTCAGTACTCAACTTTTTAGGCAACACTTTGGACTCTAAGGCTAAGTACAAATGCACAAAAAGCCCAAGGCTGAATTGGTTCAGTTTTTCCAGGTTAGTCTCAGCTGTGTAGATTGAACTGATAAGCAATTGAACAGACATTCACATTTTTTTCGAGAAATGCAGCCATGGTCCTGCAGTGGCCTAGGCCAGAAGTCATGGGGTACTAGAGCATGCCTCCCTGGTCCATTGGAGTAAATAGTTTTTGGTTAAGGCTAGCCTGCCCATCCTGCAAGGGGAGTTTTGTGGGGGAGGTGCGAAGCATTCTGAGATGCTGGGGACTGAGTTAACTTGAATCTGGATGGCATCTGGGACAGAAGTTCAATAAACAGATTTAACCTATATCAGTTAAATCCGATACTGCATCCATCCAGGTTTATCTTTAAATTGGTTTCAGCCATTTTGAAAGCAGTCTTTTTGCACTGAACTTCTGTTGTGTTACAGATTTGAATCAGTTTCTGATCGCTTATACCAGTGTATGTGTAATTTCTGTCCCTAGCCTAACAGTTACCTGCCTGTTTTTAAAATTCTGGTATGGCTCATTAACACTTGCACTGATTCTATTAAATCATAGAAAGTCACATTAGTAAAGATTTTCTATTGTCTAATAGTAACTTCTGAAAGCTTCATTAGATTTACTTCATTTTCATATTTCTGTTGGAATATCTTTTAAAATGTATTATTAATTACTTGTATAGAACTCCCAAATATGCAAGGTGTTTCTATATCTCCAGAAAAGAGCAGCCAGAATAATTATGGCTGATAAGTTTTGTTTGTTTGTTTGTTTCTTGGGTTTTTTTCCCTGGCAGTATCATCTAGATTCCAAATCTGGTTTTCTCCTTAATACCCAATTACAGAAATCATCTTTGAAATGTCCACAATTTGCTCTCCTGTTTCTTAGAACGAAAAGCTTAGTTTATTACTTGCTTAATCTTTACTTGATAACACTTTGTTAGCAACAAAACTTATTTATTTATCCTAAGTCCAAATGTCATACTTTAGTATTAACTGAATTGAGGGAATAAACAGAAGATTGAATATAGAAACCCATCCACTATCATTGTTAATAGTTAGAGGGGCTTGTTTTTAGATTCACTCCTCATTTAGGATCTGGAAACTCTAAAAAGTCATTCACTCATATAAAGGTCCTACCCCCACCCATACTATGCAACGGCCATCCCGTACCATCTAATTCTAATCAATAAAATAAATAAACTTGAATCGGGGATCATCTCTACAGAACTTGCTCATGTTTTCATAAACACTTAGTAAAGGGCCCAAGTTTCTGGTAGCTAGTACTAAGCTTTAACTAAAATATTCCTCCTGTCTGAGCCAAATTAAAATTTCTTCCAATATGTGCTGAGAGAATTATGGGACTCTGGAAGGTGACATGACACTCCACAGGAAACCATAAAGTATTCTGGCCCTGTAATACAGGACTGAAAAAGTCATTAGATTTACTTCTTTTTCATATTCCCACTAGAGTATCTATTTTTCATTTATTATTTAAAAAAATATAGCTGTAGATCTGCTTGCCTGGCTGGACAGAAACCGATAAATGTTCATGTTTTATAAGGTACAGCAGGAAAAAGCATGGTTTCTATTTAAAACAGTGTAAGAACCTATAAGAGTCTGTGCCCAAATGATGTGATTTGACTGGCTAATATGGTAAGCAATTGTGTGGACTTGTATGAGGAAAAGCTTCCTTGCTGTTAGAACAGTAAGGTTGTGGAACTAACTATCCAGGGAAATTGTGAAAGCTTCTTCCTTCAAGGTTTTCAAGAGGAGGAACAAGCACTGGACAGGGATGATTTAGGACTAATGTTCTTGCAGGGTGTTGGACCAGCTGACCTTTGGGGTCCCTTCCAAATCTATGGGCATCTTTACATGTGGCGGGATGCGGTGCCGGGTGCTTTTCATTAGCAAGCCACACTAATTGAAATGCCCACGTGTCACATGTATCAATGTCACCAAATATCCCCGCGCTGAAAAAATGGCAGTGGGGCACTTTGAACTAAAGGTCATTGGACATGGTTTATTTCAAAGCACCCTGCCACCATTTTGTCAGTGCACAGATGCACGGCCACACTGCTACATGTGATGTGCGAGCTGCCAGAGCACATACATTTCCACACTCCATCAGACTCCATTCGAGTCTGCTTCAACTTCCTGGATTTCCAGTGCATTGGAGCAGGCTCCCCACGTGTGTGTAGGAGCCCAATGATATTATGACTATGGCTTGACATAAGCCTGTGTAAAAGGTTGCTCTCTGCTCTGCAGTGAGCCATAGGTTAACTCTGACTTGTACAGAAATTCAGGGCCTTTTCCTGGAAAGGCTGGGCTTGACACTCCTGTCTGCATTGAACCTCATGCTGGGAGGTTTCTATTCCCTCTTCTGCTTATGTTGATTTATTTTACATTCTGATTATAAACAGCAGCAACCCTTCATGAAAAAGATCTTATCGAGCAGTAATTTTTTACACATGGGTTTAAAATGCTCTTTACTTCACATTTCTGCATAATGGGTCTCGCTAGTCTAGTCTATTGACTGCAAACTGACAAAGAAAATAATGAAGGGGAAACAGTTTTCACCTCTTCATCTTTTTAATGCTATATACTCTAAGGTATTGGGTATGGGCAAATGAACAAGGTGCAGTCAGTTGAGGTCAAGGCTTCACAGTAGAACAGCTGAGGTGTGGTAACAGCCTGTGTCCACTCTTACCAAGCAGTAGTTAGTGAAAAAAATCTTGGGCAGTTCAGCCCTCAATGAAAGACAGGGTAAATTATTGTGGGTTTAATCTTGTATATACGGTGGGGGAGGCTCACTGACAGATAACAACATATAGAAGTTGCTCCATTGGAGGGGCTGACTGCCTTTTTACCTGCTGTAATTAGTTTGTCCCTCATTTTAACACCTGAAAGATCCTAATGGACATGGAAAAAATTTGGCCCTGTTTTCAGAACGCAAGGACAAGGCCTATTTGCTGCTGATGTTCTCAAAATAAGTGATACCTCTAATTGTTGTCTGAGCATAGCACAGGCACCTTCAAATTGTCCCTTCAGTACTTGAGCGAATTGATCTTGCAGTTGGACAACATTTATTGTTGTTGTTTTTAACTTAAAGTTCAGTTGAGAAGATCTACAAGGTGGTAATGTTCTGTGAACATTATCATTTCCCCATTTTTTATTTAAAGAAACAAACCAACCTGAAATACTGGTGTAACTTACAGACATTTGGATCATTCCTGATTTTAAAAAAAGAAGCCATACAGATTTAGAAATGAGGCAAAAGGCAGGGCAGAGTAGTTCCATGAAAGACATAATTCATTCAGAAAGATGTAAGGTTTTACAGGCTATGATCTACTGTGTCAGATGCTGTGGCTGGATTTGCAGCAAGGAGGGGTACTAAATAGATTTAGAAACGTAAATTGGTACCTGGGTACATACTGTTTGCTTAGTCGTTAGGACTGTAGCAATAGTTAGGCAGGACTTGACTTTCACTTTTCATAGAAACAAATACACAGATCAAAACCGATTGCAATAATGAAAGATTCTTGATTTAGCTCTGAAAAAAATAAAACTGAAAATTGGAATTAATCTCTGGTAAAATTGATGTTCTGATCGAATCAGTGGCTGAGACAGTTGCTAAAGAGCTGTAAATTAAAAGAAATTGAATTGGAAATAGAAGCAGCACAGAGGTATTTCTTCCTACATATGATAAGCTCCAGCATAACTTTAATTTCTTTATTAAACTGCTTCATTTACTGGGACCATATTTTAAAATTGCAACTTTCTTCTTTCTTATGACCTGTTACATATTCTATAAACAGTGGGATCCAGAAATCCATTTTATCAACATCAGGTTGTTGACTGCATTATGTACTATAAGAAATGGTTTTTTTTAGATGATTAAATGGACAAAGATAGTGTTGCAGGAAGGGCTCACTGCTGGGGTCTGCTCAGCACCCTGTTGTTGTTGATGGGGGTGCATGTGGATTCAACAGTCCTCCTGTAGATCAGCATACAGGAATGTGATTCACATTAGGGCTGTGCAAAGCTTTGGTCCCTGATTTGATTTGGCTTGATTTGGTGGCCGAATCTCCGAATTCAAATAAAATCAGAGGACCCTTTAATTTCTCCCAATCAAATCAGAACCCTCTGAATCAATTTGGAAAGATTTGGCGATTCAGACATAGACGCAGCTTTAAATTTTTTTTTCTACATGTGCGGGCCGGGAGCAACCCGAGCCCTTTTTCGCGCTGCACGCGGGCTGTGGCCAGCAGCCCGGGCACACCGGGGCGGAGAGGGCAGGCCTTCGAGCTGGAATTAGGCACGGACGCGTAGCGGTAGTTTAAAAGATTGTTTACTTACACCGAGATGGCAGTGGTGTAGGCTGGAAAGCTTGCTTAAGTTGCGGTTACAGACAGGAAAGAAGAGAGGCAGACAAGAGTTCTAGACTTGTGAACTCTAGCCCAATCCGGCTGAAGGCTCTGAACACGCGAACCCGTCGTGTCAGCCGAAGAAAGTACTCGTCCGGAAGAGCTCTGAATAAACTCACATGAAGTTTGCTAGGCTCCGTGGGTTCTTCTCCTCACTCATTCACACAAAATTTGCTAGGCTCCGTGGGTCCAGTTCTTTTGCGCGCGGGAAGGGATACGTCTGGATTGCGCTCGGCGACGGGGAGAGGCTAGAGGTTGATCAGACCTCTGTTGCCTGCTTTAAATGCACTGGGTCCGTAAGGATCCACAGCGCTTAGAGATCTTCACACAGCATGAAGTCTCCTCCTCCCTTGTTCGTGGAGTCCTCCAACTTGGGCGGAAACCACTCAAGCCTTTTATACGGCTAGCAAGCCAA
>NW_005842430.1:1230696-1231704 GCF_000455745.1 Alligator sinensis
CTCCACCGTGCAAGGAAGCTGCAATTTAGCGGGGACAATTTAGCAGTGCCGAAGCACACACAAACAAAAATCACACCCTTTGGGTTGTGACTTCCCCCCTTGCTGAAGGCACAGCTAAATTAGACCGCGCAGTCATCACTCGAGTTATTAAGAGCTCTTACCACGGGTTGTTGAACCAAACGAGTAAACACAAAATTTGCTAACATAAGAAGTTCGTTCTCTAGAGATCGAATCAAATAATAACCAACACAAATACATATACACATAATCAGATTCATAACAAAGAACTGCATGATCAGGGCCTCAGTGGGCGCCATGGCGAAGCCGCGCACCAGGCCCTCACTCCCCCCGGCGATGCCGTCCCTCTCGGGGCTTCTCTCCACCACGCACTCTGAGTTCCGGATCTGTAAACAAAACTCTCAAAAAATAAGTTAACGTAGCTCAAAAATATTTACAAAATTTCCATGGAACTATACTATCATTTCTAAAACATATAATACAAGTGTTTGCTACTCTAATCTATAAACTCTTATACGCTCAACTAGACGGTTAGTTAAGCTCAAACTCTGCGGACATGAATCCCAGCCATGAGACCATAGCCTCGTCAGACTCCATTTCAGATTCCCTGTACAGCTGCTGTAACTCTGTCCAAGCACGAATACGACTGATGGCAGCATCTCGTGCATCAGTCACTGGGTTGATCGTTGCTATAGGACGAGCTGCTTTTTCAGGAGTCGATGTTGTTACAGGCTGGACTACTAGTGCGGGAGTCACTGCTGCTGTTGCTGTTCCAGGCAGGAGGGGCGGATGCGCTCCTCCGCTCGATTCTCCCTTAGTAATAGTACGGCAAGTTGCACTCAGTTTTCCCCCCTTGTCGTACCGCGGGGCCACTATCTCATTCGCGGCGCGCTCCTTCGTCTCCAGATCTTTACAGAGCTCGGATGGAAGCTCGTGACCCCTTAATCTAGCCGCCATGAGGGGAGGGAACCGGACGATCGGCTCCCGTTC
>NW_005842430.1:1232689-1256453 GCF_000455745.1 Alligator sinensis
AATTAGCATACAAATGGCGGGAACTCTTTGCAACGAGCATTTCTGTGCTGCAACAAAGAAATGCACCCTGCAAAGAAAGCTTCAAATTGGCAGGAAATTCTCCCTTGCACGGGGGTTCTCTTTTGCAGCAGAAAACTCCACCGTGCAAGGAAGCTGCAATTTAGCGGGGACAATTTAGCAGTGCCGAAGCACACACAAACAAAAATCACACCCTTTGGGTTGTGACACTACATACCTCTAGGTAGCAGGAGACTCATGAATACTGCGATGCTGGGGGCTCCCCAGGGCACTCAGCAGCAGACCCGGAAGTGGACCAGAAGCACTTCCAGTCCACTTCCAGGTCCGCCGGGGAACATGCTGACGGGCCCCCCTGTACCCCTCCCCCTGGCTCAGCGACTGGTGACTTCTGGGTCTGGGGGAGCACCCGAGTTCCCCCTGCAGCTGGTTGCTGAACCAGGAAGATGCAGGGGGGGGGACCTATGTGCTCCATGGCAGACCCAGAAGTGGATCGGAAGTACTTCTGGTCCACTTCCGGGTTTGCTGTTGAGCACGTGGGGGGCCTCCCCATACTCCTGTGGGACTCTCCATGTGCCCCAGCATCGCACCGTGCTGGTACCTCAAGGTATGTAGAAAAAACATTTAAAGTTGTGTCTATGTCAGAATCTCTGAATCTCCAAATCATCATCGAATCTTCAGATTCGGATTTGGCCAAATCGAATCAGGGACAGTGATTCGGTTTGTTGATTCGGATCACTATCCCTAATTGGGTCAAATCCAAATCGAATAGGGCCTGCTTTGCACACCCCTAATTCACATTAGGGTATGGAAAAACATGCCCCAGAGACTCTTATTCCATCTGAACCCAACTTGGGAAGTAGCAAAGATCTCCCTCCATTTGATATGACAATAATGATGCTACATTATTTGGAAACTCCAGTCTTCTACAAATTTTGTTAATGACTAAACTCAACCTTTTTAAATGTTTGGATGTAGCGTTGAAGCTCGTTATGGAAAACTGCCACTACTTTTCATTTCATCCTTAATTGCTTGGAGAAATATTCATATTTCTATACAGTATGACTCCAGATGTTTTTGGCAACTTCTTTCAATTAGCAGATGTATCCTGAATAGTTTAAACATGACATCATGGTATTTTCCAAACCAACAGACTATAATGTGAAGTCATATTAAAAAAAATACAAAGCTGAATTTACAGTAGGTATTTTAACTTATAGGGTAGTGTGTATGTATGTATACATATGGAAAAAGAATTAGAACATACTTTTACTTTCATCATTGGAATGTTGGCATTTTCCAGATGGCAAATGGAGATTTTGATTTTGCAGTTTGTAGTCTCTGCAGACAAAAACTCATTGAAATACTGGGGGAGGAGGTAATACTGAAAAATCAGTCCTAGCTGTGCAGTTGATGGATGCCGTGAAATTCTGTATATGTATATTTGTATAACAGTTTGTGTCCAACTGCTTCTCTGTTGCACTGAAGTTTGCATAGAGCATCCGTCCCTGTCCTGACTGAGACTCCAGCATGAAGGAAACCATATATGAGAATCAACCTCATGATTTTACTGTTAGGTACTTGAATATTGGGATGCTCAGATTAAGGCATTTTAAAGGGCCTGATTTTTTTCAGAGAGCAGGTGCTTAGCATTTCTGACAATCAGGCCTCTGAGATGTTTCAAACTGGGCACTCAAATAAATAGTCACTTCTGACTTGTATGGCATAGTGTTTAAATGGTGGGTCCTGATAGTGCCACCCATTAAGTACACGTGGAGCTTCATGCACTTTAAGTAATCCTGTTACTGCCAATGATTCTAATTTATTAGATTTATGTCCAGCCCTAACCAAAAGCCTCAGAGTTGCTTATAATAAACAACCCACAGACAATTCCTTAAACACCTCAAAACCTGAGGCGTCCAGCCGACGTCCTTTCCCCCTTCCAGCCACCAACTTCTTGCCTGAATCCCCACACAAGCACACCTTCCTGCCAATCCCCACAACCACTCATGACCTGGATGAAATGTCTTGATAAATAGTAAATTAACTAAAATGCGAGTTTCTGGTGACGGAACCTATTTGTATATTTGAGTCAAACTGAAAAATAGTTTTGGTGGTCAAAAAAGATATATATTTTTTTAAATGTCAAAACATTTTCATTTTCAAAATGTTGCTTTTCAATTTCTTGTTTTAAACCAGCACTTTTAATTTAGAAGTTACCTGAAAAAGAACAAAAGGTGTCAAAACAAGTAAAACATTTCATTATGGGTTTTAAAAAAATCTTATCACCTCCCAATTACTATAGTTTGTTTTGCATCATCAAAAAAAAAGGCCTTAAAAATTATTTTGGCTAAACCTGAGCCAATTTTTGTCCTGATATTTCAGTTCAGCCACAAATCCAAAAATGCTATTATTCTTCCAGCTCTATTCATGTGCATAAAGTTACTCATGTGCAGTACTGGCTGCTGGCCAGTTTTCTGTTTTCTTTTCTGGTAGGAGACCATGTCTCTTAATTTTCCTGTAAGTCACCTGGCACACTTTGGATACTATATAAATAATAATAATATGGAGCAACTCCATAGGGTTGCTTCAATAAAGTCAATAATGAGAACAGAGAGGAGTCCATATATTGTGCTGTATTTTCATTTTATTTTGGTGCTCTGCTTCTTGTCTCAGCCCAAACCAAGAATTTCAAATGTGAGAAAATGGGGAAAAAAGTTCACTGAAATTTCCACCGCAGTGGCCTGACTGAAGCTTGGAACTAGTTCTTGCTTTATCTGAACCAGTTCACTCATCCCTCCTGGCATAATAATCTAGTACGCAGCGGTCATGTGGTCAAAATAGTATAGAATTAAAGACCATACCCTAATGCATATTTAAAAGGAGGCTGAATTAAATTTGCATGGGCAGCCTGAATTCTGGCATTGTCTAGCTTTAGAGCAGGGGTATCGAACATAAGTGCAGCAGGCCAGACCCTTCCCATGGAGCCCTGTGATCCAGATGTATGTGGTATGCGGTGCTGGTCTGGAGTGCTGGCTGGACTTGGCACTGTGGGTGGGCATGGTACATGGCATGAAGGATCAGTCCAGGGTTTGTGCTCCATATTCTGTATTTGCTAGACTGGCTTTGCATGCTGGCTCCAGGGTTGGTGCGCAAGGCCAGTCCAGTGGGGCATGCCTGCAGTATGCACCCCATGCTGACTCTGTGCTGTGTGCCATGTGTGTGGCCAGTCTAGCCCTGTGCACTGCTTCTAGCATGTGCTGGCCCTGCTCTGGGGTTCACTGCGTTTGGCACAGGGACTGGCATGCGCTCCATGCAGCACTGGACCAGGCATATGCACTGCATACAGTACAGGGGGCCCGCATGGCATGTGCTGCACATGGCACGGGGCTGGATGAGTTTGCTACCCCTGCTCTAGAGTGATTACTTTTCAACTTTATTATTTTCGTATAGATTTTTTTTTGTCTGTAATATGTCATACAAGTAAATAAATGAGGGGAGAGAGGATGGATTTAGCTTCTGTCTCTTTGGGAATTTGACATCCTGCCCCAGACATCAAGTTGAAGCTAGAAGTAAATTCTTCCAAATTCTCTAACAACACATTACTCTTGCACAGGGAGATTCATTAGAAGGTCTTCTAGTGCTTAGCCAAGGTAGGCAATTTGTTTCTTAATTTAGTATGTGGGGAAACTGAGCTAGACTGAGCTTAAGTGATTTTGCCGGTCTCACAAAACAAGTCAAAAGCAAACCTGGCTCCTAATCATATTTCCTCTTTTATGAATGACTTGATCTAAGTGAAGTGGCATGGGAGTGGGGTATTTGGATGAGGTAGTAATTCTGAATGGCACTTGAGTAGTTGACATGTCTGCGGCAAACCAAAAAACAAAAACAAAACAAAACGTGTGTGTGTGTGTGCGCGCGCACACAGATCCTGCCTTAATTTTACAAGTGAATAGGAAAGTGGCAAACTGCACCAAGCTGATGGAAAGGGGAAGAATGGTCATACCACGCATCTCTGCAATGTGATCCCATTTTGACACAAACAGTGCTCTTGGGCTTTGTTAAAGCTGTTCTTGGAATTCATCTGTCTATGAAGAGACAGAAATACTCTGCCCTTGGGAGAACAATTGAGGGGAAAAAAGTGCTGCTTAAAATCCTCAGTAAAAGCTTCTCTGCTTTATCTAGAGCTCATTAGAGAGTTTAAAGAAAACCCAATGTTGTGTTTAAATGCTTTCCCCCCTCAGTTTTATAGATAGTTAAAGGAACATAGGTTGTGGCTGTCTAAGCCATCAAAAACTAAGAAAGGATGTTAAAAGACCCCAGGGAACCTTCACATTAATTACTACCACTGTCAGTTGGTGTGAAACCATGTTTGGGCTTTCTGGAAAGAAAGTATAATTTGTGCTTTCTGTTTGGGCTGAAACAAATCCTGCACATACTAACTGCATATGTTGCTGGGTGAAAATGACAGTTTCCTTTTTGCTGGATTCTTGTAGTTGATCTGGAAACTTTTTTTTTAGGGAAAAGAAAATTAACCCACAAGATTCTAGGAGAATCCTAACACCCTGAAATGGCTGAGTCGGTAAATCTGGCCTGAATTAATTGGAAGTCTAATTCAGAGAAATTCACTGAAGAAAATGCATTATTCACTCTAGTGTGGCAGCAGAGAGGTGTAATGAAAGAAGCAAAGTGGAAGGGCAGAAGTAGCACCTTAGGCTAAGGGACTGTCATTTGAATTTCATAACCAAAGACAAGACAGGCACCTCCCCTCTAAAGCAAACAATTTTAAAGAGGCATTTGGATGAAATAACAGAAGCTGAGCCTTGAATCTGGGTCTTCTGCCACTAATGATGATGCACAATATATATATTTTTTAATAAAGGAAAATGACCTATGTAAAAGGCTGTAATATAGCACCCACAGTTCAGTTGCCCCTCTGCCTGTTGCTCTGTTTCACCATGGACGACTATTGAAGAGGAGGACAAAATATACAAAATACAAATTGTGAAGGCAAGCCACAGCAACAGGAAGTCTGGACACATGCTGTTTCCTCCCACTGATCATGCAGTGCGTGATGAGACGCAGGAGAGAGGCACAGCATGCTTCCAAAGGTCTGATGCAGGCATGTTGAAGGCTGAGAAGATGGGGTTGAAAACGGCCTTGAGTAATGACCTGGTAAGTGTAGGCTGGGAGGTCAGAGAAGGAAAAGGGGCTCTATTTTGGGGAGAATGAATAACAAATTGCTTTGTTTTTTTTTATATTAATGCAAAAGCTAATAGCTGTTGCTCAACTGTATTGCTTTAAGCTGAGGTGATTGATTGGATGATTTCAGGCTGAGGTGTGGTAGACTGAAGCCAAGCCAGTTCTTGATTAGGAAATATTAGAGGAAAAATCCAGTTGCTGCAGGAAGCACTGTCTGCAATTCACACAGTGCTGTCTCTGAGGCCTGGACCACCTTCGTGGTAGGGGGCACTTACACTACCTTTCAGATGTGAGGCAGTACCTGACTGCTGGTATTTTCCTGATTATCTTCTTCAGGAATAGGGATGCAAATTCTTAGGCTTTGTCCATGCTGCTTCCTCGGCATCCCTCTGAGTTCCTGCTCCCCACGAGCCAAACTTGGGAACGAGGTAGTGAAGCCATACTGAGCGCACCTCCTGTCACTGTTCTTGACTGGAGGTAGGGAGTCTTCTCAGGACAGCTTTACTGCTTCACTTCCAGTTTTGGGATGCTGGGTTGGAAGTAGGTGGACAGAGAGAGCAGAGAAAGTGATGCAGATGTGTCCTTAGTGTTAGGCATAACTTCATCTCCAGTAATAATTTGCCTCTCCCCTGTCAACTTGCACAGATACTGTATTAGTTGATTCTTGTCCTAAACTGTCATATCACATGCAGATTATTTGTTGCCATATTAAATCCACCCTAAAGGTAGACTTACAAAAAAAAAAGGCCTTGTATGTGTTTTTTATCTCTCTCTTTTTAATCTCAGGAAGTCAGTGTTTTAAAACGAGAGGGGTAAGCAAGCAATTTTTTTTTTATAAGAGCTGGGAAACTTGAGGGGAATGATATATGCATGTAAGGTGACTATAATTTTGACACTTTCTCAGGTGAGGAAATATGGAGCCTGTTAGAGCACAAGGGTGGAAGCTAGATTATTATAGTTAAGTATTTTTATTATGGTAGAGCCCACTACAAGCCATGACCTCTGTTCCTGATCTTACCACAGATCTGCTGTGTAATTTTGGGTGGATGATCTCTCTCCATTTCCCTTGATTGTAAAATTGCAATATGTGTTTTTTATATATTGAAGTGGTGTGTGTGTGTTTGCACATGCACACGTTAATTGGGGAAGTATTATCTTCAGGTAGAAGGTGCATGACTAAAATGAAAATTTTCATTTTATCTTTTCTTAATTGTATTAGGATGATACCGATATGAAAATGAATCATTCCTTAAATTCAGCCTGCACTATGACATTAGTAGTCAGTCTTAAATTGCTCCTTTACTCCTTGTAGGGAGCAGGTAAGGTACAAGACAGTTCTGCTGTGGCCAGGAGTAGCTTTAGGGTGGGATTTTTTTGTTTGTTTTATGGGGGGCTTGGTTGATAAAGGCAATTGGTACACGCAGGCTCTCTCAGCCCTATGCCCACTTGCATGCAACATCCTAAGCTTGTCTTGTGCCATTAGAGGACAGAATATTATCTTAATCAATAGAAACCCCATTTGCTGAAAGATACAAAATGTACAAAATACTGTAGTCGTTTGGCCTTTAGCCTCTTTACTTGTAATGGGGCATCTTTACCCCCACACAGCTGCAGTCCGTAAAGGGTTAGTGAAAATACCTAATTACCTCTTTCAGCTGTGGCTGAGCAGCTAATTGGAAACACCTGGTATAAATGAGGGCTATCCAGGCAGAAAGGGGCAGCAGATAGGGAAGTTGAAGGTTGTCTTTGGCTTCAGACTGAAGGAGAAGGGGAAGGAGGAATATGAGAAGGTAGGAGGAAGCCCGAGGAAGTGGTGAGGGACAGGAAAGAAATAGCCCTCCGCTGCTTAACTTGGGGTCCTAAATGATAATGGCATCTCTGGGTTCCTCTATATTTTCTGGCTTGGAGGTGAAGGCCTGCAAGTGAAACGGTAATGAATCCCAACCGGAGAGAGGCTAAGCAGTGTAACTTTAGCAAAGTTCAGTCAAAGTTGCATGCTACCGAGAGGATTTATAAGCAGCCTTGATCAAAAGGATTATGGGTGACAAAAGAACTGCTATGCCAAACCTGCCCACAAGAGGGTGTCAGGTTCATTGATGGAGCCCTTAGACATTATTCAAGGTAGCCTAGGAGAGACTGTTTTCAACTCCATTACTATGAAAAAAAGAAGTTCTCTATGCAATTTCTAACAATTCTGATTAAGTGAAGTGCCCTGTGTTCAAAACTCTAAGTAAAAGGGGTGGGCTGGACCTTTGCACACTGGGTTAAGTGATGAGCTATAACTACAAACCAGTGTTTGATCAATTTAGAAGAAAAAAAAAAAAAAGGGAAAATAATTTAGGATAAAATTGCATAATTTGCATCGTACTTACACATTCTTCAGCACCAGCAGAGCCTAAATCAAATGGGAGACAATTGCAGAGTTCGTGACCATGTTATTTATCATCCCTGACAATATAGAAGCTTTCCTCCACAAATGATGTATCCATAATAAAGGACCTTTTCAGAGTCCAGGGGTTGTGAACCTTTGAGCAGACCTATAATCACCTTGGTCCTTTTGCTGTGTATGTTTGTACATATGCACACCATATTACTTGTGCATACTATCTAATGTCTCTCAAACATATATCACTTGTGTATCTAATGTAAAAATGTCAGGAAAGAGGGAAACAAATCATCAGCTATCTTAAATGATCTCCTTCTCTTTCCTTCCTCCTGGAACAGCATGGCCCTTTTCCAGTCTCTGCTACTAGAAACCTAGACTATGTGCATAGGCTTAGTCCAGTATTTGTATTATTTGCTTGGAGGTTTCCATTGCTTCAGAGGAGTTAAAAACATTGAGGTCTGTCCAGGCCTCTACAGCTGGTTCTTGAGGCAAGGTTGGAGGTTTTTTTGCCTTTTAACTCCTTCAGGCAACACAGGTAGTCTAAGGGTTTGTCTATACTCTGTCAGCAGTACGTATTGAGGAGGATGGGATTGACTGCCTCCCAACTGAGTCAGCTGAAGCACTCTACTGCAAGTTTGCACCTGAGGCTGCTCCAGACTGGTTCCCAGTACCCATTCTTGTGCCCTTGGTTTCTGGTGGATCTGAGACAGGCACTGGGGACCAGTATGGAGCAGTCTCACTTACAAACTTGTGCTTGGAGTGTGTGGGTGGGGACGGGGGGCAAGAGATCCTTAGTCATCCCCAATACCCACTGCTGACAGGGCAGAGGCAAGCCCATGGGGTTTTGAACTCTGTCCATGCTGTGCTGTGGGTTCAAAAGCTTCACTGTCCTTCAGCAACAGTTTGTGAGATACCAGTACTGCAAATGGCTTGAATAACATCTCTAATGATTTCACAAGGAAGCATAACGTAACTGTTGCATTATAGACATAACATAATATAACATTTTAATATTTAAAACACCCTGTAAACTATTTGCTTAGTTTAAAATTTAGTAACCTGACTGCTTCAGGCTGTTGATGTCTAAATGTAATCTAAGCAATTGAATACTGTATTATGTGGTGAAATTGGGCAAGGTCATTAAATAGTTGGGCTGTGTCATAGCTATTCGTCCTTTTTATATCCTGAAGTAGGAAGATACAGCTGATAAGCCCTTTTCCAGTCCCAAGTAGAAAGCAGAAATTAATTAATGCAGTGAATAGCTCAGTTGCATTTTTATTTGTCCCCTTCTGGTTTTGCACTGTGTCATTGTGAACTGGACCTTATTTATGTCCATGGTCATCAGTTGTAGTCCAGTATGTAGTACTCCCATAGACTAAAGGGTCCAGGATCAGGCTCTCTGTCCTTAATTTGAAAGTTTTGGCTTAGTCCCTTGCTTGGAAGTAAGCCTTTTTGAGGATCTGTTGAGGAATAAATTGTTTTTTTGGCTAATTAATTGCCCCAGAGCAAAACTGGACAGGCTTGCTGAGATGAAGGCACGTCTGTGATTCAGGCACCTGGATCAATGCGTTTGGAACCTGAATCTTTTGAAGAGAAAAAATAAAAAAGATGCTCAATTGACTTTGTAATATGGCACCTGGCTGAGGGGAGCTTGTCAGGATTCATCTGACTGGAGAGGTGTTGTTTCTTGTATCTGTTTTATCTACATAGATTAAGAGAACCGGTTACAAATTAAAATATTTTCTTTAAAAAATGCATCTGTTAAAGCCGCTAAGAAAGAAACTAGACCTTGGAAACTGAGACACTTTTATTTCAAGGGACTGGTTTGGTCTTGGTCAGTCAGTAGTGACCATCGACCTGGTAGTGGATAGCTTGAGGTCAAATTACTCAGCAACAACAATAACAGTCTCCTTATGCCTGAAGAAGGGTGCTTGTGCCCAAAAGCTTGCAAAGAACTTTGTTCCAACTACTTAATTGATCTAAGAAAAGAGATCATATCTTCCCAAAGAACCTTGCCTACTTAGTAAGGAGTACTGGCTAGCACTCTGAGGGAAAAGGGGTGTGTGTAGTGCATGCATCTATTGATGATAGTGAGCTGTTCAGTCTCCCTCTCCCTGCTTCTTCATACTGTCTGCAAACCTGACAGGTGAGGGAGCCAGCAGGGAGTTGATAGCACAGTGCTTATTAGCCTATCAACAAAACAAAAGCCTCTCTCATTAGTTCAAGCTTTTCTTTAACAGCTTTTTCCAAGGATGGAACAGAAGGACATTCCCAGCTGACCTGCTGATTATCTCCAAAAAGCCCTAATCAGACACTGTCCTGTCTGCCTGTCCCAGTGACACTGGAGACGCACAGACACCTCTCAGCATTAGCTAGCATACCACATGCCTAGGGTCCATGGGGTTGGGGGCAGGGAGAGGCCAGGCAGATGCTGCTATGCCTACAGTCTCCACTTGAGCTCTGGCTATGGAGCAGAGGGATGGGGCCAGCTCTGTTCTCTAAAGCAGACAGCCCAGCCCAGGGTTGCAAAGCATGCTGGGATGCTGGGGGACTGTGGTTTAACTTAAACCAGGAAGGGGCCTGGGACAGACATTGCATAAACTGGTTTGACCCCAAATCAGTTAAGTCTGATACTACATTCAACCAGGTTTATCTCAAACTGGTTTCAGCCATTTTGAAACTGGTTTATGTGCACTGAACTTAGGTTCTGTTAAAAGTTTAAACCAATTTTTAATTACTTAAACCAGTTTATGTCTAATGTCTGTCCCTAGCCTAGTTGTCTTAGCAGAGGTCAAGAGAGGTGCAGAGAATAACAAGGTGATGCAACTATCATAAATATGCCCCACTGCACCAGTATAGGGAGGTGATCTGTTAGGTGGAGGACACTAGGAAAATGTGTGGGTTTAACCTATTCTTTGGGCATAGAATACAGAGCTCTGTATTCTTCAGGGTTGTCTGTAAAAAGAACCTCTTATCACTACTGTGCTCACTAAGAAAAAGTTGCAATGATGACAAAGTGTATTTGATAAAAAGCCATAAAAGAAAAGAGGTGAAGCAAGGGTGTGTGTGTGTGTGTGGTGAGGGGTGTCAGATTTCTTTTGGCATTCAAACACCTTGAGCTTGAATATCTTTTCCAGAAGAGGATTTCCCCTGCATTTGCAATTCAAAGCTTTCAGCAGATTCCACTGTTTCCCTTGGCATTTCTTCAGATCCTTCTGGATTTTCCAGTTTAGGTCTTCACGTGCAGTGTAATATTCAACCTTTTTATTGTTGAGTAAGAATGCATTGGGATACCTTGTAGCCCACCTTGAGATTACAATGTAATGAGTCTAAATGGTTCTGGGGTCTGTCCTGTCCATTTTCACTGCCTTAGTTCTGACCCTTCGAATTACTCCTTATTACTACCAGTGCAAGTGAAAGCAGAATAAAGGCTTTGGGGATTATATGTGGATAGGTGCATGCTGTTGATATTTAACATATAGATTGGCACAACATCTCACTGACGGTAGGAGACAAAGACCTTGTCATAAAGCCTGTCAGTGCAAATAGTATGATAAGGCTATGAGAAGAAGCTGAAAGAATGAAGTGTTGGTTGGACTGGAAACAGAATGTTACCACCCCCGGCTTTTTGAAACACTAAAATTAGTAACTTTAGAATCATGTGGCTTAATAATATATCAACTATTGTCCACAGCTAGACTGCTGCATATGGCAGGTTCTCCTTATTTTTACGTCTCCTAGGTCTCATCTTTTCTGTTTGAGTCCAGTGAATATGTTGAAGCAAGGTATTATGTGATGAGCTTGAAAGACAAGTTGTAGATAAATAGGAATTGTCAAAGCAAGAACACAAAAGAGAACTGCAGGCAGTAAAGTCTTAATATTAAAAGTGTGCCTTTAAGCCAGTAGATAAAGTAACACACAGGTGGATCTACAAACCCTACATGCAGTGAGCATGTAAGTATGAGGAAATGAACAATGTTTTTCAACTTGTTTGGGCCAGAAGTAGAAGTATGATCTCTAGTAGTGGCTCCTTTACTAGAATGAAGACATGCATGAACGTTTAGACTAATCACTACTGTGATGGGCTGGTGAAGGAATTCGGGGATAAGCCGCTGTAATAGCTCATTGTATGTGGAGGCCCTGTAACTCCATCAGGCACAATGTTTCAAAGGACTGCATGGGAAAATTCACCTCATAAGAGGCCCCTTTAAGTTATTCTGTCGATTTGGTACTACCGTTGTTTTTTAGGGCACATTCTGGAACAGCACTTTGCAATACCTTTAAAAGGGGGATTACAAAATGAATGCAATGATGGTTCAATGAAAACAGTTATGAAAAAAGAAATCTGTAACAGGCCCCTTGTGAAACCTGGACCCTATATCCAGCCTTTTTAACTAGGGTACAGAATTGCAAGAAGCTGTGATAAATTACAAGACGTATTTGAAAGAGAGCCTGAGAAGCACATATCTAATTTCTAAATTGCACCATAATATTTTTAAAATCTCAGACCTCTGATTCTTTGACATTTTGTGAGAGTTCAAGTATATTTTGAAACATTTTTGTAAGACTGAAATTTATGGAGCTGGGAAGTATTAGGAAAATGTGAGAACATTGGATATTTTCCTTGAAATAGCATTCTTGTAAGAACTGCAATTTTATGTTCTCAATACCAAGTACAGTTCTTGGAGAAAATGATTTTCAGTATGCCATGTAAATGTTCTGGATTTGCAATGATGACAAAGTGTATTTGATAAAAAGCCATAAAAGAAAAGAGGTGAAGCAAGGGTGTGTGTGTGTGTGTGGTGAGGGGTGTCAGATTTCTTTTGGCATTCAAACACCTTGAGCTTGAATATCTTTTCCAGAAGAGGATTTCCCCTGCATTTGCAATTCAAAGCTTTCAGCAGATTCCACTGTTTCCCTTGGCATTTCTTCAGATCCTTCTGGATTTTCCAGTTTAGGTCTTCACGTGCAGTGTAATATTCAACCTTTTTATTGTTGAGTAAGAATGCATTGGGATACCTTGTAGCCCACCTTGAGATTACAATGTAATGAGTCTAAATGGTTCTGGGGTCTGTCCTGTCCATTTTCACTGCCTTAGTTCTGACCCTTCGAATTACTCCTTATTACTACCAGTGCAAGTGAAAGCAGAATAAAGGCTTTGGGGATTATATGTGGATAGGTGCATGCTGTTGATATTTAACATATAGATTGGCACAACATCTCACTGACGGTAGGAGACAAAGACCTTGTCATAAAGCCTGTCAGTGCAAATAGTATGATAAGGCTATGAGAAGAAGCTGAAAGAATGAAGTGTTGGTTGGACTGGAAACAGAATGTTACCACCCCCGGCTTTTTGAAACACTAAAATTAGTAACTTTAGAATCATGTGGCTTAATAATATATCAACTATTGTCCACAGCTAGACTGCTGCATATGGCAGGTTCTCCTTATTTTTACGTCTCCTAGGTCTCATCTTTTCTGTTTGAGTCCAGTGAATATGTTGAAGCAAGGTATTATGTGATGAGCTTGAAAGACAAGTTGTAGATAAATAGGAATTGTCAAAGCAAGAACACAAAAGAGAACTGCAGGCAGTAAAGTCTTAATATTAAAAGTGTGCCTTTAAGCCAGTAGATAAAGTAACACACAGGTGGATCTACAAACCCTACATGCAGTGAGCATGTAAGTATGAGGAAATGAACAATGTTTTTCAACTTGTTTGGGCCAGAAGTAGAAGTATGATCTCTAGTAGTGGCTCCTTTACTAGAATGAAGACATGCATGAACGTTTAGACTAATCACTACTGTGATGGGCTGGTGAAGGAATTCGGGGATAAGCCGCTGTAATAGCTCATTGTATGTGGAGGCCCTGTAACTCCATCAGGCACAATGTTTCAAAGGACTGCATGGGAAAATTCACCTCATAAGAGGCCCCTTTAAGTTATTCTGTCGATTTGGTACTACCGTTGTTTTTTAGGGCACATTCTGGAACAGCACTTTGCAATACCTTTAAAAGGGGGATTACAAAATGAATGCAATGATGGTTCAATGAAAACAGTTATGAAAAAAGAAATCTGTAACAGGCCCCTTGTGAAACCTGGACCCTATATCCAGCCTTTTTAACTAGGGTACAGAATTGCAAGAAGCTGTGATAAATTACAAGACGTATTTGAAAGAGAGCCTGAGAAGCACATATCTAATTTCTAAATTGCACCATAATATTTTTAAAATCTCAGACCTCTGATTCTTTGACATTTTGTGAGAGTTCAAGTATATTTTGAAACATTTTTGTAAGACTGAAATTTATGGAGCTGGGAAGTATTAGGAAAATGTGAGAACATTGGATATTTTCCTTGAAATAGCATTCTTGTAAGAACTGCAATTTTATGTTCTCAATACCAAGTACAGTTCTTGGAGAAAATGATTTTCAGTATGCCATGTAAATGTTCTGGATAACCTACATAAGGAATACATAAATTCATTAGACTGTTTTATATAGTGGAAGTTTGGAAAAAGGTAAGGAAAGATGAAGACAATTCCTCATTCAGTGCACAATTTTTTTTTTAATATTGTTGAAAGGCTTTGGAAGATTTTCTTTTCCTGCTGTATACCATTTCCATTATTTTTACAACTGTTAGTTGTGGGGGTTTGGTCTACAGGTATTTCTTGGTTTGTAATTTTTTGTTAATCTCTGATAACTATATGCAGCATTTTCTGATCCTTGTGCCTGCCTAGGTAAAAAGGATTAGTTAATTATAAGATAAATGATGGGTAAGCCTTAAAAGGGTTTGAATGGTCCATTCTGATAAAGGCCTCAAAATTCAAAAGCTTCTCTAATCTCACAAGGAAGGGTACTGTGATAAATGAAATCTTGCCTAAGTCTATCCCAAACATGCAGTTGATCTGGTAAAAGATATCACTCACAAAAATCCCCGCTGCTCAAAATTCAGGTGCGATTTGAAGCTTATACAACACTTTTTCAGTTTATGGGTCAAAGCTATCTGAAAGCTTGTTTTTCTTTCCTTATGCTAAATTACCAGCTAGACACTTCTGTAGAAGAATAAACTGTGCCAATGTGTTTTTTCCATGTAATTTGAGTCAGTGAAAGAGTCTGAATGATTGGTGTTGATTGATTGATTGCAGAATGGAGTGGCATTTCAAATTGTGTGCAAGCAGATTTCTGATATAAAACAATAGGTCTGTGTAGACACATTCAAGTAATCTG
The DNA here is from genome assembly GCF_000455745.1 of Alligator sinensis. Lineage (NCBI taxonomy): Eukaryota > Metazoa > Chordata > Crocodylia > Alligatoridae > Alligator > Alligator sinensis. The sequence goes on from NW_005842430.1 coordinate 1,247,514, forward strand.
GGAGAATTCTCTTAGGTTTGTTCTCATGGTAGAAAAATTACCCAGAGCCACATGAAGAGCTTGCAGTGCTGATGCTGTGCAGCCTTGGGGAGGGGGCTCTGTGTGCACACCTCAGTAAACTCTGTAGGCTCCCTTAATCTGCCTGGCAACAGGTGGCAGCAATGCATAGGGCAGCCCTGCTTGGCTAACCCAGCCTCCCCTTGTCAGCCTGTGTTGTCAGCATGCACAGACCTTTGCTCTTCTGGCGCTGCCATTTTTACTTTGGGAGAAAAAGCCTGAACTTTACACTCCTGGTGTCTCCTAAGAGAATAGTGTCTCTCAGGAGAAACTGAATGTCTGTACGAGGCCTAGGACTCCTCCTTCCAAGCAGTTGTTATGTGTAGCGTTGTGTAACAGATTATATCACTTCAGTAAGAGGCTTAACTACTACTTGTATTTCTCTTGGCCACTTTTTCTGACTTAGGCCAGAACCTATTGTTCAAGAAGCTGTTATGTGTGGGCATCTGTATAATACAGTCTTATGATTGAGACTTTCCCCCGGTCCTGGATTTTGACAGAAATTTACGCTTCTTTGCAACTTGTCAACAATTAATGAAAGGCAGAACTTGACCTAAAATATTCTTCTTGTGGCCGTGTTGTCTTGGAAATGGAGAAGTTATCAAATGTTCTAAGCTGGAGGCATAACTTAGCAAAGAGTAATGTGGACAGGATGGATGGATATAGAAGAGTCTGTCTATTCTCTGTTGATCTGTATTGTACAGTTGATAGTTCCCCCTTTTTATGATCTATTATAAAACGCAGTTATGGTTCTTGTGGCTCTTTTGGCATCAACCAGACCAGTTTCCACTGTCTCTCATTCCCTCATTTGCTGTCATGTCTTTCTATAATTTGTTATTGATTCCCAGAAGTTGCATATAAACCTATTTAAATGATCAGAAACTGGTTTAAACCTGTAACAGAATAGAAGCTCAGTGCACATAAACCAGTTTCAAAATGGCCAAAACCAGTTTGAGATAAACTTAGTTGAATGTAGTATCAGACTTGACTGTTTTGGGTCAAACCCATTTATAGAACTTGTCCCAGACCCCTTCCTGGTTTAAGATAATCAGAGTCCTCCAGCATCCCAGCATGCTCTCCAGCCTGGGGCTGGGCTGTCTGTTTCAGCCAAGCAGGGTTGGACCCATCCCTCTCTTCCCTAGCCGGAGCACTATCACTGCTCTGGCTGGCTGAGAAAGGGGCAGGGGTGGGAAGCCCTGCTCTGGAGAGTTGCCCAGTCTGCCTGGAAAGGGGGCAGCCAGCCCTTGCCAGGCATCCCCAGCCCCCCACCCCCTTGCTGCTCCCCATCCCCTGCTAGCTTGAGGGGAAGCGGGGGTTTAATCCCGCTATTGTAGGGGGGGCTGGAGGGTGGGGCTGCCATGGCCTCCTGCTTTGTGCAAGGGCTGTGGTTTGCAAGCAGACAGCAGCTACAGCATGGCTCCCTGCTCCCCACCCTCTCCTGGTGGCAGAGTGAACCATCGTGGTGGGCAGAGGTCAATAACCTGTCACCCACTGCCTGCTTGCACGGGTGCTGGGCACTTGGGGCAGGCTGCTGCACATCAGAAGTGTGGGCACTGGCGGGGGAGGCAATGGGCCACTGCAGCCCAGTTTGGCCTGGCCCCATGGCCTAGGAGTGCAGCCTGGTCTGGCCTAGCCCAGTGGCTCAGGGGTGTAGACAGTGACTAGCCCGTGGAAGCCCACCTTGAGTGCCTGGCACCACTGCGAGGCAGTGGTGGGTGACAGGTGCCTCACCTCCACCCGCCATGATGGTTTGCTCTGCCGCTGAGAGAGGAAGGGGTGGGCTGCTGCAGGTCAGTTGCTGCCTATGCCCCTGGGCCACAGAACTGGGCCAGACTGGGCTGTGGTGGTTCATTGCTTCCCCACACCCCCAGCTCGCAGCAGCCTGCCCCGAGTACCTGGCACCACTGCCAGCAGGCAGCGGGTGACAGGTGCCTCACCTCTGCTGTTGGGATAGTTTGCTTTGTTGCCACCATTGCCAGGAGAGGCAGGGTGGCAGGAAGCCATGATGCAGCTGCAGCCTACCTGCAAACTGCAGCCCCCTCATAGGGCTCAAGGCAGGAGGTGGCGGGCGCTAACTCCTGCCCCCTAGGGCCACCCCAGTCTGGGCCGTGCTGCTGCAGCTGGAGGCAACAGTGACTTGAGCTCTGTAACTAGCTATGGCTCCCCCTCCCCCTTGCAACCAGGTCACATTTCTCCCCCTTCCCACCCTCTCCCTGTGGCTGGCTGGCCACTCCTAGGGACTCGTCCCAGGGTGTCGTGTTGGTGCCTGTGCTGCTGCTGCCTGCAATGTGGGAATTAAACCCCCACTTCCACTCAGGCTATTGGCATCTGGCTGTGGTGGCCCTGGGTGCACAAGCAGAACCTATCAGTGTCTGTGCTGCCCCATCCTGCAACGTGGGGATTAAACCTCCACTTCCCCTCAGGCTACCAGGGTCTGGCCCTGCCCTGGCTCCTGTTGTCAGCTAGATGGAGAGTGACATGGTGGGGAGGGGCTGAGGACCCCTGATAGGGGCTACTTCCCCCTTCCCCCTCTAGGCAGACCTGGGCTGGGGTCCCTGCAGGCCAGGGTGGGCGTTTAAACCCCTCTTCAGTCATACTCAGGCCTGCCCAGGCCTGGCCATACGCCTTCCCTTAGTTTAGTTTCCCTCTAGCTGAGGGCTTGTTCTAACACCCCCGGCTTCTGGCCTGAGCCACTGCAGGCATGTGGCTGCATTTCCAGAATCAAAAGTGAATGTCTGTTCACTTGCTGATGAGTTCAATCTATGCAGGTTAGACTAAACTGCAAAGATTGAATTTAGCTGAATTCAGGTTCTGGCTTTTTGTATGTCTGTCCCTAGCTTTATTGTCTTACTATATCATATTGGAAAAAAACCTGTCCCCATTTCATTGTCTGGTGTTTGGGAACTATGTTGTTTCCAAAGGTCCTACTATCAATTCACTAGTTTGAAGGTTTAAGATCTTGGAGTGTAGTTAGTTAACTTTTTTTCCATTTTTCAAAGTTTTAAATTTTTATTTAAAAAAATGTATTGTTATTGTTAGTTTTGGAGGTGTTGTGGAGAAGAGAGAGAATGAGAGTGCAAACCCTGCTTTTCTTTATCACTGTTTTTTGGTTTAAAATCTTAATGCATTGGGTGACTGAAGAAAGACAAGAGAAGGGTTTACTACAGCTCCACAGCTGATAGTTAAGAGCAGCTAGTAGTAGAAACCAAAAATAGTAGAACAAACCAGTTACCAACAACATGGTAAGGCAAAGGTAGAGAGAAACATAGTATGGTTGTTACAGAGATACAGTGTAACATTATGCATCAAAGAGTATTAACTCCCTATCCCCTTTTGTCCTCCCTTTCCTTCCCCCCCAAAATTTACCCTAACCTCAAGATAAAAGGGACTCCTGGATCACAGTCATTAAAAAATTAGCCTGTTATTGAAGGGTTGGAAAAGTTACGGAAGATTAAAATGTTAAAATCATACTTCAAGCAGCCTGGAAAGAACCAGCTGACTAAGAACAGTTTAAGAATCTGATTTTCCCAGTTGCTAACAGAATATAACCTGTGGTTTCTAGTGGCAACATGAAAGTTTTCTATAAAATCTGCATTAATATAGACTGGCCTGCAGGTGAATCATCATTATTATTTAAGCCAGGGGTGCTCAAGCTCCGTCCCATGGGCCAAATGTGACCTGTGGAGCTGTTGCATCTGGCTTGTGGGCCTCCCCATGGGTTGGAAATTTTGGCAGTGGGGGAGCATTGGCCATTAATACAGCCACCTACCTTCACCCCCCCAGCCAAATCCCCACATGCCAAGGCCCACATACTAAGTTGGAGCCAGGCTAGGCCCTCTTCCCCCTGCAGCACTCGGTCAGGGCCAAGTCATGCTCCCTTCTCTCCTTCCTTCCCCTCCCCTCCCACCCATGGCCGAGCCGTACCCCATTCACCCCGCTTCCTCCCCCACCATGGGGCCTGGCTAAGGCTGGGATACCCCTTGGGGGGGAAAAAAAGGTTGAGCACCAGTGATCTAAGCCATTTCTGTAGATCAGTGTTTCTCAAACTGGGCTATGCACACTGTGGTACAGATCTGGGAAATGCAAGAGGAAGGAATGTGGAGGCAGAGGAAAGTTAACGAGAAATTATATATGGTGGAAAAGGAGAAAAATAAAAACAACTCTACAATATTTCTAAGGTCGTAGGTATCAGTATGATGGTAGTGATATCGTGTTACTTTTATTGTCCATAACATGGAATCATGGGAGTACAAAGCAATTTGTACAAAGAAATTATGGGAGTACAAAGCAATCCTGAGGGATAGCCAGCATAGGTTTGTAGCGGGTAGGTCTTGCTTAACCAATCTTATTTCCTCTTATGACCAGGTGACCTATCACCTGGACAAGAGAGAAGACATTGCTGTCATATATCTTGACTTCAAAAAAGCCTTCGATCTGGTATCCCATGATCACCTCTTGGCAAAACTGGCCAATTGTGGCCTTGGGTCCACTATGATCCGCTGGCTGGGAAATTGGCTCTGTGGTTGGACCCAGAGGGTGGTAATTGATGGAAGTCAATTGTCATGGTGCCCTGTGACCAGTGGGGTCCCCCAAGGCTCTGTGCTTGGACCCATATTGTTCAACATCTTCATTAATGATGTGGACATTGGAGTCAGAAGCGGCCAAGTTCACTGATGACACCAAACTTTGGGGTAAAGCATCCACACCTGAAGACAGGAGGGTGATCCAGGCTGACCTGGACAGGCTCAGCAAATGGGCGGATGAGAACCTGATGGTGTTTAACACTGAGAAATGCAAGGTTCTCCACCTTGGGAGGAAAACCCTGCAGCATCCTTATAGACTCGGCAGTGCTACGCTGGCTAGTACTATGGATGAAAGAGACTTAGGGGTCATCATTGACCACAAGATGAACATGAGCCTGCAATGTGATGCTGCGGCTAGTAAAGCAACCAAAACGCTGGCTTGCATCCATAGATGCTTCTCAAGCAAATCCTGGGATGTCATTCTCCCATTGTACTCAGCCTTGGTGAGGCCGCAGCTGGAGTACTGCGTCCAGTTTTGGGCCCCACAATTCAAAAAGGATGTGGAGAAGCTTGAGAGAGTCCAGAGAAGAGCCACGCGCATGATCAGAGGTCAGGAAAACAGACCTTATGATGACAGGCTGAGATCTATGAGGCTCTTTAGCCTGGAAAAGCGCAGGCTCAGGGGTGATCTGATGGCCACCTATAAGTTTATCAGCGGTGCTCACCAGGATCTGGGGGAACGTTTGTTCACCAGAGCGCCCCAAGGGATGATGCGGTCGAACAGTTATAAGCTACTGCAAGACTGTTTCAGGCTGGACATAAGGAAGAATTTCTTTACTGTCTTAGCCCCCAAGGTCTGGAACAGCCTGCCACCGGAGGTGGTTCAAGCACCTACATTGAACACCTTCAAGAGTAAATTGGATGCTTATCTTGCTGGGATCCTATGACCCCAGCTGACTGCCTGCCCTTCGGGCTTGGGGCTGGACTTGATGATCTTCAGAGGTCCCTTCCAGCCCTAATGTCTATGACATCTATGAAATTTGACAGATTTTAAAGAGGGGTATGTGATCCCCAGAAAGCTTGAGAGGCACAGCTTTAGGCAGCAGTTTTATAGTATCGGATGATAACAACTTTTGGGTTCCCCTCAAAAAACACCAAAGGAATGAATGATGATCTATGACAGTATCACTTATAAGAATTCTACAAAATGCAAGAGCAGAGACTGGATAATGCTAAAAGGAAGAAGGTGGTTCATATTACCCATTGTTCAGGGGTTTGTTATTGCAAATCCAAGCTGTATTTATTGTCTAGGCTTCTGGAAAACTAGATTGAATTCATTTTCATAATCAAATCTTAATATGAACTACTCTGCATACTTCTCCATTACTTCCTATTGATCTCACCCAGTTCCTAATCTAAAATAGCTAGTATGAACCAGATTGATCCTTAAATACTCTCTGGTAAGCAATCCAGTTTTAATAAATAATCATTTAAGAAAACGCTGTGGATTATATGAATGGATTTGGACTAAAGAGTATGTTACAAGGCTTGAACAGGTGTCTGATGTACGCAGCACTGAGTGCTGAAAGAGCTGCAAAGCTTTGTGATGCTACTGCTAAGATCCGATGACATATTTAACTAACTGCTGAACATAGAAAGAGGCAAAGCTCATTCTTGACATTTGAATTCAGATGGGGAAGTTGTATAAATGCTTGATCATTTTGAGCATTTGGAATAAGCATGATTTTTTACCTCTGCGGTATCAGTAATCCACTTGAAGCTCTCAACTGTATTAGGCTGACAAGAGGCAGACAATTAGCCCTAAACAATCCTGTCCACTGAGTGGTGATCTTCAGGATGTTCCTAAGCGTTAAGTAATAATTAATGGCCCAGTGGCCATTGCACCATGTGGTGCAAGGCTTAAGCTAACCTGAAAAAAACCCAAAACAAAATAAAAAAAGATTATAAAGCATTAACTTCATTTATGATATGTATCTTTACTTAATGGAATTTAATTTATGGGCCAGAATGAGGTAACTTTCAACCTGCTAGAGGAAAACTTGGTGTTATTTTTCTATACCTGGGAACAGAAGGATTAGTTGGGCTTTTACTTGCATTTGTCTTTAAATAAAATTTCAGTGGTTCTGAAAAATGAAAGATTGATGGCCTAAGAGGCTGCTTAAGCGACAAAGCGGGTATAAGACAGAGGAAGTGGCAAATTTCTCAATATCGTACCTGAGCTTTGATGTGGGAGATTTTTGTTCCAAGTCTTAGAAGTTAGTTCAGTCTCCATATCCATTCATTGACTTCACTGCCACAGGTGCTGTAAAGGTTACCAGTTATATTATTGTGTTTGTGATTTTGACACCTGTGTACTTAGAAACGTGGGAAAAGACCATTAATTCATTTCATACAAGTTGAAAGAACATCAGTCAGCTGGAAATTATTTACTCACAACTGACCAAGGAGAATTTCCTATGGTTGAGCTAGAGCTGAAAAGTTTGATATCCAAATGCCAGTCTCCGAAGCTTCCAATTTCCCTGATCTTGCCTTTCTTTTGAATTGTATAGAAAAAACTGACATTAAAATTCCCTCTTATACACACAGATGTTGCCAAATAGCTATTGACTTTTTACATCAAGGATGAAAATGTTGCAGTGCAGAATAGACTCAGAAAAGTGTATGGAGAGAGAGGTGGAGTTGCCTATATTCGGCTTTCACCTGTCAGTCATATTTACTGGTAGAGCTTCTCTAGGAGCGTTGAAGATGCTTGTTACAGCTAATCCTTCTACGTATCATGTCTGGAATTGATGTACTGTCTGGAGTTCATTTGTATGGTTATAGAAATAATTTTAAAAAAATGCAAAATATTCTCTACATTTTTCTCCTCTTTACTTCTAGTCAATATGGCCATTCTTCTGGCCTCATTGTAAGTAAAGGAGGACAGGAAGCTTGCAGGATGGGCTGCCTCAGTTCACTGTGGGAAAAGAGCAAGAATGAAATGATATGTAAAACCTGTTGCAGGCTTTCCAAGGTATTTGAAACACAAGTTGAAGGGTTTGGTTCTCTTTTCTAATGATGCAGCTTTTCTTCTCCCTGATGAATTCTGCTCTTATTTGGTGGTTTGTTTTACACTGCTAATATAAAAATTTTACAATTTAATTTTAAAGAAGGGTCTGTGGATTTAGTTACTTTGGGTAGTCATGGAAGGCTTTACCAGTATGTCCTCACAGCAGAAGAAAAACAGCCTGTACTGTGTGGCTCTAAATCAAGCTTCCACTTCAAGTGGGAGAGGCATCGCACCTGGAGAAGGAAACTGAGATACTATTATGCATCCTCTTGATTCTATTATACAGAAGAACAACGGTGATACTGTGATAGTCTACAAGATATTATTATTGAACAATACTTTTTTGCGGGGGGGGGGGGTCACGTATTATGAATGTCTCACCCTGAGGTTTTTTTCTTTGCCTCCTCTTGTGGGGGAGTCAACAGGACTAGGGAGAAAATGCTATCTTTCAGTGTTGGTAAATTTAATGGATTTCTTTCTTTGCGGTGGGGACAACAACTTGTGAAGATGCCCAGCCCTGTGTAACAAAACAAAGTTGAGGTATAACTCGGCACTTTTTTTTTGGAGGTGGTGTTCAAGTGCATAGCAGCTCTAAGGCTAGACGTAATGCATGTGAATTCATTAGTTCCGGTAAACAAAGGTAATTGCCTTGGGTGTTGTTTTTGGCACTGTGTGAAACGTGGGTAAACACAGCTAGCTTCATAGAACGTCAGTTAACATGAATAATTAAAATGTAAGCAAAAACAGCCTAGAATTTTCTAATACAGGGGCTCAGTTTTTCCTTCAAGCTCCACCTCTTTGCTCTTACAGTTCTGGGACAGGGTTGCTGACAGTCATTTTGTCTTTGTAACCCAGAGTGCTTTTCGCTGCGGAGTGGATTATGAAAGCAACATGTCAACCATTGTATCCAGATTATCTTGACCCCCTAACATCAACTTAACTGGAGCTGTTTTATTGCAGCTGGAACATGATTTCTTCCAGTAGATGCTTAAATAAACAAGATTCTTGCAAACTGGTAGTAATAAATTATGTTACATATTAAGCTTTTGTCATAGACTAAGCTGGAGGATGCTACTGTTTAGATGATGACAGGCTTTAGATTTATCATTTAGCCAAAGCTGCTTTTTTTTGGTTTACCTTAGTCTCATACAATGTTTCTCTATGGCTAAGAAACTATTAGGCTAGCCTTTGTTTCTACTGTGGTAAGCACTCTAAAAACCTTGATCTTGTTGTTCCTACTTTACGTTGTTTTGGGGGAGTTGCAGTGTCTTTAGACTTATACATTCCTGC
>NW_005842430.1:1256748-1282812 GCF_000455745.1 Alligator sinensis
TTCGGCTGTTTCTTGGAGCATTTTGGTTCACAGAGATATCTGAGAGGAATTTTAATTTGTGGGGGGTTTTGGCTGCTATGCATTATCATTCTTCACTCCTGCTTTAACTCTGATAGAAAAGGGCATGGTGATAACTCTCCTTTACCTTTTTAAGTCTCTCTCTCTCTCTCTCTCTCTTTAATAAAAATATTCCTCTTTCAGAGAGAGAGAGATAGAGGAAGTAAGTTCCCCTATACAGCCAGGGTTTGCAGTTACTTACCAGGCTTTGTGTGTACTGTAAGTCAGATCAGAAAAGCAATTTGAAAACTTCACCACTATCTTATCATTAAATGTGTGTAATCTGTGAACATCTAGAGCTTGCACTTGAGATCAGGGCTTTGTTGTGTTAGAGTCTGTACACAGGGAAGCAGGCACAGAGCATGTCCCAAAGGACTCGCACTATTGGGTTACTGGTGAGAGTGCACTTCAAACTTTCTTTTTAAATGGCCTGAGTTTGTAGGCTGCTGGAGTCCAGTTGCTACCTGAGCTGGGATTTCATACAAGACATCTGTAACACATTAGATATGTGATTGTGTTGATCAAATGTTGTTCTGTACTATTTCTTGTTAAAGTGATCAGTTTACAAAGGACTTGTAGGTTGTCAGGGGTGGTCCCAAGTGCTTGATGTAGAAGATGAACCCCACATCAGCATTTCTTTCAACTTTTACAATACATCATATAGAAACTTTTGTGGCCACAAGGGGCTTGTCTGTCAGGACTGTCCCTGAGAAGCACACTGAGTCCACTTTCCTGTACTCGGTGCTCACCAGAGTCTAGTGATCTTTGAGGCTCTGTCTTCGGTGTGCTTCTTGCTTGCTTTGGATGGCTGAAAACTAGCTTTGCTGCTTAACTTATTTGCTGTGGCATATGCCGAAAAGGAGAAAGGGGCTGTTGGAACATGTTCTTCATGTGAGCCTGGGCTCAGTATATCAACTGAACATTGTGCTCAGTTATCTTGATTAATCTATCCCAGCACCTGTTAATTGAACAGGTAGTATAAAAGTTGTTTGGTCTCTCCAAATTGGTATTTAAGGGGTTCATTTTCAGTGTTTAAATGCAAATAAAGAACATCTGTTTTGCACAGACTCCCAAGTTGTGGGCTTCTCATTGTCACCTGGTTCTACGCTTAAAGAGGTGTAATGCTGACTCCAAAACTGGGTATTTTTGTTGGCATTGGTAGTTAGAGCAGGACTAATTCTTCTATTTTATATTTAAATTGTTGGACTGATTCTCCAAATATAATACAGTTCCTCAATAAAAATGTAGGATTTGTCAGGTACTTCTATTTTTGATGCTGCCACATTTCTTCCTCAGTAGAAGAAAAAACTTATGACAATTAGAAGGAAAACTAATTATTTCTGGTATACTGAACAATCCTCATGTCCTCTAGGATCATCCTCTAGCAGTTCCATCTTGTCCCAGCACATTCAGTTTGTGTTTTCTTAAACCAAGATTGATATATATATTTTTAAAAGCATAAAAATAAATAAGAGTAAGTTTTCACAGATATCTCTCTAAACTGAATGCTGTCCAAATGCCACATTTGGGTTCACTGTGGATGGAAGTGCAGATTTCATAGGTTAATCAGTAATGTGCCACCTACATGAACAAGTTAATAACAAAAAATTAAGAAACACCATTGAAAATCATAGATCACAGTTGTGACACAGAAAAATGTGTGGTTTTTAAAACACAGTTGGTTTCCCTAATTTAGTTGAAATGTGCAAGTACAAGTAACATTTGTATTTCCTTAACAATTCCCATGTGATTTAACAGTTGCCAAGGTAACAGTGCTACTTTTAAGAACAATAAAGGAAACTTCCACATTTTTCACCCTCTAAGATACTGCTGTCCTGGTACTGCAGGAATCTTATTAGTATGCCCTTTCTTTCCTTCTATGCATCAGATATGTTGTTTGTCGATATTGGCTATTTTGTTTGTACAGTGCCTAGCACAACGAGGTCTTGATTTATTACTGGATTTGAAATGTCCCAGCAGTGAAAACGGTAATAAACATTCAGGCTAAGTGGAATCGATCTCAGTGATCAGAAATCAAGCTGAGCCTGTAACAGTACACAAGTTCCTCGCACACAAATCAGTCTAAACATAGCAGAACCTGGTCTAAGATAGATCTGGATTGATGTAGTATCAGACTTCTCGATCTAGGCTAGACCGGGGCCTGGAACTTCTGTGCAGTTACCTGTGAAGCTCCAGGCCCAGGAAAGCCCAGCCACTGGCCCCAGCTCCAGAGCCACGCTTTTCATTCCCCCCCCCAGCGCCAAGCTATCTTTAGCCCCCTAGCTGCTCCCCTCTGCTCCCCCCCAGCAGACTAGCCAGCCCCTCCTCTCTAGCCCACCAAATCCCCCGTCCCGCAAGCTGCTCCAGGTGTCACCAGTTTTATCAGTGTTTGCTGCTGCTGGGAGCTGAGCAAAATAAGGATTGGGGGGTGGGGCAGGAGAAATGGAGGTGTAGGATCCTGGTGGGGGCCAGGGGTGTAAATAATAGAGCCCCTGGCCCCCCTCCTCACCCCTGCCTCAGGGCCTACCTACAGACCCTGTGAGTTTCCTTGCCCCTGCCCCCCCCAACCCCCCATGGATTCTGTCTGGCCTTCCCCGTCCCTCCCATAGATGCTGTCTGCATGCCTGATCCCTCCTGCAGATCCTGCCTACCCCATTTCCACCCCACCTCAATGGCTGCTGCCTGCTTCCCACCCTCCCATCCCAATTTACCTTAGATTGAGTGGCCACTGTGAACCCCATCTAACCTCCCCAGATGTCTGCCCTTAGCTTCAGCTTTCTTTCATGTTGTTATAAGTCTCTATTTTGACTTTATGCTTTACCTTTCTAGGGCTGCCAGGCATCTGTTTGCATTGGTAGGTTATTTACATGAGGGTGGCTGAGTGTACTAATCTGACACCCAGAAGTGAAAATATCAGTGTGACAAGACTCCTCAGTAACTAAACTACACTTCATAAAACCTTTAAGGTCAGTTGTCTGCTTTTTTTTTTTTTTTTTTTTGCCGTTCACAGAGACCTGTGTTATCACAAAACAAAATTCAGTTTCTAGTATTATTAAGGCATTTTTCTTGCATCTTTTAGAGGTGCCCTTTTCACGTTTAAATGGATGTCTTCTCTATTGTGAATTTTCCTCCTGAAACCGGAGCTTCAATTTAACTTTGGCAGATAGCACAATGTGGTTACTGTGGATATAAACTCCAAATCCTAGGCAGATTATTTGCATTCCGAAAACTTGACCTAATGCTTCATCCTAACTACATTTTCCACCTTTCTATCAAGATTTTTGGCACCTATCAAACAAGGCAAACCTATTTTTCTGCTTAATAATATTCCTGCAACTGATTTGACTGTCATTCTTCTATTTAGTTTTGTAGGCTGTGGCAAAATTTAATCTCTTAAACACTTGCTTTTGACCTTTAATCTAAAAGATTTTTTGCTGCAGAATTAGGGTGGTGTTCTTTTCTTTTGAAGCGGTTTTTTTTGCTGTTTAATATTCATATTTAATGTGTGCCATGAGACAACTGCACTGAAATTGTATCAAGAGTTACTTTCTGTTTCACCAGCTGGGATTTCATTTGCATTTGGGATGTCTAAAAGTTTAACCCCTGTGTTGGTACAGAGTAAATGCAAGCCCGTGTGAGAAGGAAGAATGTTTTTTCTCATGGTTTGAAGTTGTGTGGTGCTGGTGTAATGCTGGCTTGCCAGATAGGAGAATCGGTCCTACATCTGATGCAATCTGTAGGATTTGGAGGTTGTTTAAGTATCTGTCTGAATGCTCTGCTTCCCTGTCATTTTTGTGCAATTTTCTTTCTGCTGGTTACATGCCCTCCTCCCATGTAATGTGCTCTATGCTTTCTGCTGCCCAGGAATGGCTGCACTTTAGTGCCTCTGTGAGGTTCTGATCTTTTGACTCCCTTGTTTTATGGCTTCAGTGGAAGATGAAAGGGGCCCAGCTCATCACAGGACTTGACCCATAGTTTCTGAGCTGGCATGGGTTATGTTGGGCTGAAATTTGATGCCTAAATGTGAAAAAAAAGTTTTCTGGAATTAGCTTTCTTTTGTATTTATATAACAGATTTTGTTGCATGCAGTGAGGCCAGTACATCTGTAGGGAATATAGGCATGTAATGTATAGATTTTATCTGTACCAGTATTAAACATCCAGTGCTTCAATAGCTGTTTAAAACATGTTCTGGCCGTATAACCATGAGCAGTTTACAATGTCTGTTTCTTTTCAATTCTGCTTAAGCCATTTTGTGCCCCATTAGAGGAGTGAATTCTGCTATAACTCCTTAGTGGCTCAGATTCCCATCTGCTTAGATCGTAAGCTTTTTTGGAGCAAGGACCATCATACTGCTCTTGTGTTTTACAGCACCTTGCACAGTAAGATCCTGATTATTATTACTGTTGTACCTACATGCTTCAATAAAAAAAAAAACCCCAATAAGAATAAGTTGTAAAGATGCATCCCAGGGGTATTGTATGGTTTATTTAATTATTTGCATAGAACATCAAATACTGTAAGGCAGGGGTGGGCAATTATTTGGGCCTGCGGGCCATATAGGGAAATTTGAGCTGTCGCAGGCTGGTCAGCATCCTCCTTCCCCCCCCACCCCCACGCAACAACTCACCAAAACTCCCTATGTAGGATGGGGCTGCAGGCAGGGAGCAAGATGGATGGGTGAGCCCAGGATTGTGGGGCAGAGTCATGGGGTGGTGACAGCACGGGGCTGAGCTGCCGCCTGCTGCATGCATGCCCCTCCAGTGGGCACGGGTTCTGTGGGCAGAGGCGTGCAGGGAGTGTGTTGCAGCTCTGCCCTGGGCCTGGCCTCGCACTGTTACTGCCCCTGCCCCAAGAACCCAGACCCAGATGCAGTTCCCTACCTGCCTAGCCAGGAGCTCTTTCCATGCAGCTCCCAGCTGTTTTCCATGGAGACCCCAAGATTGCAGGTTTGGGATAGACCAAGGCTGGGGCAGAGCCTGGGTTTTACAGGTAGGGACATGCAAGTCTGGGGCCTGGAACAGAGCTGCGATCCACTGCATACCTCTGCCCTGTGGGGGCGGTGGGGTGTGTAGGGTGGGTGTGTGTGTGTGGGGGGGGCTGCCAGGGTCCCAGGTCTGAGCAGCTGGCCAGGGATTTGGGCGGGGGGGGATGGGATGGGATGGGAGGGGTAGGAGGTGCGTGCAGCACTGTTTTCCCGGGTGGTGTGGCATTCTGTATGGGGGCCAAGCCTCACCCGCTGTGTTTTCACCTACCACCACCAGCCTGACCCCTTGCCAGCACACAGCTTACTGCTGGGGCCAGCTGCAGGTGGATACTCATCATGCCTGGTGGCTGAGTGGGCAGAAGGCAGCTGCAGCCAGAGCCCCACATGCTGGGGCAGGGGCTGCCCAGCTGCAGTTTTCTCCCCACTAGAAGTGGTGCAGCAGGTGAAGGAGCAGGAGGTGGAGCTGACACTGAAGGCGAGGGGAGCTGACAGCAGCACCCGGGTGGTGGGAGCTGAGTAGCACCCGGACAGCTGCAGCTGCCACCAGGAGTAGCCCCTCCAGAAGCTGTTCGCATGGACTGGGGCTGGTGCTGGCAGGTGTGGACAGGAGCAGAGTGCTAGCTGCCCTGGGTGGGGCTTGGCCCCATGTGGAGCACTGTGGGACCAGTCGTGGGTTGGATTCGGCCCACGGCCCATATTTTGCCCACACCTGCCTACGGGATGGTAAGTACAGCAGTATAGTCTTGCTTAGTAACAGTGATTTGTTGTGGGTACAGACAGGAGCAAATAGCGTAACTTTTTAAAGTTATAATTTGAAATAGTGCAGGTGTAAGCTCTGAACAGGAACCATGTACATATTGTTCTTATTAACTGAAATTTTAAAGTTACAGTTGGGATCTGAGTGACTAATGCTTGATATGTGTCACTTAAGCTTTTGAAGCTGCTGCCAAATTATTTTAGTGAAGGATAAAAGGTTTATGAGTCTTCTCACCTCTGTTCCAAGAGTCCTTTTCTAAAAACAGGTGTCTGTTCAGCTATAGTTAGAGCTGCAGAGATTGTTTTCATCCAGGAAACTTCTTTCCTTGATCACTGAAATATCACTGGCAACAAGTGGCCTTTGTGTTGAAAAATGCTAAAACCTGACCCTAGAATATAGCTTGAGTGTTGCACTAAATACACATTTCCCATTTTCACAGAGAAAAAAAAAATGTGGCCTATTTTGGTGCCAAAATGGCTGGTGTCACATATTGTTCAGATTAAAACAGTTTTCCATCCCAGATTTGCAAACTGCGGCGTTCAAGGTGCGATTTATAAAAGATTTTTGTTTCACCAGGATAGCAACCCTGCACTGCAAATCTTTTCTATATGGTCTGAAGTAAGACAAACAAAGGGACTCTTTTAGTCTGTCTTGCCTCATCCCAACTGCAGTGATCTTGGCCAGTTGTTTCAAAACAAGGTTTATAGGGTTTGTATATACACACAGTGAAATAGGACTGGAAGGAACTTCAAGAGGTCATCCAGTCCAACCCGTTGCTCTAGGCAGGACCATTGCCGTGTAAAGGATGTCACTCAGGTATTTGTTTAGCTTGTAGTCTGATGTCAGGAGGTGAAAACCATTTTCTGTGTGTGATATTGCAAAAGGCCTGCGGTGTAAGTATCTGAAATCATTTTGGATTGTGTGATTCTGCTTTGCTGGTATTCTGGCTACTAAGCTCACAGAGTCGATAAAACATTAAGCAGACACCTTCTCAACTCTCTAGCATCTTTATGCTTCTTAATCCCTGCCTGAACACATCTGGGAGCTGTTCTGGTTTGAATACCATGAAATACTGCACCTTCTGGCTTTTGTGCATGTGATTTTTTGCCCATCCTGTCTGCATTCAGCCAATTGAAAAGGTTCTTCAGCGTCTCATTTTTTTGAATGAAATGTGAGGCCTGGGCCAAATCATGCTTTCTTGGTAAGGGGTATTGGACCATATCTTGGAAAACCTGGTGCTGCGGGTGGGAGAGGGGAAGATTTAATCGGTGTCAAATAATTTGGAGATTGACTTGGGCCAATTGGATTCTTCCATTGCTGATTCATCATTGGATTTGCCAGAGTGGGCTGCTCTGTTACTTTCAAACAGAGGTCTGCCTGCTTGTATTTGCTTGGAGCAACAGGTAATAGCCTAAATCCAGTCAAAGACTGAGTTATTACAAGCTTCTGTCCTAGCCTAATTGGGAGCAGCATTGCCCTTCTGTCCATGCAGGCTAAGAGTGTGATTAAGCTTTTCCTGTCAAAATGTATACCCAGCAGGAAAAAAAAAAAATGTGCTCATTACCGTTTTCTTGAATTATAAGTCTTGGCTTTGAAGTGGGCTTTGAATGAGAAGATGTGACTGGATGCTGTTTTATTAGAGATCATGGTTTACTTGGATTCAGTGAGAATTTTGTACCATGCTTTGGTCAGCTTTCAGTCAAAGGTGATGTAGTGGCCAAGCCCAGAGCTGAGTGGAAGTATTCATCACAAATACAGCCCCCTCCCTGTTTTCTTGCTTGTAAACATACCACAATTTCTATTAATGTAGCTGATGAATGTTCACTGGATAGTTTGTGCAAGCATCTTTTATCTAGATTTTTACCATGAACTTGCTTCAGCTCTTTTTCTGTTTGTGGTGGATGGCTAGCTCTCTAGTCCCCCTACCATAGATTCTTTTCTCTGAATAAATTGGGCAAGCCCTTTTTAAACAGGAAAAAACAGCATATTATAAGTGACTAATCACAAGCAGGTGGCAAAGCATTTCCAGATTTTTCAGATAAATGCTGCTGTTTGTGATGTGCTGAAATTTGCAGAACTTTGTGGGTTTGCAGACATTTTCTTGAGTATGTAAGCAGCCAAATAAGAATCATAATTCTAAATAGAAAATGCAGCAAACTCACCTTATCGCCTTTATTTGCGAAACATGTGCTAGTACTTTTTTCTGCTATTTGTTCCTCTCTATCCAATTGGCTGAAATGAAAACACTCATCAGTAGTACGGCATTATTAGAAACTTGTTGCTAACAAGTTTACTAACTGGGACATTTATTAGAAAAAGCTGAGTGAAAGGGGTGTAAAATAATCTGAATATTCTAAATCCCTGAAGACTCTCATCATGAGCATTTGAGAAATATTGTGAATCTGGGGTGAGAAACTGTTTTAATTGGATGATTCCAGGTAGGGAGGAAGACTTGAAGAAAGAACCGATGCTTGAGGGCCAGTGGTTGTATTGTGGAATACAGCTGAATTAAGGTTTTATTTGTGTTGACGTATCTGCTGGAGATAACAAGAGCTGTGTGAATAAGGGACCTAATATTTAGAGGCACTTAAATGGGAGGTGCAGGTTCTTAGCATATATAGAAACTGAATCCAAAGTATTTATATTGGGATTACTAAGGAATAAAGTTGAGCATTTGAAAGCAAAACCAGCGCTGAAAACAGTGAAAGACAGATGCATGCAATACAGTGAGATAACTGATAACCATTACTTCTATTACTGAGTATCAGGGCCTTTTTCATGACCTTTTAGAAAATATTACATGAGACATGACATTTATGCTTTTGCAGATAGCATCTGTGGATACGTGAGACTGGAACATGTTAAAGAGCTGTGAGTTCCATGTCTCATCATAAATCACTTTACTTGAAAGGTAGTGACAGTGAGTGCTCAAGATCAAACAGCTTTGCTGACTGCCTGTGCTTTTTTGCAGAATTTGTTTAATTGGCACAATGGATATCCTGCCCAATTATATTCAGAGCAAGATGCACAATTTGAACTGGCAGTCATTTAGGAACCCTCCTCATGTATTACACTGGAAGAAGAACATAACAGTCTCAAGGAAATGGCACAAAAATCATTACTTTTAATCACTTTAATACAATAAAACAGAGTAGATAAATTGTGTCGTCCTAAAGCTCTTCATGTTAGAGTAATATTTTTTTGTGTGTTTATCTTCATCTAATTTAAAAAAAAAAGGAAGCTTGGTATGGAGTGATTTATCCTGTTGAGATGATTTGTTGTGGCTTGGGTTCATTACTGAGTGGACAAAATGGATGTAGGGATGTTTCTGGTGGTCTCCAAGCTAAGTAATCAATTGGATAAACCTCTTGTTATAGAGTAAGTGTTATGACCAGTGAGAAAAGGCCACATTCCTACTGATAGGGCAGAGGATGTTGATTTTTAAATAAAACATCTTTGGAGAGTGTCGATGAGGAGAGTCTATATTAACACAATGCAAGTCTCAGGTCAGGTGGCATTTAGAAACTGAAGTTGTTGTAGTAAGACAATGTCTTCAGCAGTGAAACCTCCTTCAGCTTTCCAGGGTCTTCTGCACCCTTTCTTCTATCATCCAGATTTGCTAGTCATGGTCTTGCTCATTCCACTGCCAAAGTAGTAGGGCTTGAATGGTGGGGCAGTACAATCCTCTCTGTGGTGACACAATAAGATGAGATGATTCAAATTTGAACCTTGGTCAGCTTTCTCCTTCCTTCTGTGATTCTCAGCTTTCATTTTGGTTGATGTTAAAATGACAACAAAATGCTCCCCCCTCTTCCCCCAGTGATCCCAACATTTCTCGAAGGGCACATAACTGATCAGCCAGGATTCTTCCTAAAGCATGTGCATGGCATATCACAGCCTTGGCTGCCAGGTGCATCAAAGCTAAGGGTATGGAGGGAAGTCAATCCAGGCACAGGGCTCTTCAGCTAATCTTCCTTCTGGCTTTTGTCACTGCCCCCGGCTGATATAGGTATAGGGGTGTCCTGGATTCCCACTTTCAGGTGTACTTCCCGTCCTTCCCGATCTCTGTTTATATTCAGCTTATTTCAGTTCCTCTTTTTTCTACACTCACACACTATGAGTGTGAAGGAAAGGTTTTGTGGGGCATGAGGAGAGTGTGCAATAGAGGGAGGGTAAAAGCAAATGCAAGTTATGGATTGCATGAAATGGGAGAGTGATTCGAGGGAGGGGAAGGAAAGGGAAAACAGTAAGAGAAGCTGTGCTCACCACTTGATTTCTGGTAGTTTTTTTGTCTCCTTCCCCACCCACATGCTGAAAAGACTTAGGTGCTCACATGATAACTAGGGGTGTGTGAAATGGGCCCTATTTGATTCAGATTCAGCCCAAATTGGGGAAAGTGATTTGATTCATTGATTCGGATCACCGTCCCCCATTTGATTTGGCCAAATCCAAATCTGAAGATTCGATGCTGATTCAGAGAATCAGCAATTCGGGCATAGACACAGCTTTAAATGTTTTTTCTACATACCTCAAGGTACCAGGCGGCTTGTGACCCCTGCGATACTAGGGCGCATGAAGCATCCCACAGAAGCATGAGGGGAGCCCTGCACGCTCGGCGGCGACCCCGGAAGTGGACTGGAAGTACTTCTGGTCTGCTTCTGGGTCCGCCGGGGAGCACACTGGGCCCCCGCTCCGCCATACCCCCCCAGATCAGCGTTCAGCCACAGGGGGACCCTGGGTGCCCCCCCAGAACCAGGAGGCACCAGTTGTCAAGCCTGGGGCGGGGGGGCGCATGAGGGCCCCCACACTCCCCAGCGGACATGGAAGTCAACCGAAAGTGCTTCTGGTCCACTTCCGGATCTGCTTCTGAGCGTGCTGGGGAGCCCTTCATGCTTCTGTGGGACACTCCATGCACCCCAGCATCCCAGCATTCATAAGCTGCCTGGTACCTAGAGGTATGTAGAAAAAACATTTAAAACTGTGTCTATGTCTGAATCACCGAATCGATTCAGAGGGTTCTGATTCGAGTTGGAGAGATTAAAGGGTCCCCTGATTTGATTTGGATTCGGAGCTGAATCAGGCTGAATCTCTGCCAAATCGAATCGGGGACTGAAGCGTCGCACAGCTCTAATGCTAACAAACAGCGATGTAGTAAGCTCACTCAGTGCCTATGGGGAAGATGTGGTATGGTGTAGAGGCTGGAGGGGTAAGAGGATGGCAGTGCATGGAACAGAGGTCTTACCTGCCTGGGTTCTCTGCACAGGGAATGCAACTGCTGATGCTGCCACTGCTGCTGTAGCTGCTGCTGTTGTAGCACTACCAGTAGCAGCTGCCCTTCCTGTGTAGAGAGCAGTGGTGGTGAGAGCGAGTCAGGTGGCTGCAGCCTGCTCTGAGGCCCTGTTTGCCCTGAGTCTCTGAACCTCCCTGAATATGCTACCGAGTGCTGGGCTGCACTTACTGTGAGAAGCAGTCCCAGAGTGGGGGGGGAAGGGGAGGGAGGCGAGGCATCATTTTACTCACCCCACTATGCACGTATAACTAAGCACTGAGCAGTCCCTTCAGCTTCAATGCAGCTACTGATCAGGGCCCACCTGAGCCCTGTGCTAGTGCGGTTATTCTAGCACAGCAGATTTATAATTTTGAAAGTACATCTAGGTTTTCTTTTTCCATTTTAATGGTGAACCGACCTCTATTTAACCTCCGATACTGAGTTACACTCCAAGGATGGTCAGATGTTTACTACTGCCTGCAAAGCAAATGGCTTTGGTGGAAACATTCATGCTTTGCATTCTGGTTTAAGTTGCTTTGATCAGCAGCATTATGGAAACTGAAATCCTGGAGAAATGTTGCTATCACACCTGCACAAATTGCTTTTGCCTTCGTTACTATGAAAAATGTAGTGCCTCAGACCGAGGAACAGCAAACTGGTTTGGATAAAATTACAGGCGTTGAGGGAATAGCCTGTAGGGAAGGATTTATTTGCTACATTCCTTCTTTTTTCTGAACATAGTGTTTGCAAGTAACTTAAAATGTTCTCAGATGTATCTCTTATTGAAATTATTTGCCAAATAATGGCTACAAAATAATAATTTGCTTTGTCTGCAGCTCATTGGCTGTATTTGAAAGGAATTAGCAAATGTTCCATTTTCATTGCTCATAGTAGATGGCACACTTCCTAATTCCGGCCTAAAATTTTACTAATCCTATTAATGCTTCTACCAAATTAATTTGCTAGAACGGGGGTTGTCAACTGGGGTTACGCATACTGCTGGGGTACTTGAGAAGGCCCTTGGGGATATATGTGGGCAAGGACAGAGCACTGCCATGCACCATCCTGTGCAGGCGCCGGCCGGATGTGGGGGGCGGGGGGGAGGTTGCCACTCTGTGTTTGGCTGCGCACCATCCCTGCCCCCCCCCCAGCTCAGTGTCTGATCACCAGGGGTACATTGCTCTGTGTCTGGCTGCTGGGGGTACACTGACCCAAAAAGGTTGAAAACCCCTGCGTTAGAATATTCGTGGAAAGTAACACACACAAGGCTTGCAGTAACTTCATTTTTTAAAATTCAAGCAGATGCTTAATGAAACATCTAAAATCAAATAGTCTGAGTCTAAAAATAGAATTCAACTCTCCTTTGACTGTGGCTGATTCTTCTTTCTTTTCATCGTATTCAGTTTCAAACTTTATGGGTTCTGTCTGGCACCATAAAATGGCCAATTTTTCTGAAAAACAGGGGGATAAGTTATTTTTGCAGTAATGTTTAGACGTAAGCAGACACGGGAAGTAGCCACAACCTCATTGGAGCTGCTTCTCATGAGATTTCCATCGCTGTGCTGCAGCTCTCCTCAACCAAAGCTCCAAACCTTTTGAAGCCTGCCTCGTGCTACAAGAGGCCACAGTACAAAGGAAGTTTGTTTATACAAGGATATATTAATCTCCTTCATTTCCAGCCAACAAAAGCAACTCTTTCTCTCTTTCTGGCTGTGCTAATTGAAGTTTTTTTTAATTTATTGTTTTGCAGTTAAACAAATCATACATTAAAAAACCCCTCCAATCCATGTCTCTAGGCACCTTTGCCATAGTCAAAATACAAATACTAATGCAATAAAAAATAAAGCCCTGAAGTTCTAGTGCATGTCAGGTACTTCTTCCCTGGTGCCTCTTAACTCGTTCACTGCATCTCTTCTGTGTATGCTGTGGTGTCTTTCCTCCATGCTGTCCGAAGAAGCTTCTTTGGAAATAACTGGTTTTAGATGAAGATGAAGAGGCAGGAGTTGGCTAACACCTGGAAAATCAAGGTTTTTTTTTTTTATTTTGGACTAATATAAAAATTATGAGAATCTAATGAAAATATGATAAACAGGAAGAACTGTCTCTAAATGGCTTCTTTGTTCAGTGTTTTAACATGCCATCATTGCTTAGAACCAAACAGATGAATAATTTCATTCTTGACCCCTATTCCCAAACCTGGGAAGACAAACAATGATTTAAAACCCACAAAACACCTAAGAAAACAGAAACATTCATATCCTCGGTTATAATTTTAATACAGATTAGATCTGTTGCTCTTCTTTCAAACTGGTTAGCTTCTGGACACCTGTCAGTTTTTCTCTTATTCCCTCAAACATCCAGAATTTCTGACAACAGGTTCTAATAATATTTCTGCAATATGTCATTTATTAGGTAACTTGGCCAGTTCTGGAGAATGAACCCTCTTCATGGAGAAAAAGCTCGCTAACTGTTTTTAAATGTTTTCCTTTCTTTCTGTCTCCTTTGGACCAAAAGAGTTTTACAATTGTGCCTGGACCTTAGGATGGATCAACTTTCATGATGGGAGCAGTTGCCACCTTCAAATGCACACTAATTTTGGCTATGGGTGATGTGGAGATTATTCCTTCTGGCGCAGAATAGTGAGTAACAAAGTTCAGATCTTGTGCCCTATTGAGCATTGAGAGCATTATCTAGATCCCCATATATCTGGCAACCTCCAGTTTCAAGTACTAGACATCCTTTGCTGTGTTCTGCACTCAGCACTTCCTCAATATTTTTCATCCCAGCAAACTACCCTCTTCAGCCTCTGATCCTTTTTTTAAATATGCAGAGGTAACCTGACGTTAGAAGTGTCTTTAGCTCCTACTCTCTTCAAAATTGAAATATTGTGGCCCTATTTCAAAACCCAACAAAAAAACTTCATTGATTTCAGAAGACCTCATATGCATTCTCTTTTACCTACATGTCCATTTCTGAAGCTTCAGATAGCATAAGATTACAGATCTTCATTGGAAGAGCAAAACAGTGAGTAGCTGTGTGTAAGATAGGAACAGAAAGGGAATGAGGAGGGGAAGTGGGAAATGCTGATTAAAATTATAGGGTGTCCTGTGAGGATTAGTGGTTTCCTTTTGTACCTGATATCATTTTCCTCATTACATTGCCTGTATTTGGTGTCAAATCCTGGGGAGGAATATTCATAGATTAAACATTTTTAGAAGTTTCCTAAACAATATAAGTAGTTTAGTTGTTGAGTGTTTTAATATGGAGTTATCAATGTTGTGTGCAGAGAGCATTCCTTTCTACAGACTATCTTCCTGTGTTCCAGGCAATTGGATAATGGGGCAAGGGTAAATATATTAAATATATTAATAAAATATATGAATATTATAATATAGTAATAATTTCAGCTATTTTAACTTTAATCAAACGTACAATGTATTATACATTTGTGCAAAATGCATGATCAGATGTGAAATGCATTAAATATTGCACAACGGGTAACTTGCATTTAGAATGTAAAGCCTTTTGTATCATTAACTTTTTCAGTATTTGTTTTTATAGCATTCTGTGTACTTTGTACATGAGGAAACAATTTTCTTTTCAAACTTCTTGCATGTTGGGGAAATGGATGAAAGAGTTTATTTAAGGTAGATATGGTGGATGGCTACAGCAATCCATCATGGGCCCGTCTGAAATTAAGGTAGCAAGAGGTGTGCCATGAGAGTCGCTTCCAATGTAAAACTGGGCTAATGCAGCAATGAATCAGGACCTTATGTTTGGGAATAGAATGTTTTAGAGCCAGTTAACATGAGAGATTACCTAGTAAAGGTACCCTCACATGCATCTTAAATTGCATCATAATAGTAACTATTTTAGTTTTGGGGCAAATAATAACTATTTTAGTTTTAAGGTTTTTATTAAGACGTATTATAGAATATATTATTTCAGGACCTTATGCTTCTCCTCAGGTCTGAGAGTGAGATCAGTAATCCCATGTTGAAAAGTCCTAGTGAATATTGGAGGTGGTAAGAAAAAGGATAGATTGAAAAGTCTTGCTTTTTAGCTACATGACAACAAAAACTGCTCAAAACATTTGTTTTAAAACCCCCCACATCTATGTTAATTTCCATGCTAAGTTGTACTTCTGTGTAATTTGAAATAGCTGGGACATTAAAATTCAAATATAAAGATTTATAATGGAAACATTAATAAGCTCCCATATATTACAATGCTAGGCCAAGAGATACTAACATGCCTTTGGTCAACTGAGTCATCAGCATGAAGGTCCTGTTCTTGTAGCTCTTCAAGACTGGTGGTGCATATTCTGGAAGTGTTTCAGGGGGTTAAGGGAAAGGGCAAAAAGGAAAGTCAAATATTCTGGTTAAACAAAGCCCATTTTAAATGTATTTAAATGTCATTTCTGCTGTTCTTGAAGAAACTACAGCAGTCACTTGAAGTGCCTACATTGAATTTAACAGCAATTGTAGACCTAACAATCTAATTTACCAGCCTCCTGAGATTTTGTTTGCTCTTTTTTAAAGCATTGAAACTGTAAGTAGACAGCTGAAATGTTCCAAGGACTAAAGAATATAGGCCCTTGGCTTCTTTAGAGTGACACATGAGTGGTGTTGCAATATTCAGTAAAGTCAATGTGAATAAATTAGACATTATGCTAAGTACAATACCAGAGTCAGTCATTTAAAACTGTCTAGTGAAAACAAGATAATAAAGGCACAGATCAATTACCTGGAATCCTGCATTAGTGCTCTGTACTCCCATACGTGCCACACAAATACACTGTCAAATATATTACACCTATTCTTCCATAATGACAATAAGTGGTATAATACCAAGGGCAGAGTAAGAGATGAACACTTGCTGCCTGGCATGAAAGATATTTTAAAGGGATCCTGGTACTGCTGGAACTAAAAGGCCAATCATTTGCATCTGAGAACTGTTCAATAGAACCCTAATGCTTGCAGGACTATTTCCTGAAAGCATTTCTATGAACAGGTGCTTGTAGGATGCCAGAGGGTCATCCTACATGCCAGATTTCTTGAGCAGGTGCTTGTGGGATGAGGGAGGGTCATCTGGAAAAAGCAAGAATTGCCTTAGATTTGGATGATGCTGAAAAAGAAGGGGAAGCGCTCTTTTTTTTCAAGCAGTCATAGTACTGGCAGTGTTGACTGAATAGGAAGCCTCGGTCCCTGATTCGATTCGGTGGAGATTTGACCCGATTCGGTGGCTGAATCACTGAATCCGAATCAAATCAGAGGACCCTTTAATCTCTCCAAATCAAACTGGAACCCTCTGAATCAATTTGGAAAGATTCAGCGATTTGGACATAAACACAGCTTTAAATGTTTTTTTCTACATACCTCCAGGTACCAGGCAGCTCATGAATGCTGCGATGCTGGGGCAGATGGAGCATCTCAGAGAACTGCGGGGGGCTCCCCAGTGTGCTTGGCAGCAGACCCAAAAGTGGACCAGAACCACTTCTGGTCCACTTTTGGGTCTGCCAGAGAGTGCACTGGGGGTCTCCCCGTGCCCCCCTGGCTCAGTGACTCATGTCTTCTGTGTCTAGGGGGGCACCTGGGGTCCCCCCATGGCTGATCATGGAGCTGGGTGGGCACAGCCTCCCCTGCCCCAGTACGCTCCCCAATGGACCTGGAAGTGGATTGGTAATTCTTCCGGGTTCACCGCTGAGCATGCGGGGGCACAGCCTCCCCTGCCCCAGTATGCTCCCCAATGGACCTGGAAGTGGATTAGTAATTCTTCCGGGTTCACCGCTGAGCATGCGGGGACCCCCCTGACTCCTGTGGGACACTCCAGCTGCCCCAGCATTGCAGTGTTCACCTGGCCTGGTACCTGGAGGTATGTAGAAAAACATTTAAAACTGTGTCTATGTCCAAATCACTGATTCTCCGAATCGGCATCAAATCTTCAGATTTGGATTTGGCTGAATTGAATTGGGGACAGTGATTTGAATCAATGAATCGAATCACTGTCCCTGATTCGGGCTGAATCCGAATCGAATAGGGTCTGTTTCATGCACTCCTACTGGTTATTAACATAAGTGTTACGATTAAGGTCAAGTTGTAAATAATTAACATTGTTAACCTTATCTCTAACTTTTTATTAAGGCTGGGCGTGTATTACAGAATGTGTTGTTTCAAAACCCTTTCTGTTTCTCCTTACTCTGACAATGAGAGAGAATCAAAGAAAATGAGGGTTGGAAGGGACCTCAGGAGGTCATCTAGTCCAACCCCCTGCTCAAAGCAGGACCATCCCCAACTAGATCATCCCAGCCAAAGCTTTGTCTAGGCAGGTCTTAAAAGCGTCCAAGGACAGAGCTGCCACCACCTCTCTGGGTAATCTGTTGCAGTGTTTTACTACCCTCCTGCTATCTAACCCAAACTTCCCTTGCTGCAGCTTGAGACTGTTGCTCCTTGTTCTGTCATCTGCCACCACTGAGAAGAGTTTAGCTTCATCTACTTTGGAACCACCCTTCAGGTGCTTGAAGGCTGCTATTAAATCCCCTCTCAGTCTTCTCTTCTATAGATTAAATAAGGCCAGTTCCTTCAGCCTCTCCTTAGAAGTCCTGTCCCCAGCTCCCTCACCATTTTTTTTGTTGCCCTCTGCTGGACTGTCTCCAATTTGTCCACATCCTTTCTGTCACGGGGGACCCAAAACTGAACACAGTACTCCAGCTGTGGCCTCACCAGGGCTGAATAGAGGGGAATAATCACTTCTCTTGACCTGCTGGCGACACATCTACCAATGCAGCCCAGGATGCTGCTAGCTTTCTTGGCAATAAGGACACACTGCTGGATCGTATTCAGCTTATTGTTCACTGTAATCCCCAAGTCTTTTTCTTCAGCGCCTGTCCTAGTGCATGGGATTGTTCCATCCTAAGTACAGGCATTTGCATTTGTCCTTGTTGAACCTCATGAGATTTCTTTTGACCAAATCCTCCAATTTGTCCAGGTCACTCTGAATCCTAGCCCTACCCTCTAGTGCATCTACTACTCCCTCCAGCTTGGTGTCAAATCTGCAAATTTGCTGAGGGTGCACTCTATGCCACCTTCCAGGTCATTGATGAGGACATTGAACAAAACTGGCCCCAAGACCAACCCCAGGGGCACTCCACTTCATACTGGCTGCCAACTAGACATTGAGCCCATTGATTACTACTCTCTGAGTCTGATGCTCCAGCCAGTTTTCTAACCATCTTGCAGTCCATTCATCCAACCTATACCTCCTTAGCTTGCCTCCAAGAATGTTGTGGGAGACGGTATCAAAAGCCTTGCTAAAAATCAAGGTTTACCACATCCACTGTTCTCCCCATGTCCACAAAGCCAGTTATGTCATCATAGAAGGCAATCAGTTTGGTCAGGCATGACTTGCCCTTGGTGAAACCATGGTGACTGTTCCTAATCACCTTCTTCTCCTCCAATTGCATAGAAATGGATTTCTTGAGTATCTTCTCCATGATTTTTTTTCCAGGGACTGAGGTGAGACTGACTGAGCTATAGTTCCCTGGATCCTCCTTTTTCCCTTTCTTTATATATGGGCACTATGTTTGCTCTTTTCCACTCATCCAAGACCTCTCCTGGTTGAAAAATCATGACAAAGATGATGGCCAATGGGTCTGCAACCACAGCAGTCAATTCCTTCAGCACCGTTGTGTGTATCCCATCCCACCCCATGGAGTTGTATATGTCCAACTTTTCTAAATAGTCCCCAACCTGTTCTTTTGCTGCTGTTGGCTGCTCCCGTCCTTCCCAAATGTTGCTGCCTGGTGCAGTAGTCTGGGAGCTGCCCTGGCCTGTGAAGACTGAGGAGAAATAGGCATTCAGCACATCACTCTTTTCTGCACCCTCACTTTTCATGATTCTTTTCTTACTACCGACATACTTGTAGAAACCCTTCTTGTTTACCCTTCACGTCCCTTGCTAGCTGCAACTCCAATTGCGCTTTGGCCTTCCTGACTTCATCCCTGCATGTCTGAGCATGGTTCTTATATTCTTTCCCAAGATCAGTATTCCCATGTTGAAAAGTCCTGGTACAAATTAGGGCAGGTAAGAATTACAGGAAGAATGAGCAGACAGGAGGAATCTTGTCCCTATTCTGTAGTTTAAATTAGTAGTTTAAATTTAGAAGAACACCTTCATTTTTTCTTTATCAAGCTTTTTAGTACTTTATAGTTTAGTCCTACTCAGAAGTCTCTCTTGATATGTGCAGACCCTATCCCTTGTCTTTTTTGGTCTGGGAACACAAAACAAGGCACTTAAAAGTAGCTTCTGTCCTGAAGAGCTTGACCATGGGAAGAAGGTTTGTAATTTCATCACTATAATGAAGATGGGTGCATGCCCTGGCATTCTCCACACTGCTCTCCAAAATGCATTGGAATAGAGTTTAGAGGACAAGAGCTCTCTAGAGCTATTCCCTGGGTCCTTAGATGATGGCTAGTTTTCAGACAATGTACTGTAGCCTGATTGTGTTTCACTTGTGCAGAGAGCTTAAGGGTTGGCTTTCCAGAACCCGCACTCTGTTCTGAAAAGAGAGACCATTTTTCTTCACCCTAGAAAATTAACTAAAGTAAAATAAGCCAAGTATCTGTATGATGCTTAATTTTTTTTGTTTTCAGTAAAGTGTGTGTGAAGAATGGTAACTCTTTCACTTCTGTGTGTTCCTTCTTTTATTTAAGACACAGAAGAACAGCACATTAGAGTGCTAGAGTGTATGTAACCAATGCTGTCATCTTACCACACAATCAGTCAGTAATTGTCAGGCTCCAGAAGGCCGTGACCACAGGTTCCACGGGATTAAGGAGAGAAGATCTTGGAAGAAAATTAACGCATGGCGTGGGTTCTTTGTCGAAAATATCTATTGGCCTTCATGATGCATGGTTCAAATATTTTTTTACCCTCAAGAAATGAAATGGCACGTGTTGAGGAAAGGTACATGTTCTTATGCATTGTTACAGAAATCCCATTTGTCCGTTTCTGTTCATTTACTGTTAATACAAATTAATGATAGGCAGTGAGAAACTGAGGGAATTTCCTCAGTAAAATATGGGGATCATTTCTCTTGTCACTTATAAAAATCCCTAGGTGAAACATTCTCTTTCCCCAGCCTCCCACAATGGACTCTTGACAGCAATTTTAGCAGGGATTGAGAAATAAGAATGAGAGACAGATTCTCGACAAAGAATAGTCGGATGCAATTACTATACATTAAGAAGGTGGAGGGTTTTTTTTCCCCCCCTCCCAGTCATCATTCAGTCCCTTTTTTCCAGAAAAGCAGACGAGGAATTATTATAGTTACAAAAATATAGCCAGCATAATCAGCATCCACTGGTTTGATGAGATGAAATTGAGATAAAAAACCTTTGGAAGTTTTGAGCAGACTTTAAAAAAAAATAACAAATATGCTCAGTTTAAAGGATTCCTGAGGTCTAGAATGTGACTAACATATAACGCCTTCATTTAAAAGGGTCAGGTAACATACTGGAAAACTTTAGCCTGCACTGTTTGATGTCATTCATGTGGAAAATCTTAGAAGTTGTTTTAAAGTTTAAGTGAATTTTAATGGAGCAAATGAGAAAACGTTTGGAAAAATATCATATTATTAACCCTTTACGAGTAGAAGTATGAAACAGTCCCATTGACAGGCACAATATGAAAAAACAAGCTGGTTCTCCCAGCCTTATTAAGATTTCAGTGGTGCGTGTGTGTATACATACTCCTTTAAAAAGGTAAATGATGATATGGTATTACAAAGTGCTGTGTGTAGGAATTTTTCCTGTGTGTGTTCTCTTGCTCTTAATAGAAGCTAAACAGGAAAATTCCTGAGTGCTGCCTTGAAAATGTTTAACATTTGAAAAGTAGTTAACCAAATGCTGTATTAGTTTTATTATAGAAGTCCAAGCAGTTTTGTGAAACTGGCTCAGGATTAAGTCTAGGAACCAAATCAGCGGTAAATGAGCCTTACTGGCTGGAAAGAGGCAATAGGGTGAGATCCTTGGAAGGGCACGGGGGTATAAGCTTTATTTTATATACTCTAATTGACTTTGACAACGTTATAGAATACAAGGGTTTCAAAGCTAAAGATCAATGAAAAGGTACAGCAAATAATGAGGCCTCCCCCATTGCAATTAGATACAGGAGATTCAGATTATTTAAATTTCTGCTAGTAAATTGCATGATGCAGTGCATTTAAGGCATCGGAAGAAAGGCCTAACAGGAGACGGTCAAAATAGCATATATAGAAGGTGAGATTCTAGAGCACACTGTCCAGGAAAGACTTTTTCAAGTGAACATAAAAAAATCCCCAAAGTGCTGAACCCAACATGCACAGCAGCAGTAAAGAAGGCAAGCAGAGCAGCATTGCCAGAGGACTGGAGTGTAAATAAAGGAGCTGGCATTCTCATTATCTGCTGGTTAAACCACAAGCACAATATGGCCCTGATCAGCATATCTTTGACAGGAAATAGCCACTGTTAAAGGGATATGGGGGAGATTTATTCAACTGATACCCAGGCAGCTGAGATTTAGGATAAGGCTGAGGAAATTAGGATCCTTTTCACCAGCGGAAGGAGCAACTTTTATTGCCCCTTTGAAAGTTTTTAAAATGATGTAGGTGCTGATTTAAAGCTATTCCAATTAGGCACAGCAATGACTGAAGGAACTTAATGTGAGAGGCAATCTGAGACTTTAAACAAGCTATTCCATAAAGAAAGGTGAGAGCAAACACAGCTTTACCAGGGATTTTTGTTTGTTTGTTTTGTTTTTAAGGTATGAACGATTGGCATTAGCCATGTTTATTTGTGGTGGTGTGCTCAAGCTGTTGTGTTCTTTAGATATAAAGCACAAAGGAAGTCCATTCCCATGAGGAGGAAAGTTACCAGAAAGCCAAGAGGGCATCCCAGCCTAAACAGGGAAATCACAGTCCTCCTAAGAAAGAGGTGTACAAGCAATGGAAGCTTGAGACGGGCCCCAAGGAGGACTATACAACAACGACCTGCACTTGTAGGGAACAGATTAGAAAGGCTAAGGTGAGGACTGAACTTAAATTAGCAACAGGAACCAAGGACAACAAGAAGTCCTTAGGTATGTAGAGAACAGGAGGAAAACAAATGGGAGTGTGGGGCCATTGCACAACAACTCGGGACAGCTGGCTATTGGCACTCAGGAGAAAACTGAACTCCTGAATGACTTCTTTGCTTCAGTATTTCACTGGGCCAAAGGTAAAAGCATGCTAGATGGGGTACAGAATGAATAGGGCAAGAATTACTACCTTCCTACTATTGCTATAGAACTGGTGCGTGACCAGTTAAAAAAAATAGACATTTATGAATCAGCAGGACTGGAAGAACTCCATCCGAGGGTGCTGAAGGAATTGGCCGAAGTCGCTGCAGAACCCCTGGTATAACTCTTCCAAAACTCATGGCACTCCGGGGAGGTCCCTGAGGACTGGAAGAGGGCCAGTGTTGTGCACATCTTCAAGAAGGGGAAGAGGGAAGACCCGGGTAACTATAGGCCAGTTAGCCTAACTTCTATCCCAGGGAAAATCCTGGAAAAATTCATTAAGGAGTCTATGTGCGATAGGCTTGCAGAAGGTAGGATTCCATAGCCAGCATGGCTTCATCACGGGCAGGTCTTGTCTTATCAGCCTCATCTCCTTTTACAACCAGGTAACTCACCACCTGGATAAGAGAGAGGAGGTTGACATAGTATACCTTGACTTCCAAAAAGCATTTGATCTGGTCTCCCACAATGTTCTTGTGAGAAAATTGGAGGATTGTGGGCATAACTGCGAGACAGTCAGGTGGGTACAAAGCTGGCTGTGGGGTAGGACCCAGAGAGTTCTGATGAACGGATCTCTGTCATCCTGGCGAGAAGTGGCCAGCAGTGTCCCACAGGGACCAGTGCTTGGTCCAGTCCTTTTCAATATCTTTATCAGTGATTTGGATGTGGGGTTGAAGAGCTCACTGGCCAAGTTTGCAGATGACACCAAGGTATGGGGAAGCGTGGTTATGCTTGAAGATAGGCTGCAGATACAAGCAGATCTAGACAGGCTAGCAACTTGGGCAGATTGGAACCAGCTGAAGTTCAACATGGAGAAATGTAAAGTGCTCCACCTGGGGACAAACAACTACCTACAGACCTACAGTCTTGGTGGTGCCAAACTGACCGGCACCATGAATGAAAGGGACCTGGGAATAATAGACCACAGTATGAATGTGAGCTATCAGTGTGACTGTAGCCAGCAGGACAAATAACTGTCTGGCATGCACCAATTGATGCAAAACCAAGGAAGTGATTCTTCCACTCTATTCAGCACTGGTGAGACCTCAGCTGGAGTACTGTGTCCAGTTCTGGGGCATCGCACTTTAACAAGGATGTAGTAAAGCTTGAGAGAGTCCAGAGAAAGGCCACCCATATGATCAGAGACTTGCATGACAAGCCATACGAGGAAAAGCTGAGGTACCCGGAACTCTTCAGCCTGAAAAAGAGAAGGCTGAGAGGGGACTTGGTAGCAGCTTACTGCTACATCAGGGGAGTACATCAAGGGCTTGGTTCACCAGGGCACTCTTGAGGAAAACCAAGGGTAATGGGCACAAACTCCAGGAAAACTGCTTCAGGCTCAACATTAGGGAAAACTTCTTCACAGTTAGGGTGCCCAGACTGTGGAATAAGCTCCCTCCAGAGGTGGTGCAATAACCTACCCTGGAAATCTTCAAGAGGAGACTGGATGGTCACCTAGCTGGGCTCACCTGACCCCAGTTGTCTTTCCTACCTGTTGCAGGGGGTTGGACACGATAACCTTCTGAGGTTCCTTCCAGCCTTACAATCTATGAGTCTATAATATACTCAATTAAATATAATATACCCAATTACCTGTGGGGGCACACTTCTCACAAGAAAACCACTTTCTTTTCAGTCTTTCAGTTCTAATCCTCAAAGAGAATTTACAAAACACCTTTCACAGATAAGCCTACAAACTTCACTTTATCTACTGGATACAAAAAATCATGGATGAAATATAGACAATGGATTTATCACACATTATAATCTGCCTAACATCTGACTCCCAAGGTAAACCTGCCACTTTTTACTAGTTATTCTCATTCCTTTCCCCACTCCCCACTCTCATCCATTGACTACAGCTACATTAATTTCCCTTCCCATCCCTCCCCACCCATCTCTCACCTATTGACTACCTCAATTTACATTTCAACCGACTGGCTTTCTTGCATATGTACTGACCTCTGGCCCATCTGCCGATGAAGAATAATTGTACCCAGAAGCTTGCAAAGAAGACTTTTTCCAACTATTTGAGTTGGTCTAATAAAACGGGGTTTCAACCTTTTTTTAACTATTGTACCCCTTCTGTCTCAAAGTTTCAGCTCATGTACCCCTTTATATTTTTTTCTTCTTCTTAATGTTACCAATTATCTGATATAAGGCAGGCTACACTAATTAACATTTATATGCATTATTAATATATGAAATGTCTGGCTAGTAAATCTGTTGTGGGGAAAGAGGCATGGGGGTCACAGACTGAGGCCCCTGTGGTGAGGGAGGGAGTGGGGCTGGGGCAGAGGAAGGCACTGCACAGATGGGGCAGAACATGGGACTGAGCTGGGAGTGGCTCAACCAGGGAGCATGGGGAGGGGGTGGTGGCTCCCACCCTGGCACACACCCTGGGAAGGCATGGGGAGTGTGTGCCCCTGGATCTGTGTGGGGTGAGGGTGGGCTGCCACTGCAGGCTGGGGTGGTGCTGGGCTCTTCCTGGTGGGGGTTGTGGGCTGAGCTGCACTTGGGGTGGGCAGTGGTGGCCAGGGAGGGAAGGCATGGGGGGGGGGCTGCAGCCACCTCAAAACTTGCTGTAGCCCTACTGTTCTCCCCCACCCCCAGCACCACTTCCGCCCACCCTGAATGCAACTTGGCCCAGCCCTCCTGCCAGGAAGAGGCTGGTGCTGGTCCTAGCCCACAGCGGCAGCCCACCCTCACCCCATGCATAGATCCAGGGGCACACGGCCCCCCCCCCATGCCCTTCTGGGGTACATGCAGCAGTGAGAGCTCCCCCCACCTTTGGATGAGTCGTGGCTCTGTCCTGCTCCCTGCCCTGCCCTGGCTGAGCAGTGCCTGCCCCTCCCCTGCCCCTTCCCTCACAACAGACTTACCAGCCAGACTTGGCTGCTCTCCATGCTATTGGACTGCACTCCTGGCTGCCTGTATGCTGCGTTGCGACTGAGCGCATGCACAGGGCACTGACTGGCCACATTATCAGCCCCATCAGCCAAAAAAAGCCAGTTGGCAATTATTCTACTTTTCCATATATGGGTGCCGATCCAACGGGACCGATGTATCGGTGCACCTCTAATAATTTTTTTTCATTTGTTCTGCATTCCCCCTGTGACCTTTTTAAGTACCCCTAGGGGGTATGCATACCCCTGGTTGGCAACCACTGTAATAAAAGATATCAGATTTACCCAAAGAACCTTACCTGCCCTCTTACAGGTTTCCCTTGATTTATGCGGGTTCTTTATATACAAATTCGATTTTATGCAATGAGCATATTTAGACCGATAATTCATTATATGCAAGGTAAATTCACTCTTTTGCAATCAGCATAGATGCCCTCCCACCCAAGCAGGTAAGTCTGTGGGGGAGGGGAAAGGGCCGTGGCCCCACTCACCCCAGACCCGGCTGCCAGCTACCTGCAGCCGCTGGGCTGCACCATGTTCTGCCTGTCCCCCCAACGCCTGGGCTCACCCCAGCTCCTGAGCTGCGCCGTGCTGTGCCATGGTGCAGACAGCTGGTGTTGACTATTCCCAGGGCTGCTCCAGCATGGGCTGGGGTGAGTGCAGGCAAGTGGAACCCCAGGTGGAGCCCTGAGTGGTGTGGGGCACGGTACTCACCCAGCCCCAGGTGCAGGCCCCAGGAGCAGCCAACACCAGCTGCCTGCAGCCGGGCACCGTGCC
>NW_005842430.1:1282843-1312528 GCF_000455745.1 Alligator sinensis
GGGTCGTGGAGGCCCGGGGGCGGCGGCCAGCTGGTGCCGGCTGCTCCTGGGGCCGCTGCAGCCGGGGCTGGGGTGAGTGCTGCTTTGTTCCCTCTGCTTTGCTGCCTTGTGCGGCCCCAGGAGTGGCACCTGTTCCCCCGCCCCTTCCCTAGTCCTAGCCTTCCTCCTTCCCTCACTGCCATGGGAGCCTATTGCTATTTGTTACATTGTAAAGTGGGTTTGCTTTATGTGAATTTGATTTATGCGCCGTTCTCCGGCAATGCATGCACAGCATAAATCGAGAGAAATCTGAATATGCGTGTGCCTTTACACACACACACTAGGATCTGCACATTTATACATATACACATGTACATGCATGCGTATGTGTATTCATATATATAGACAGATAGATATATCTGTGTATAATGTATATAAAATCGTGGAGATCCTATCCCTGGTCTTTTATGGTATGGTAACAAGGCATGAAAGGTAGCCTCAGTGCATGCTGTGGTCCGTGACTGCAGTATCATCTGGCCAGTCAATTTACCCATTACACATTCTACAGAGGAATAAAACTACCCCCTTTCCCTCTTTGCGACAGGACTTTTCAGTCTTTCCTTACCGACAGTAACAAACCAAGCAAGGTGTGGACACCAGAACCACAGTTCAATTTTTATTTCTTGTCACTCCGTATTCTAGAACTCTTTGTTCCATATTTTGGCAAGAATGGAAGGTTTTAGGTAACTGCTTTGTTGAGGGCTATCTTCCCAGGGCAGGAGGGGATGTTATGATTGCTTCTCTGATTTGATTTTAGGGTAAACATTTGGATTCATCTTGGGAAACCATGATTTCTGATCCTGACCTTCCTTTTTGCAAAGTCTATATGCTGGTCAAATATCCTAAATATTGAACAGTATGAATATTGTTCATACCAAACAGCTCAATTAAATGTAGGTTTAATGGCTGTTGCTTGGGGAGTTACTTTCTCATTTCCTTGGAACAAAATCTGTCTTCACCCACTTGTTGATTGCTGCTCTTTTGTTTGTAAGCCTTTTTTTGGTCTTTATAACGTGCTCATCACCATGGTATCTGAGCCCTTTGTTTTACAGCAGAACTCCACCACTCCATGGAATCATTATATTTTTCCAGGACTCCTCCCAATAGGCCCTCACCTATTTTCCTGTGCCAGCTGTGTACCTCATTACAGATGCAAGATGAGGAAGCAGCTTCCTCCAAAGATGAGTCTGGTGTAATGAATAGAATAGTACAGGTGGCACGAGTGGAGAAGACTTTTGCTCATGTTTCTGGAAAAATAAGCTGCTCATCTCAAGCAAATTATTTAACCAATCTTCTTGACATGACGTTACTGGGTTGCTATGAAAAGCATCTTTCCCAATGGATTTTTTTTATATGAAATCCACAGTGTGGTGTTTGACTTCCCCCACCTTTATGACTTTGAATGTCACAGATGCTAAACTGCTAAGGATATGTTTCACAGCAACTAGCCATTGACTGCTGTTCATTGAGGATGACTTTAGTGTGGTATTCTGCAGGGGGTGGAGTTTCATGTTTTGTTTACTGTGACTCAGTGAAGCCAGATCAATTTTTCTTAAATTATAACCAAAA
This sequence comes from Alligator sinensis, assembly GCF_000455745.1. NCBI lineage: Eukaryota > Metazoa > Chordata > Crocodylia > Alligatoridae > Alligator > Alligator sinensis. The sequence goes on from NW_005842430.1 coordinate 1,284,452, forward strand.
CTGTGTGGCATGTGTTTGGTTTTTTTCTCCCTCCCCCCACAAGTGCCAGTGTTGCAAACTCCACCCAAAAGTCAAGATTGGGTTGTTTTTTCATGTATTGTCACTATTGATAAAGATTAATAAGCTCAGTACTGTCTTTGATGACCTCTGTGCACACTCCATTATTCTCAAATATGGTTTCTCCTAATTTGGGCCTATTGGGTGCTATAGTATTATGAAATAATCATAGAACAACCACTACTTAATATGCAAGTCCACTGTTTCATCAGGACATGTGCATAATCTACTGCCCGTGTGGGTACACATGAACAAATGATAATAGAAACCGTATTTTCCCAAACTTTTTTTTCCTCATCTCTATCAATGTATTGACTTTTTTTATTTGTTGATGTAATAAAAAAGGACCAGGTTGACAAATAATTTGGGTAATGTCTCTAATTTTTCACTCTACTTTAGATTAGATTTGGTGAATAGGCTTCTTAGTTCTCCTGTGCACTTAGTCCATATCTTCTGCACTTAGTCCATGTCTCCTGTTTGATTTCAGAAGCCTCAAGAGAAACTTAGCTGTAGAAAACTGTTGGCTGAAACAAAGGATTTGAAGCTGAAAATGATGCAAAATGATTAAGTAATAAAAATGAATGATATAATAACTCCTCTGCATCACCCCAGATAAGGAGCCTTCATGGAGTAGAAAGCTTCGAAGAAATGGTGTACCTGTTTTTAAAGCATTTCTGAGGTGAAATGGAAAGTTGGCGTTGGGAAACTGGAGTTTTGGAATACTGTAATACAGACTGTGGGAAATGATCAAATGGAAACTTGTCTGCAACAAATTGTCTTAATGATCAGCATAAATGTATTTTAATTTGGATTAATTACATCCCAGGAAGACTTTACTCCTAAATAAACTTCAGAAAAATGTAATCCATAATGAACATAACTAACTAAATTTCAGTAGAAATAAATGGGTCAGGGCTCCCCTCCCCACAGCAGACTCGCTGTGTTTAGCAAATGTACACAAAACTCTGCATATACTATACCTTGAGGTATTTACGTAATGACAAAAGATCACTTTTTCATTTTCAAACCATCACCAAGGGACTGCAAAGCAATCAAACTTTAACAGCCAATTAATCTCTCTAGATGATGTTTGTGTAACACTTAACCAGTTTCAGTAAATTAGATCCCTGTGGGCTGGGCTGTTACATTGATAGAAATGTTACTGCTAGCTGGAGGCACTCATTTACTAGTTTGTAAGAGCAGCAGTATTGAGGAATCATGAGCATATGGAAACAAACTCCCTGCACCTTCTTAAAAGAAATGCTGCTTCCAAAGATTAGGAGATTCTTGGAGTCGCCCTGCATGGTGTCTTGCTGAACTTGAATAGAAAGTTTGATAATACTCCTGGACTCAAGAGACTGCTGGAAAATTCCCTGTAAGAAACTGAGGAAATCCATTGGGAGGCAGCTGCGGCTAAAGAAAGATAATGCTGTACAGCTCAACCCATTTAAGCAATCTGTTAAAGGAACAGCCTTGCTTAAAGAAATACTCCTTCCATGCACTCAAGCAAAATACATTTAGAGAAATCTATTTTAAATTAATACCACATAGAGAAACCAAACTCACTAAGGAGTAAACTTCCAGCATATATGGGTAAGATAAAATATAATAGAAAATTGTCAAGTCTGTCTGTGAGTTCCCAACTGCAGAACTGTGCAGAGCTCATACCCATGTAATGCTAGTGCTGGAATTTCTTGGGGTCTAGTGCTGGGATTGCTGGGATTGTGTTCCAGGATTCTCGGCAGTTCTCTAATGTGAGTTGCTCTAGTGATTGTGGTGCATTGTGGGTTAACTCATTTGTCCTTCCTGAGACCCATGTGCAGAAACATCCTTAGCCCACGAACATGTTTAGCTGTGGTACTTCTGTTTCTGTCCACACTCCTTGCTTCTGTCTATTCCAGCCAGTGCCAGGCCATGGATCCAGCACTTTGGAATGAGCTGTTCCCAGTTACAGGTCTCAGGTGTACCCCAGCAGGGGCAAGTGTGCAGGACTTATTTTTGCTGTGGGTCTGGCTTCCAAAGAAGAGGAATCTTGGTCAAAATGCATTCTTAAAGCAGGTGTAATACAGCACCTTTACTGAGAACATACCATGTAACTATATTTGGTTGTTGGTCAGTGTTGTAGGCTAGAGCATGCAGTAAGTTTAACAGGAACCTTAGCGCCCAGTGGGATGTGCGTTAAGGATGTACAAGTAAAGTTTGTTCTGTCTGGAAACTACAATACCTCGACACTGGGGCTCATGGGCCACTGGTGCCACCTGAGTTGAGGAGAGGGCACGTTCCCACCCCAGCGGCCAGTCAGCCACCGGGTGGGTCCCCCCTTGGCCGATCATGCCAACCTAGGGGGTGGGGCAGGTTCCCCTGCAGCCGAACGCGCCGGCTGGGAAGCGTGAGCAGCACTCCCGGAAGTGCAGGCGGCTCTTCATCCAGCGCCCCCACTCCCTGGCTGGCCTTCGCAGGGGGGCACTGGCGCTTCTGCCTGCCCCCCCTGCTCGTTGCCTAAGCAGGTAGCGCTGCTTGTCAGGGGGCGCACCAGTGCTCTCAGGGGGTGCACATGCAACCCTGTGCACCTCCTACACGTCACTGCTGCTGGGGTTGTTATATAACCCACATTTGCCCTGATATATAGCTACTCATCGATGCACACTCATGGATCTGCTGTAATGGTCTGTGGTTTTCAGCCTGGCAATATTAATATTAGAAAAATTTCCTAACATCAGAACAGCTACCTGCAAGTATCTATACAACGTAATGTTAGAACGGCTACCTGCAAGTAGAGTAAGCCATGGCTAAATGTGCTTCCCCAGTTTTGGTAATTTTCTGTTAATTACCCTTCCTATGGCACCTCACTCTGATGATACAGGAACTTCTAGTGGTTATGCCCTGTTCAGGGCCCTTCATCATTGTAACATTTCTTTGGTGACAGACCCGGAGTTGAGAAGTAGTTGTATGGACGTGGCCTTAACTGAAGTTTATGCTACCATAGACAGCATGTCAGTACCTAAGTTAACTTAAGAAGGTGGCAGGATATCATGGTACCATAAGGCACCTACACATGCCACATGCCTGCTGTGATGCATGCTAATTAGCATGCATTGGAGTTGACTCGGTTAATTGCATGCTAATTAGCATGCTCCAGCAGTCTCAGTGTCATGTGTATTCAGTGTCCCCACACTTCAGAATGGCAGCGGGGGCTCTTTAAAGCTCATCGAATGAGCTTGAGTTAGTGTCATTTTGAAGAATGGGATGCTGATGCATGAGACGCTGTGGGTGCTTTAATTAGAGCGGCTCCTATGAGCTACTCTAATTCAAGCGCCCTCCCCACTCAACCTGGAGCATATGTAAGGATGTAGGAGCAGTTAGAGACTAACTGGTTCAGACTAACACAGCTTAACTACCTGCCTCTGAACCTAGGTATACCAAAACAAATTGCAGTCTCCGGATGGGGTAGGCAAACGGGGGCATTTCCAAGGGTTTTTTTCACATCATTCAGCAATGAGGATTTATATAAACCAGACTCTCTGGGAGTGTGCTGGTAATGCTATGACTATCAGTTTACTAAGTAGAAATGTGTGTTTAATGTTTGCTGATCTGTAATCCTATTTTTCATCATTATAATAAAATATTATTATTAAAAGGTAGGAGGCATTGCTAGCAGAATTATAGATTTCTCCCTCCTGGAGGCCACTTTGGATCACATGCTGGTAGAGAAAAGAAAATAGAGCCAAGTGGGGCTTCTCGTCACATATTCCTGTAGGAAGAAGTTTCATAGGTACCTTTTATGTCTTTTGTGTGCTTCCTGCACTGGGGAGACGACACCTGGATCCCACCTTTGCCATTCTCTGAGATTTTCTTACAAGTGCTTATTTTGGCTATTTCTCCAAATATAGTTCCCCATACTGCATTCACATCAGAGGTCAACTTCTCCAGGCAACTAGCAGCAAGCTGGCTAGGCATCTTCTAGGGCTGTTTGGCTGCTGTGGAGAGAATGGAATAGGCTGTCTGGAGTGAACGGGTTAAATGCAGACCAGGTGTATATAGGTTGGCAGGTAACCTCTGATGCATAGGGACCAAGGAGGAAGTGATAGAAGGTCTAGAAGGTACAGTCTGGGAATTGTGGGGTGACACTGGAGGACTAGCTAAATATGAGCATAGCTGCATGTTTTAGCTACATTCTTGTGGCAAGCAAGCAGGTTAGAGGCTTGCCTATAATGTAAAATATGGGTCATCTAGCCATGCACAGGTTCAAAAGACATGTAAGCATGGACTTAAGCTTTTTTACATGGTGTTTGGGAATGAGTGGCTAAAATGTGGGAAAGAAATGAGGAAAGACTGAAACAATATCCTTCATTACAGTTGCCAAACAAAGGCAGAGTCTGAATGGTTGATAATGAGAAACTGTATCTCTTCAGTGGTTTTAGTAACTGTTTAGATGCACAAAGTACATGTTAGACTGATATCATTTTTGAAAAAAAGATGAGCAGCTTCATGAACTGAACAAAATTATAGTTTCCTAAATGATCTGCTGGAAATAAATGTAACCAAGGGACACTTGGCTATAGAAATGAAGTAAAAGAACCAAACTGTAGAGCTCTCTCCAGCTAAGTGAAAGTCTGATGAGGTCATATAACAAAGGCATAATAATTTTAGTCTGGGTTTGTTAGTTATCATTTCTGCATGTGCTCTGACCAGTGAAAGCATTGCTAATTTTACTTTGCACAGCTGTCCTCTGGCAAGTATTTGTACTCCTGTATTGTTGGATCTCCCACCCCACCTGCCCTCCTTAGTGTGTGTTTTCTGAATCTTTGGGGATAATAAGCAGTGTTGAGGCTGTTGAAATGATCTTCATTCAGTTTCAGTTGAAAGTGACAACAGTGCGTCTTCCTGCAGTATAATAAAAGGATGTAATTCTAAAGGTTATACTGTAGATCTGCTTAATATGTTCGCTCTACAGTGCAGGCAGACACATGTGAGATTTTTACATTACAGTTTATAATTGGGCAACATTTAAAATGGGGGGTGAGTGGAGTACAGTTTCATGAGGTGATACTTCCTTTTGCTCAAATATTAGATCTCTTCAGGGCATCTTAATGGAGTGGGAAGCTGCTGAAAGAAAAGCACATAAAAGTTCATTGTCTCTGAGATCTCCCATTTGGGGAACTGCCAAATAGGAAGCTAATTTCTATTAATAATTGACATGATGGGTAGTTTTTTTGTAAATCTAAATGGCTTATTGCCATAGGAAGGGATGAGGCTATCATTTCCTGAAGGGATCAAATGCAGAGTGGCAAGGCCTATAGATGATTGGGAGAAGTTACCACAAGTTTCAGCACCCTCAGGAACTTAGGAAAGGGGTGGGGAGGACTGAAGCAGAATCCAGAATCTAAAGGGGCACATTGGTGGCTAAAAACTACGTAAAGGCTAAAACTAACCCCCTTTTTTAGAAATATAGCTCAGAATCTGACCCAGAGATTCAAGTTTGAGGAACAGACATTGAATAAACCAAAGCCTGAAACGTTTACTGTCTGTCTTCCTTGGAAGCTGATACACTGTTTTTTCCCTTTGAACCCCAGACCTTTTTCACTGCCCAATGAATTAGAATGGCTAAAGGCCTTGTAGCAGCCTCTTGTAGTACTCTCCACCAAGGATGGCTGTCCCTGTTTTGACTAATACTGATTAGCATAATTTATTTCCACAATGATTTCTTCTGTTACAACAAATTCAGGAGAAGCAGTTGTTTGTTCTGCCAGAAAAGAATTCCATTGCAAAAGTGTTGGATGAAATGGTGTTACCAGTAGTAAAATATTATAGCTGCTTTTGAAAGTGTGAATGAGATGGAGAAAACAGTCACCTGTGGTGTGCAACAAGACTGGGAGATGAAATGAGACAGGCTGTAAGAGTCATCATGGGAAGTTAAATAATAAAGCTGAATCCTGTTAATCCAAAGAGCTGTGCTGACCTTTTTCTCCCCAAGAATTCATGCACATTCTTATTCTTTTTCTTTATGTCTAGCTGTGCAGGTTTTGTACTCTAAATTTTCTCATTAAGTTTTGGGTCAAGTTCCAAAACATCAAACTGAAACTCAGTTGAAACTAGCATTTCACTTGATTTCACACTGGAATTGTTTAATTATTTGCTTCACCTGCTATAAAATCTTCATCCTTTTGTGGACACTGCAAACCAGATGAATATATTTCGATGCCAGTTTCAGTGCAAATATTTTAATTGCTTAGTTCATCCAGAAGCATAAGAAACAGCTAATTTAGATCAGTGGGGTTTTAGATAAGGATATCTGCTGTGATATATACAGTAAGGAAGGTGTTTATGTGGATGTATTGGTATCGAACTGCCTCTGAAGCTAAATTTTGCTCTCATTGACTAATATACTCAAATCTAACCATGGTTTGTGACACAACTTGGTTAGAACTCAGTAAGTGCAGCAACTAAAGAAAACAGTTTGCCTTAGTCAATGGTGATGTATGTTTGACTTCCTATACCCAGTTCAAGCCCAAGTTTGTCTTTGAAGAATTTTGTCTCAGGCTGGCCAGGTTTTCCCAGAATGCCTTGGCACAAATAAAGCAGTCTACACTTTATTTGGTGTTATAGATGTATGTAACGACCAGTCATGATGGTAGAAACCTTCCAATGTAGACGTAGTGAGTCATATTACTTGGTAACCAGTTAATGTAACTTTGCTATGAACTGGGTATAAAATCTTGGCTATAGTTGTAGTCTGGATGGGCCCCATTGACAGTTGGAGAGAGAAGGATGGAGCACCCCAGGGTGCCAGTGAGCAGAGTTGTCCTTTTCAGTAAACGTGTTGGAGCAGAATCTGACCAAACTTCTTAATTTAAGCCTCAAAGAAGGTGACATTTATATCGAGTTCCTGGGACATATCCTCCAGCACTGCATGGCAATAGACAGCCATTGGTGGAGCATTGATTGCAGTGCTCCAGACTCGGCGTACTCATAAGCCTGGCTGTGAAGTGGGTTGTCTGAAAACCATGAACATGTGTCCTGACCTGAAACTGCTGCTTAAGCTGTGTTGGGGAGAGAGTTTACTAGGTTAAAGGTAATTTTTTGGAGGGTGAAGAATTTTTTTTGCCCTTTCACAGATTCACAGAAGTTTAGGGCTGGAAGGGACCTTATGAGATCATCAGGTCCAGCCCCCCTGCTCTAGACAGGAAAGACTGCTGGTGTTAAATAAGCCCAGCAAGGTGTGCATCCAGTCTCCTTTTGAAGGTCTCCAGGGCAGGTGCTTGCACCATCCCTGCTGGAAGTCTATTCCAGAGTCTGGTCACATGAACCGTAAAGAAGTTTTTCCTTGCATTGAGTCTGAAACCTTCCTTTAGGAGTTTATGACCATTGCTTCTGGTTTTCCCCTGGGGCACTTTGGTGAATAGTTGCTTGCCTAGCCCCTGATGCTCTCCCCTGATATATTTGTAAGCTGCCTGATGCTCTCCCCAGATATATTTGTAAGCTGCTTTCCTCATCCTCCCTCTCCAGCATACAGGATCTGTATAAGGAAAGCTTTCTTGAATGACAGCCTCGTACTGTAGATGCCTGGAAAAAGCCCAGATTCAATACATTAGGCATATGTGAATAGGCGGCAGTATTTTCTGTCCCTGGGAGGCAGCTCTGCTCTATAGGGCGTGCACTGGAAGAGAAGGCAGGTGGCTGTACTGTGCAGCCTCCACCTACAGATTCTGTGTAATCTTTAAGGGAACTTTAAATTCCACCCACAGATCTGTGGGAGCCTCTTGGCAGAAACCAGCTGAATTAGGTTGGTTTTGGTCCTATCCACAAGCTGAAATAGCGAAGGAATGTGCATTCAGCTTGTATGCTTCATACCTAATAGAACGACCACTGTAGGCCAGAACTTGAATTCTGCCAGTAGAACTTGGGCACCGAACCAGGCTCTGTGTAGGAGTATGAATGACATTTTCAGCATTGAGGAAGGCTTTAATGTGCTTCCTGTTCAGTTCTAGAATTGGGTGGCAAAGTGGTCTAAAGATGTCTCCCATTTTTCTTTTATGTGCTTAATAGGCAACATTTTCTACAGTATGGATGAATGTTAAGAGAGATTCCTACTTATCTAGTTGTTTCTCATAGTCTACATTAACTAGCATGCCTCTAGCTATAGCTAGAGTGGTGTCAAAGGAAACACTGGCATAATTACCATGTACTGTAAACATATGTACGCTCTCTTCTCATCAAAGGCTGGGGAGGGGGTATGCGAGGGGAGAAGGATCTTGTGTTAAGAACTGCTTGTTTAGGTTGTGCCATTGTTTTCACTGTATTGCGTATCTGGGTTACTGAAGATGTATATTCTCAAAGCCTTATAAAAAGAAGAGTAAAAATTATTATATACAATACATGTTTGCTCCTTAGTTTCATAGTTTCATAGTTTCAGGGTCGGAAGGGACCTAATAGATCTTCTAGCCCGACCCCCCGCCAGGGCGGGAGAACAACCCAAAAACACAAACAAAACCACTCACCCTAAAAACAAAAACGGGACTCAAATGAGTCCAGCCAGGTAAGTATCCAGCCTCTTCTTAAAGATCCCCAGGGTAGGGGCCAGCACCACCTCCCTTGGAAGTTGGTTCCAGCTCCTAGCCGCCCTGACTGTGAAGTAGTTTTTTCGGATGTCCAATCTGTACCTCCTCTCCATCAACTTGTGCCCATTATTCCTTGTTATGCCAGCAGGGGCTAGGGGAAACAGCGTCTCCCCCAAACCCTTCTGGTTCCCCCTAGTGAGTTTATAGACGGTCACCAGGTCCCCCCTCAGCCTTCTCTTGTGGAGGCTGAATAGGTTCAAGTCCCGCAGTCTCTCACTGTAGGGTCTGCCCTGTTGTCCCCGGATCATGCGGGTGGCCCTCCTCTGGACCCTCTCCATGTTGTCCACATCCCTCCTGAAATGGGGCGCACAGAACTGGACACAATACTCCAGCTGCGGCCTGACCAGCGTCGCATAGAGGGGGAGGATCACCTCCCTGGCTCTACTCGAGATGCACCTGTGGATGCACGACAAGGTCCGGTTAGCCCTGCCAACCATGACCTCGCATTGTCGGCCCATGTTCATCTTGGAGTCAATAATGACACCAAGATCCCTTTCCGCCTCCGTGCTCTCAAGTAGGGAGTTCCCCATCGTATAAGTGTGCTGCTGGTTCCTACTACCCAAGTGCAGCACCCTGCACTTGTCCGTATTGAAACGCATCCTGTTCCTGTCTGCCCACCCCTGTAACCTATCCAGATCCTTCTGCAATCTCTCTCTCCCTGCTAGCGTGCTCACCTCCCCCCAAATTTTGGTGTCATCAGCGAATTTAAACAGGTTGCTCTCCACCCCAACATCAAGATCGCTGATGAAGACATTGAACAGCGCAGGGCCCAGGACCGAGCCCTGGGGGACTCCACTACCCACCTCCCCCCAAGTCGAATATGATCCATCCACCACCACCCTCTGAGTGCGACCCTTCAGCCAATCTGCAATCCATCTGACCGTGTAGGCGTCTATGCCACAGTCGCCTAGTTTATTAATTAGGATGGGGTGAGAGACGGTGTCAAAGGCCTTGCTGAAGTCCAGAAAGACTACATCCACCGCGACACCTGCATCCATGGCCTTTGTGACCTGATCATAAAAGGCAATCAGGTTGGTCTGACATGATCTCCCCCTAATAAATCCATGCTGATTGCCCCTGAGCATCATCTCTGATGCCGGCCCATCACAAATGTGCTCCTTGATGATCTTCTCAAAGAGCTTCCCCAGGATTGAGGTAAGACTGACGGGCCTATAATTGCCCGGGTCCTCCCTTTTCCCTTTTTTGAAGATGGGGACCACATTAGCTACCTTCCAATCGTCTGGCACCTGGCCCAAGCACCACGATCGCTCGTAGAGCCGTGCCAGGGGCCCTGCAATAACCCCAGCCAGCTCCCTCAGCACCCTGGGGTGGAGAGCATCCGGACCCGCTGACTTGAACGCGTCCAGCCCCTCCAGAAGCTCTCTAACCCGGTCCTCCCCAACCTGAGGTCTGAAGGCGATCCCCTCGCGTCCGGCTTCTATCACAGCAATGATGTGTTAACTTCATGCAATGTTAACTTCATGCAGTGTTAACTTCAGCAATGTTAGTTAACTTCATCTATTTCTACTACTACCGTATTCATAAAAAAGTAACTTTACTGTGTTTTGGGTTTTTTAAAATCTCCTGTAAGAGAGGTGGTGATATTTTAAACTCTGGATATTATAGTCTAAGGACTTCTTCATTAGGTCTCACTGGAAATGTAAGACCTAATGACAATAAACTGAACAAGACTGTAACTCATCAAGATAGCACAACTGAATTTGGACTGCACATTAATGCTTTCTCACTTTGCATAATATCTAACCAGCCCTATGCTACAAGCTGGTGTTGTGATTAGCCTTGCTATTTTGTATTAGTGAATACTGGTCACGTAGGGAAAAGTATGTGCTTGTGTATAGGATACTTGTCATCTATATCCAGCTGTAAGAGATATTGTTGTCTACAGCTGTCTGTAGCTTCACTGCTTCTGAGCATATAGAATCATAACTCGCTACACACTAGAATTCTCTACATGTCAGATTTTTCAACCCGTCTTTAAAAATATTCATTCTTGTCTTATCATGTTCTTGCTCTTGGAGTGGCTGTACATTAACACTAGACAGTCTAATGTAAGAGCCATCCTCCCACTTGCCCATGGTTTTCTTTGAAATATAGTCTTTGTGAAACTAAGTTGAAAAACAACATAGCAAAAAGATGTGCCAAGAGCTGGAGGTAGTGACTGACTCATTTTGAATATGTTTCAACAGTATATGGTAGGAAACTGGAAGTAGGTGCATATGTGTGTGGTAAGTTGTTGGGAGTTGCTGGCCTCTAGAGAGTGTATATACTAGCAAATGTGCATGTACAAGACTTGGGAGGAGAAGTTGAGGTTTGAGAACAACCACATCCCAGCACCAGTGAACTTTCATGGACTAGGACCTTCTGACTGCATGTTTGCTTTTTGATGGGTGCTTGGTTTGGCTCTCATGAGAGAATACTTGAAGGATCTATGGGACATACAGATACCTGATACTGATTATAAAAATAAAGTGAAAGCAGAAATAGCAATGTAATCAGTCTCCAAGTAAGATTATGATAAGGTTCATAATAGTATCCAATTATAGGGGGAAAAAAAATCACTTTTTGGAAACACAGTGAAGGGAAACTTAATTTACCTCTTATTTTAAAAAAAATGTCAATACAACAGAAAGTTGTAGGGCATGATCTCATGTAGTCCAGCATAAACTAGAAGTAGATCTCCTGAAGCTAATGGAATTCTGCATTTCTAAGTATGTGTAAAAAATCACTGGTTACATTAAAAAGGCAACATGAATGTGGCTAATTAAGGCTTTTTTTTTATTCTGTGCTCTGTGAAAATGCTTACTAACCAAATGATGCTTGGTGGTATGCAGGTCTCAAATAAGACAGAAGCCAGGATATAAATGCACCTTATAGACTAACTCAGGTGTGCTCAGCCTTTTGTCTGGCAAGCTGGATTGATGGTGCCCATCTGTCTGTGGTCCAGATCCACCTGGTGTTCCTGATCCTATGCCCAGGTGAGCACCCTCTGGCTATGCAGAGTGAGGTGGGAACAGGCCAGCCCCAAAGCAGCCCTGTAGGGGAGAGGAATTTGATCTGGCCCTTCAGAATGGGACGGGGTTGTGGCCAGGCCCCAGCCCAGCCCTGTGGGGAGGGAAGGGGGCATGGTCCACCTCAGTCCAGAAGCAGAGGGGGTCATGGCCCAGCCCCATGGGGGAAAGGGGCGTAGCTTGGCTCCGACTGGCTGCCCAGGTATTGGGGTTTGGGCATTTGGCAGAGGGCAGGGGTGGCTGTATTAATGGCCACCATTCCCTTGCTGCCAAATTTCCAGACCTGTAGGGAGGCCCATGGGCCAGATGCGATGGCTCCGTGGACTGCATTTGCCCCACGGACCAAAAGCTGAGCTCCCCTGGACTAACTAATATCTACTCTGCCTTCTGCGCCATTTCCGACTAACACGACTAACTATTTCTCTTTGATCTGAGTTAAACCAACAGTAATTTCATTTGAAAATAAGGAAGATAGTGGCTGCATCCAAATTAGCTGCTTTACTGCAGAACTGACCAAGTACCTCTGCAGTAAAACATCACTGTCTACAAGTGTGCTGTTGTTAGGCCACAGTAAACTAATCAACTCAATAGGATAGTACTGCCCAACACAAGTACTGTCTTACAGCAGGTCGTTATATGCAGTGAAATGCATGTGTAGACAGTGATGGGGCTCGCTGGGGCACAAGAGTGCTATAGTGTGGAGGCTTCCTGCTGGTTAGCCCCACACTGTAGCACCCTCATACCTGAGCCAGCCCCTTAGCAGCATGTTGAGCTTGGGGAGGGGGTGGAGGGGTGGGACTCCAGACTGGCAAGCTGATCCCCTCTGCCAGCCAGGGCTGCACCACCCCTGCTCAATGTGCTGCAGTCCTAGGCACCTGTGTAAATGGTGTGCCTGGGAGCAGTAAATTCCAGCACAAACTGTGCTGGCGTTTGTTGTGTTGCATTAATATCACATGTAGACATGCCCAGTATGAGAAATAAATCTATCAGGATTTGAAGAAGTGACCAGTGTTTCTTATTTATTTATTTTGGAAGTTTCAATTAACGTTATCAATTTAAGGCATTTTTAAAGAGGCATTTTTTGTAATTGAACACCCTTCCTTTGAAAATCATATCCTTTAAGATCTGTCAAGTTGGGCACTCAAAAACATGGAGGATCTCTCTGTATGAATGCTAATGCTACTTATTAGCCTTAATATAGCCGTATATTTTTCTTGCATATTTTATTTATAGGAGCTAGATTGCTCTAGGGTCTTGTCTGTTGGGGAGATCCTGAATTACCTTACTTGTGCAAGGGTGTATTTGGTAGCCGTGTTGGTGTGAGACGAAAAGAAATGCAAAGCTCTATAAGTCTTGGTTCAGAGATGATACCTTTTATTAGATCAACTAAGAAATTGCAAAAAAAAAAAAAAAAATCTTTCTTTGCAAGCTTTCGGGCACACGCACCCTTCTTCAGGCTGAAGACAAATCAAAGATTGTAAAAATCCTTTTAGGTAGTCTTTACTTGTGCAAAGCTCTCAAGAATACTTTTTGCAAGGGCCATGGGTGTCTATTCACATGCTCACAGAGATTTGGACATAGGCAAAACAGGCAGCTATCTAGGCTATCCTACTCAAGGGGAAAGCTATTTTGGAGTAATGCTTCCCTGGATGAAATTCATTAAATACAAAGATGAATCTTGCTCCAGATAGTGAACTCTGCACCTCTTGCTATGAACTCCAGAGTCCTTTAATCTTTCACATCTGCTATAGTTACACCTACTTCAAAGTACTGCTGCAGGCACTGGAAAGGATTCTGGCATTCATTTGGGAATAGAGCTGGGACACTAAATCCCATCATCACTTAGAGGATCAACCTGCTTAGGGATAGCCCTGCGTGTGCACTTCAGACAGCAGTGAAATCCCATAGACATTTAGCTGTGTCCACACTAGAGCAGATGTTTTCCCCTGGGGCAAGAAGACACGGCACACCTTGTGCCACTGTTACTTGTCCCACGGGACCGCCTGTGCCATGAGCAGCGCTACACAATTGTTCAGGGCTGGAAGGGACACATGAATGCAAGGAAGTAAAAGAATGAGGAGAGCTGGATTTGGTTCTGAATAAATGTCATGCTCTCTGCTGGGTTTAAAAACAGTTATAAGAAAGCCAACAAGTCTAATACTATAAATGGCTCTGCCAATCTGTACAGGCTAGTAGTACTGGAATATAGTGAAGGACTTGGGAGTGGAGCACCCCAGAAAAGGGCTTGGAGGAGAGAATAGGGCTAGGCTGGAAATAAACTACAGGCCTCCAGAAGCTGAAATAAAATGAAGACGATTTTAATCATTATGTAACAAAAACCTGGTCAGCTTGTTTTTTGAGCAAAAACCACCCTGCTCTGATCTCAAATTGCACATCATCTTTCAGGTAAGATGATTTAGACTCAACCTGGTTTGAAATCCTGCCTCAATGATTTGCTGGAGTTATTTGAGAGTGTCAACAAGCACATGGACAAGGAGGATTCAGTTGACTTAATATATTTGGACTTCCAAAAAGCTTTCAATAAAGTACCTCCTCAAAGGCTTTTAAAAAAGCTGTGTTGCCATGGGATTAGATGGAAGGTTCTTTCATCAATTGAGACCTGGTTAAAAGACAAAGAGTAGGGCTAAATGATCACTTTTTTCAGGAAGGAGGGAGATCAAAAGTAGAGTTCTGCAGGGATCTGTGCTGAGCCCAGTTCTGTTTACCATTTTCATTGATGAAATGGGGGTGTACAGTAAAATGACTAAATTTGCAGATGGTACCAAATTATTCTGGGTAGTCAAGTCCCAAGATGGCAGAGAGGAGCCACAGAAAAATCTCACCAAACTAAGCGAGTGGACAAAAAAATGGCAGATGAACTTCATTGTTGACAAATGCAAGGTAATGCACCAGGGGAAAAATAACCTTAATTATACGTACACACTGTTGGGTTCTGAACTGGCTGTTATGACTCGGGAAAGACACCTCAGAGCCATTTTAGAGTGGGGTTTTTTTGTTTTTGTTTTTTTTGAATGTCAGCTCAATGTGCAATGGCAGTCAAAAAAAGCCAGTAAAATGTTGGGCATCATTTAAGAAGGGAGAAGAAAACTAAATGGAGAGCATCAACACGCCACTATACAAATCCGCAATGTGCCCACATCTTGAATACTGTGTTCAGTTCTGGTCCCCACATCTCAAAGAGGATGTAATAGAAGTAGAGAGGGTACAGAGAAGGGCAACCAAAATGATCAAGAGCATGGAGCAGTTGCCATACTAGGAGAGACTAAAAAGGCTAGAACTTTTCAGGTTGGAAAGGAGAAGCTTGAAGCAGATATGATAAAGGCCTATAAAATCATGAAGGGTGTGGACCAAGTAAACATGGGAACTGTTATTTACCAACTCCCAAAACGCTAGAACTAGAGGGCACCCACTGATATTAGTAGAATACAAGTTTAAAATTAAGAAGTGAATGTACTTTTTTAATGCAACGCATAACTAACTTGTGGAATTCATTACCACAGTGCAGATGTAGATGCAGATAACCTAGCCAGGTTGAAAAAGGGACTAGATACATGCATGGATGATGGATCTGTTAATAGCTGTTGAACAGAACAGTTGGAGATGCTTCTTCTGGCATCTCTAAATCAGTAATAGTGGAAGCCAGATAAGTTAATAAATAGGGGATAGACTACTCTAGATCTATCTGCTTCAATTTTTTCCCTTTAGCTTCCACTTTTGCCACTGACTGAGATAGGATACAGGACTAGATGGACCATTGGTCTGACCTAGTATGGCCCTCTTTATGTTCTTCGTTTGCTGAAAGTGAAGGAGGATGACCATTTATCTCTATGGGACGAATTGTATTATGGTGTCCCTGGCAAACCTCCCCAAATGTGCAAACAATGAGATTTGTAATAAAAATCTATCATTTCTTTTGTCTGGAGCCCTCAGTGCATTTGTGCTGTGCAGTAAAGCTAGGTAATTCACAGAGCCTTTGGTGTTGATTGTATTAGCTTATCTTTTGTGGGGTAGGAATGCTCAGAACGGGGGATGGTAGCTACTTACACTGGTTATTCCTTAAAAGTACGCAGAGTCCCTTTGACTTACAAAATGATGCACACCCCATTACATCTTGTTGAAGGAATTTAATTGAGGATGAAACATCAAGGTTTTATGGAAGTCAGATAACATTAATCTTATCACCCTATATTTTAAGGGCCATATTGGGAGCATTCTACAACTAAGCCGCAAAAGAATTAGGCATTATATGTATTTCAAGATGCTGTTGTTGTAAAGAATTATAATCATTAGAGTATTAGAAGTAACTAAACTGCTCCTAAAAGTGTCAAGTAAAATTCAAATGTGCAATGGCTGTTTTACAGCAGGATGCACTTAGATTATGGATTCACATTGCACTGGAGCTGAGACTGAAACAAAACCTATATTTCAAATACTTCCCAACTTAGAGCAAACTTTGCCCTGCTTCTGACTTGGAGTTAACCCATTCTTTCCCTTTAACTTCCTTCTCTGCACCTCTCTATTGAATTGCAATAGTAGAGGCTGGACCAGTGTAGGTGTGTGCTCATATCTTAAAATAGTGGTATGTTAATTTAGGAAATCCATTTTTTTTCATTCCTCCTACTACCAGTTTTGCATGTCTACACTCATACATATTTGTATATTGAAATCAGTGGAGAATGATATTTCAAAGTTACAGCTTGAGGGGAGGTATGGAGTCTTCTCAGGGTTACACTGCAATATGATTCTAATTTGGAAAAAAATTAAATATTAAAATAGTTTTCACCAAAAATATAACTCAATCTTTAATTGCTGTTGGAAAGGAAGGAAATAACTACAGATCAAAGGGCAGTCTAATAGACCTGATCTTGGTTTATGCTTCCTTTTGTTATGAGAGATCAAAGGACACTCAAAGCTGAGACCCTCTTGGATTTTGCATGTTTAATGAAATGTTATTTTGGCTTTGGAATTGGAACCAGAGAACAATTTCCTTAAGGCAGTATGCCTTAAGGACTGAGAATGAAAATGATACCTCCAGAATGGGAAGGTATTATGCAGGTCCTGGTGATAATTATTCATTTCTAATGTGTTTAGAGTAGTCTAACAAAGTATCATCTATCCATGGTCTACTGGTTCTCTTATATTAGGTAGATATATGTGGTTATCAGGGGATGAAAGCAGAAAAAGAGGCTTGTAAATAATCCAACACTTGATGTAAGTAATCTGCATAATCTTTCTCGATAGAGATTCTTAACTCCACAGGCAATTTCCCACTACATTAATGTAAGAGAAATTAGTGTGCAAGCAATGCCCAAGAATCAGGACACTGCCTATTCCATGCTGACATCAGTTAGTTCATGTATATTACTAGACATGACATCATTCAAAAGTAACATGTCTCCCAGCTATTAAATACTACTGAACAGGACACAACCTTACCTGTCTAGACAGGAATAGATTATATTTATCATGCATGCATGTGACTGAAGTTCAGGTTGTGGTATTGACTCTAGCTCTTTCTTTGTGTGTGCGTCATGTGTTTGCAAAACACTATGTTAATGCAACATTACTGTTGAGTTGTTAATCGCATGGGAAGGGGAGATTCCACAGCTATGATTTACTTCACAACCTTCATTTGGCTCTTTAACCATATGTACTACAATGGTATTTTTATTACATGGTCATAAAAGCCATGTGAGTTAATGCTGTGCTCGGCACTATAGATACATTTTAGGATATGGGAGAAAAATGTGTTTTAAATTAAATCACAAGCATGTAGGTGCTTTTCTTTTTACTCTGAACCAAGTTTCAACGTTGAAAATTCTCAGGCACATGGAGTTTGTTTTTTTTAATAATTGCATATGCAAAACTAGTCTTGTGGCAAACAAAGACGCAATTGCTTTGTGTGGTGCCATTTCCTAAATACTTGTTCATTTTGCACAAAACTGTAGGTGGTGAAGGAGAAATGTAGCCTGGGATATTTGGTAGGCCAGATGTCCACAGAAAACCATGTAAATATTCAATGTCTTTTAGTATTGCTGATATCTTGGGTTTTTTATTTTAATTTTTCCATGTGCTGCATTTTGTTAAGCAAATTTGTTCTTCTTTTCCAAATGTGCAAACACTGTCAGATATTCTGGCTGTGACCTAGGGAATTGGAAAAGGCCGGGAAATATGAATGGTATAAATAATCACAGCCTATGTTATTTTTAATAGACAGTAAATATAGATAAAGCAATGAAAGCATCCTAAACCAGGACATGTTTATAGTTGGGAATGGTTAACCATGCACAGAAAGAAGTATCCTGCTTTACTACTTCTGTTCTGCTAGCAATATACTGTAGTTTATGCTCACCTGTCTGGAGAGTCTTCTGAGGAGCAGCAAGTAGGGGTTTTTTATATGACCCTGTGGGAAGGGGAGAGGATGTAGGGGAACACAACCCTGGGAAGTAGATACAGGAAATGTAGGATTATGACTGAAACACAATTCTGGGAGGTTGGATATTGAGGTCTGCTCATTCCAATGTAACTAGAGGCTTTGAGCAGAATGGTTTTGGTGGTGCTCTGTTTCTACATGTCTGTCTCTCCTCCTACGGCTGTTGTTCTAAATCATTTGTAGGAAGTAAAAGGGCAAAGACCAATGGTTTAGCACGATATGAGTAGTAGGAGCCAAATCTTTTGCATATGGTACTTTGGCTGTTTCTGTGATTGCCCTGCATTACTTATTACCTTATAAATGGTTTTTGCCTGCATTTTTCATTTTGTTTTATGTCTTCCTCCCTCCCTCTTTGTCCATATTTGGCACTGATCTCATTTTTTATGGGTCCCATATGCAGGCTTAATAAGTGATTGTCTGGGAAGTATAGCTGAACGGTGAGGCTGACTTCTTTACTGGGGTAAATTGGTATACCTATTTGTATGCTGATTTACACCAGTTGAGGGTCTGGTCTGAATTCCCTAGATGCACAATGTAAGGATTTAATTTCATTTTGTCATGAACAGTTACTTCAAGAGACCAAGATAACCTCACCATTTCCATTTTTTTGACGTGCTCTCTTTGTTCTTTGTTGTGTCTCTGAAGTCTGATATCCCCACACTGACAATCATAGACTAATAGTTGAAACACTCTGTTTCCTTTTCAAAGAGAATAAACTAAGGAAAGCCACCAGAGAGGCTGCTTAAATGGTCTTGGCCAACATACCGGAACTTTGTAACGCACATCACGTTACAAAGTTTGAGTTAGGAGAGAAAGCTACCAGCTCTTTTGCTGCTGCTGCTGGTATTTCTAGAATAATGATCATAGTGTCCATTTAAAACATTTCCTTAAGAATAACAGGCACAGCACAACTGGTAGGAAGAAAGAGGTGTTTGGTGGTTGTGACTGACTAGGCACAAGAGCTGTCATGTAAAATGAGGAGTTTTTGGATTATCACAATATAAAGAATGTTATCTGTTCTTGCTTCTTGTTCCAACTCTTAATGAACCATTAAGAGCCACACCATTGTATAGCTCTAGCAGTGAGTTGGAAGGGGATGTCTTTTATAGCAAGTACACATCATAGATCTGTAAGTCCAAGAAGGCAGTGTGTTATATGGCATACACCAACACAGCAGGCAGTAATCTCACTTCAAGATTCGTTCATAGGTTGACCAGCAGAAGTTCTTTGCATTATGATGGAACGCTGAACATTTTTTAAGCTAGGATTTGCTTCTCCAATGGCAGAGATCTCAAGAAAGCTCTTACAAGTCTTACGTCTCTTCATTTTACTTTTTTTTACAGCTAAGTTAAAAAATGTATGTGAAATCCTGGTCACAGGAGAGTCAATGGCAAAAGTCCCACTAGTTTCAGTAGAGGCAGCATTTTCTCGAAGATTTTTTTTTTCTTTCTTCTCAGCTGTCTCACTCATCATTGCTGCTTCTTTCTCCTGGTATCACTGCTAAATAATTTTAAGTAGTGTTTGATGCATTATATTCCATTCAGTGGGTTTGCTAGTAAAAAACAGTGTTACTGAAAACCAAATATCTGATTCATAATTTTTTATGTATTGGTTTTTGAGTATTTACTTCCCAGTAGGTGAAGTAGGATATCTTGTATTTAATCTATCATTACAAACATGTGCTATTAACTTCAGGAACCAATTAAATCAGGGAAACAGTGAGATAAATGTAACTTCACGTACTGCATTGACCACAGTCAGTTTCTGAGCTTTCATGGCTCATATTTTCCTTTCAATCTTTTTTTTTTTTGGCTGCTGTTGTATAGTGGGTAGTATACAGATAGCAGGGGAGACTATGAAACCAACTGTGCAAAAAGTACAATGAAAAAAAAATCAAGATAAAATTTTCTAAGATCATTCACTACTAAAGAAGTTAATTTTGCAAATGTAAGTACGTCGGATTTTAGATGTGGCCCAAGCGCTGTGAACCTTTAATTTACCTTTTCTTCTTATTCAAGTAAGAGTCAAACCAAGTAGCCTTGGAACATATCAAGTGATTGCTAGAGTTGAAAGATATTTTTCCTGTGTTGACAGTAGGGGCCAGACTCAAGGGCTCAGCACCAACAAGTAGGGCCAGGCTTTCAAGAGAGGAGCCTCAACAGATAGGAGTGCTAAGTAAAGGACAGAGGTGCAAAAATGCCCAGCATTCAACAGCTCCTACTGTGACCCTTGACACTCTGTTTGAGCACCTCATTTGTAGAGAATTAAAGTAATGGACTATTTACTGGTTTTTCTAAAGTCTGCTAACATGTCTATACATGAACCTGAAGGGCCAAATTTCAGTTAGCTTCCAGTTGGTCTGTTTTTGCAGGTGATTGCATCCATAAAAGTATAAAAACACTCTTTTTTCACTCTCCCCCCAACATCTGTACACTCAGCCAAGTAGTTGGTCATCCAGAGGGTTGTTTATACAAGCAAAATGAGGTTAGGGGTAATGTGTACTCTTTGGGAAAAATCAATGTCATGTGCAAAGCTAGGCATGCAAAACTGGAGGTCAGGGCAGATGACCTACCATACTAAGGGTTGCTCTATGTTGTGCATTCTTTACACCTAATATATTTTTCAGGCTGGAGGCACATGTGGGAATAGCTCACGCTGTTAACTTACCTACATTTTAATATTTATTCCCACTCACATACTCCAAACGCCAAGGAATTAAAATGAGGAACAAGCCAGCCTGGTAAAGTTGGCGCATTCAGATTGCATGCAACTCTAAATTGTTAAATTGACAAATTGTTCCAATGAACCTTATTGTAAAATACTGTACCTACCGATTTCTCAACACTGGACTGTATTTCTATTAGGAAATCACTTTAACGATTCAATTTGGAACACAATGCCTGGTGTGCAATGAATTTGAAATCATTTAACATATTTGATTGTTAACTGAACTAGCCTGTCAGCATATCAGCTGCCATCTGTCCATTTATTGACAGCCTTGTCAGGGAGGGAGAAAAAAAAGGCTTGACAGAGTTGGCAGCAGTCCAGGTTGCCTTAGGTCTGCTTTCTAGTGTTTCTGTAACAGATGTTGTGCCACATGCCCAAATCTTGCTGCCTGTAAACCTTCATGTACTCAGATTGTTAGAGTTGGGGGTGTCTGACCATTCGCTAGGGCAGGATTTGTACTTTTGATGTCCCTCCTCAGGTGTGTCTTATTGTAATTATAAGATGACATAAGGGCCGTAGGCAAAGCCTGTTGACATCAGGGGCAGTTTTTTTCACTGATGGCACTGGACTTTGGATAGGATCCTAAACGTGCCACTTAGATGAACAAAATAGTAGTGTTGTATTCAGTTCACTCGCTTAAAAATGTATGCTTAGAATTTAAAATGCAAAATGATAAATGAAATGGATTATGAGAGTTACACCGAGTGTTTGGAAATACTGTAGCTGTTGCTTAGGCAGAGCTCTTAGAAATTGTTTATACACACACACTCAAGCAAACAAATGAGCTAGAAATTATGGTGGTATTTTCCTTGATATTATCTTTCCTTCCAAAGTGGGTCAGTTCATCCTAAATTAATGTAAATCAGCCAAGGTGATACGAAGCTTCATCAAACAGTGATTTCTATCCTCCCCCCACCCCCCCCCAATTTCATGATTAAAATTCAGTGGCTTTTGCTTTGCTCCTTCTGTCAAGCTCTGTGGTTGTCAGCAGAGAAGCAGGAGGGAATTATCATCTTCCTGCAGCAACCCCTGCTGCTTTTGATAGGAAAGAGTTCTTATTTTAATAAAAAGGAAGAAAAAAAATAGGTCAATTAAGCAATGCAACATGTAACATCATATGTCTCCAGACAGCCCGTTCTACATATGCTTTCCATTTCAAGAGCTTTGCCATACAAAATTGATATTGGGGTTATTTTATGGTAGGTTTTTTAATTGACATTTCCCCATCCTATGTTATATTACCACATGATCATTTTATGGTATACTGCTTGCCTGCATGTTTTCTTGGAGGATGAAAAATGGTTTGACTTTGTGTCTGTTCAGCCATAAAAGAAACTGCCCATTTATTTGGTGCTGATATATATAGTACAACAGGTGACCTATTTTGTGTGCTTATTAGGCTTGGAGAACTATAGAGATTTCAGGGTTTCATTTGTCCTCCTTTAATGACAAGTTCGTAGCTTGTTCCTTTCAACATGTTGCTCAGAATGAAGTTACTATGTTTGTTTCTCTGAGCCAAGAGAATATTTTTTCCTTATAAAATTATTTTTTTCACAAGGATTGAAAGTAGTAATAATAATAACAATAATAATGGTATGGCACAAAATTGTAGAAAAGTCTTTTCTGCTTCTATGTTTGTCAGGGAAGTGCATGATGGGTTCCAGGAAAAATATCAATATGTTATAGAAATGATATATTTATGTGCACTCAGTATTTTGGAGGAGGCCTTACATTTTGTCTAGTAATATAAGTGAACAGCTGGACTATGAATTGATATGATCCCAAGCTAAGGAATCTTACTTGTTCATGCTCTCTTTGCAGACCTCTGAAACTTAGCAACAAATGTCTTTCTCTTTCCAGATGAGCTATTGTCAAATGTTAAAAAGACAGGTATACAGTAGAAGTTTAATGCTTAAAATGATCTGGAAGACTGCAGTTGTCATAGCTGATGATGTATAATTTTGAATAGTAAAAAGGTAAGCACTATAAAATATTTCTTAAATAATCAAAATTCTAGCAACACAACTGAAACACAGAATTCAGTTTACAATTCCAAAATGCATGCTTTGCAAACGTGCATGCTAGGGTTTACTGGATGTTTGACTGAACAAGGCAGCACACATTTTGAAATGATAACCAAAAATGCAGTGTGGTTATTTATAGTAATAAAAATGTGTAAGTGCTTTCCTCATGACAGGGTGCGATATTAATAAACACCAGAACAAAAAATGTATGTTGGCGCTTGATGGAAAGCGGGCAGATTAGAAATCGTTGAGCCAAGGATATGTACTGCATTTAACCACCTTGTCTGATATGGCAACACAAAACACTGTAACTTATTATTTTTAATTAGAATGAAAAATAAGATGCAGCTCTAAGCATTTAATCTCATTTTTAGTACAATAGGTAAACAACAAGTTATTTAAAAGCCTCTGATTGCTATAACCATACACAATATATATAGAGAGACATCATAGTTATACAGTGTCTTTGGTCCTTACCTTTTTAGTCAAGAAGCAGATGTTGACAGTTCTGGTGCCTAACTGCTTTTGCCAGTGCTTCAAGATGCAATGCTACACTCTGCATGCTGGATGTGCATTGATTATAGACACTGAGCCACGTTTAATCAGTCTGTGTTCAAGTAGTTTGGCAGGTAGGCAAGAAATATTTAGTAGTTGCAAATTCACTGAGGCTATGCAGGAGCATTATCTTCCATTTATTCTTATAATCCTAAAGTCCGACTCTCTCTCCCTCTCTCAATCTCTCTCTCCATTGCTTAGCAACACTCATGGATGAATTTACTTGAAGGAGAATTTACTTGCTCATAGATGCAACTCCAGTAATATTTGCAGGCTCAGTGGGTTCTAAGATGCAAAAATCAACCTTTTTACTCTGCCATTAGCCTTCTTCATTAAATAGTATTTCTCTCTTCCCCCACACCCAGGTCATACTTCAGTTTTTCACATTATGGTTTCAATCTAGCCAAGTACAATGGGGATGGAGTGGGCGGGAGGTTCCAAGTAAAGCAGGAATTGTGGAGAGTCTTCATATAGCATGTGCACCAATGCTGCTAGTTTGATGTGGAATCAGTCACCAATGTAGATGGGTTCCAGAGAAGAACCCTCTTTTTCTTTCTACTAAGCTTTTTGGTAAAACCAAAGATGGAAAAAGACCATTAAGGCTACACCCCTGCCAATATTTACATATTGAAATGATGCGATTGACAGTATATTACAATCTTGTCCTGAATGAACACTGGAAATGGGAAGAAGCTGCTGTAACTAACTGCTGCCTGCACTGTCTGTACAGGCTGGGCTATAGGCATAAGCTGGCACTTCCTGGAAGCACCTGTTTTGCCAGGCTAGACTTGTGTTTGGGTCCAGTCCATCTGTGGAGGGTGATCTCTCTTATCCTCTCTCTTCCACCTCTTTCTAGCCTGTTCTAGTTACAGTTCACAGCACTTTTAATTCTTTGTTGCTTAGGTCTGGTTTTTGTGATGTCACAGAGGATATTGATGCAAGTCTTTTTAATGTCTGTGATTTCAAAGACTGAAGCCATCACAGACAAAGTAGAGTTTTTGTTGAAACATGCGATTTCTGGGTGTGGAGTGAGAACAGCATGACATGTATGAGAAAGCAATTTAAGTGCTCATGATATACTGCTGCAAGAGTGAACTGCTCTAAAGATAAAAAATAACTGAATTGCTGTTCCAGTGAGTACTTCAGCTTACTTCGTTCTGAAACGAGATCCCCCAGGCAGAGCAGAAGATTCAGGGCGCCCCCCCAGTTAGAACCATTTCACTCTGAGACTTGACATTGAAACTTTAATTTATCAATATATTTTTGAGGCTGACTGAGCTGGGCTTTGTACCTGGAGCAGAAATGCAACGTGGGGAAGCCCTGTCCTTTGGAAGGGATGGGAAGCTTGCTTGCATGTTCTCTCAGCTGTAAGTTGAGAACACAAGGTGGGGCACCTTTAAGAAAAGGCAAAATGTATGAAATTGCAACAGCACATGTTGTGGGCTTTTCATAAAGTTAATTGATCCTGGGAGAAGGCAGAAGAATTTCTTGAGGTTATCCAGGAGTTTCATAATTCATTTCATCCTCTCATATGCTCATGTCACAGCTCTTTGGATAGATACAAAATGAAGTCATAGCATGTGGCATTGGCTATTGGTAGGATGTTTGCTATGGATCACTGATGGTAGGTCACTGTCCTTTTGATGGAAGATTGAACAAGGCCCTGGATACTTGTCTTCTCTGAGGAAAATTACATCTAAGAAAAGACAGTGTCCTAAAGGTATTCTAAAATGGGGACTGTACAGATTTATTGCATTTAATTATGATTACTCACTTGCTACCTTCTCTGTGCTGTAATACCTTTCAACTTTTCCTTCTCTCCATAGAATATATGCTTTTGTGCTTAATGATGAAGGGAATAAGGTATGGTGCTGCTACTGTTTCTATTTTGTTTTTAATGGATATTACTCTGAAGGCTGAATAAATAAAATACTAAAAACAGAGGAAAGGGAGAAGAAAGTTTGACTGAGGAAGTAACAAGTCATGAAATTTGTGCTAGATCACTCTTTTTGTGGCAGAAGGCTAAATAGGAGTCATTTCTATTGCAGCCACCTTCAGAGGTCAAATTAAAGACCTGATATAGATCTTTCTCTAATTTTATACCAGGATAAGTCCAGAGTTATATATGTTCATGCTATTGGGAGACCAGAATCATCTTCCAAGGAGGCTTGAAATTGGTGGTAGGTTATGTCCTAACTGGCTGTCATTGATGTGTGGCTTATAAACTGTTTGCTGCTTTTTTGGTACCTTGTCACTTTTCAACCTTCTTCTTGACAGCTGCTGGTGCTTCTGACATTTTTGCAGTGATTAGCAAAGGAGAGTGCTCCTTGTCTGAGTATATATTTGTCAGCATGGCATCCCTTGCAGTGACAATTTGATGAAAGCTGATAGTCATAGTCATCCCTTGGTTTATCGTAGCCCTTGTGCTATCATAAACATTTTTATGGCACCACAAAAGCCAAGCAAGCAGATGTCCATACCCCTTGTCATGCCACAATTACCCAAAATTGTGGCTGTGATATAGATGGTATCAATTTGTGCAGCTTTATCGTGGCAGACATCTGTAGGTTTATGACGAGGGAGCAAGGTCAGTCCAGAGCTGTGTGCATTCTCCAGCTGCCCCAGACAGGCATTTCCCATGCAGGATCAGGCTTCTCATGTCCTAGGAGCTCCTGCTTGGCTTTCCTGTATGACAGAGACATGCCCCAGGCAATCTCTGAGGCATGTCTCTGTAAGTAAGGATCACCTTGCCTGTTGTACTGCAGAATCAGACCATGGGCCCAGACCTGCCCAACAGACAATGCGGTTTGTCCAATGAAGCGGATCAGCTGTGGTGAGACATCCCACCATAACTATTTCCTTAATTTGGTGGTTCTGTTTATACTTGTCATCACACAGCCAAGTTCCCACACAAATTTGGGGTCAAGTAGGTAGCTCTGTGGCTGTTAGAGCCCTCCAGTCTTTGGGGAGTTTGTGCAGAAGCAGCGAAGCACAAACCATAGGTCTTGAATTATCAGCTAATGAAGACTTTGAGGTTTCAAAAATTGTAAGCAAGTGCAGAATTCCAGGGTAGGATTTGCATGTGTAATTTTTTTAAACCTGCAAGTGCTTATCTTTAGCAGATGCTTCCGTTCAGCAGTTCTTAAAAAATGATTGGGATTTAGACATTGTAGAGATGATCACTTGTAACAAGTGTACTTTTGGAAACCTTTCCAGAACTACTGCAAGAGTTTTCTTACAAGCTTAGTAATAAATAAGCTGGGTTTTGATAGAACAGTTAACTTCATATGCAACTTCTCTGGCTGCATAATGAAACTAGCAGTTCAGGTGAAGGATCTAAAGGACTAACAAATGCATACTGTAAGTATAAAAACATCTTCCACTGATAGATTTATGCAGGATTTTAGTGCTTCATCTAACAAACAAAACAAGATTAAGAAATACTTTTAATCAGTTTTTGGAAGAACCTATCTCTGCCCTTGACATGCCAACTGATTTCTCAGCATAATATTTGATGCATACAGCTCTTACAACTGTGAAGAATTCATCAGTCCCTCGAAGTCACACAAGAACATACAGCCTTAGTTATCATGTTTTATAGGGATGTGCGAACCAGAACCTATTCGATTTGGATTCAGATTCAGCTTGACTCAGGGACAGTGATTTGATTAATTGATTCGGATCACTGTCTCTGATTCGATTCGGCTGAATCTGAATCTGAAGATTTGATGCTGATTCGGCCATAGACACAGCTTTTAAAAGTTTTTTCTACATACGTTGAGGTACCAGGCACAACACGTGAACACTGAGATGCTGGTATGGATGGAGCGTCCCACAGTAGTGCAGGGGGGCCCCTGCATGCTCGACAATGAACCCAGAAGCGGACCAGAAATACTTCTGGTCCGTTTCCGTGTCTGCCAGGGAACGTGCTAGGAGGCCCCCCCGTGCCCTCCCAGTTTGGCAGTCAGCTGCAGGGGGACCCTGGGTGCCCCTCCCAGACCCAGGAGGGACAAGTTGCTGAGCCAGGGGGGGACTGGGTCTGCTGCCAAGTGTGCTGGGGAGCCCCCTGCGCTCCTGTGGGATGCTTCATCTGCTCCACCATTGCAGCATTCACGAGCTGCCTGCTACCTTGAGGTATGTAGAAAAAACATTTAAAGCTGTGTCTATGTCCAAATCACTGAATCTTTCCAAATCTCTCTGAATCAATTCGGAGGGTTCCGATTCGCTTCAGAGAGATTAAAGGGTCTCCTGATTCAATTCGGATTTGGCGATTCAGCCATTCAATCAGGCCAATTCTCTGCCAAATCGAATCAGCGATCGAAGCTTCACACAGCCCTAGTGTTTTGTTGTGTTTCTTAGTTGTGTTGCAGATTTTTGCTGCAACACCTGGAGTGGGTACAACTAGACTTGCATTTGCCTAAGATTTCTTTAATTCATGTTTTCCTGGGAACAGAGTTAGAAGTATGGAAGTTAAGGATGATACCCCCTGAGTCTGAGGGGAGAACATGCATTCGCTCTCTATACAATAGAATGCTACCACTTCTTTTCCTTCTCACTGCATGTGCAATCAGACAGTGAAATGTTCTGTCTTGCACCTCTCACCCCTTCAAGGG